>NC_133324.1:817493754-817816254 GCF_042186555.1 Aquarana catesbeiana | reverse complement strand
AGAGAAGTATTCACATTGAATTTGCTATTCATGAGAAGCAAACTGTGTGTCATTGATGAACCCAAAAAAATATACTCAAACTATTGTCCTTTTTTTATACACAGGATGAGTCCATCCAGGAGGAATGTGGGGAAAGTGGCAGGCAGGAGGAGACCAGGCCCATGGACAGCCTGGAGGAGGCCGGATTCACCATCATCCTGGAGGAGGCTGGGCCCAGTGTCAGGCAGGAGGTGGCTGCTCCCAGTGAGGTGGCTGCTCCCAGTGAGGTGGCTGGGCCAAGTGAGGTGGCTGGGCCAAGTGAGGTGGCTGGGCCAAGTGAGGTGGCTGGGCCCAGTAGGAGCCTGACCGAATCCCAAGTGCCTCCCCTCCACCTTCCCAAAAAAAGGGCCAGGAAGGGGATGGTCACACAGGACGCATCCCTGCGCCTCATGCAAGAGGCCACCCGTTTTTTAAGGAGCCCCCCCGAAGCGGAAGAATCCTATGGCTGCTACTTAGCCAGCAGGCTTCTTCAGATGAATAGGGAGCAGCGCCTCATTTGTGAGCGCCTATTTGGGGAAACAATCCATAAGGGGCTGCAGGGCACGCTAACACAAAACACCCAACTACATGAGGCAGCCCCCCCTCCTCCTCCTCCTCCTCCTCCTCCTCCTCCTCCTCCTGCCACAACTGAAACACCAGAGCCACAGCCTCAAAAGAAGGCTACAGGGAAGGCTGCAGGGCAGCGTGGAGGAAAGGCTGCAGGGAAGAGAAGAAAATGATGACCTGGGTTCAGTCTGGTCTGACAGAAGACGCAGGCTGTTGTAGGACCACAGTCTGGGGACATCTAGATCATCTGCTGGTGCTGTTGATCTCTGGGATTCTTGGACCAGATTGTGCTCCCTCTTATATGGACTCCGCAAGATCCCAATTTTCTGGTACACCGACTTTTTCCAGCGTTGACTTCCTCTTTATTTTATTTTGACCATGAATAAATGGATCATTTTTTGAGTTTAGCAAAAGACTTTATGTGTTTTCTTTGAAATCATTGATTTTACACACAATGTTAAATTAACAAGGGACAACAATCTCATTGAGTTTGAAAAAAACACACCAAAAATACATTACTAATGTTAATAATGTTCAAGTGGTAAGTCTTGAAAATCAAAAAATTTACGTAACCAAAAACGGTGCTTTGGGTTAACTTTATCTAAAAACTAAAAAATAATCACTATAAAAAAAAAAACAGAATAATGGGTTCTTTGTGGTAACTTTACAAACCTAAAAAAAAAAAAGGGGAAAAAGTATTATTAGTATGGAAACATTGTTTTTAAAATGCATACTATATCATTCATGAGATCAAAGAGAAAAAGAATACAGAAATCAGTTTGGGAGAACTCTGATTATGAACAGCAAAACACCTTCGTTCTTTATAGAGCCTTCGTAAAGAAGAAATAAAATGCGCTGCATTCAACGATCACAGATTTTGCAGCGTGATGAATGTGCTACCTACAATACGAACACTAGTTTTACTAGACCGAGTGCTTCCGTTTAGTTTTTGCTTATGAGCATGCGTCGTTTTTTTGTCCGTCGGACTAGCATACAGACGAGCGGACTTCGGGGTCCGTCGTAGTTACGACGTAAAGATTTGAAGCATGCTTCAAATCTAAAGTCCGTCGGATTTGAGGCTAAAAAAGTCCGTTGAAAGTCCGGAGAAGCCCACACACGATCGGATTACCAGCCAGCTTTAGTCCGTCAGCGTCCGTTGGACTTTTGTAGACGAAAAGTCCGACCGTGTGTACGCGGCATAATTGTAATGAATGGCCACAAGTCTTATTAAACTCTCTTCTGCGAAAAAGTTTTATCCCTATTGTGGGGTCACCAGTACTGTATTTGTACATTGAAATCATATCCCCTCTCAAGCGTCTCTTCTCCAGAGAGAATAAGTTCAGTGCTCGCAACCTTTCCTCATAACTAAGATCCTCCAGACCCTTTATTAGCTTTGTTGCCCTTCTTTGTACTCGCTCCATTTCCAGTACATCCTTCCTGAGAACTGGTGCCCAGAACTGGACAGCATACTCCAGGTGCGGCCGGACCAGAGCCTTGTAGAGTGGGAGAATTATCTTTCTATCTCTGGCGTTGATCCCCCTTTTAATGCATGCCAATATTCTGTTTGCTTTGTTAGCAGCAGCTTGGCATTGCATGCCATTGCTGAGCCTATCATCCACTAGGACCCCCAGGTCCTTTTCCATCCTAGATTCCCCCAGAAGTTCTCCCCCCAGTGTATAGATTGTATTAATATTTTTGCCACCCAAATGCATTATTTTACATTTTTCTACATTGAACCTCATTTGCCATGTAGTCGCCCACCCCATTAATTTGTTCAGGTCTTTTTGCAAGGTTTCCACATCCTGTGGAGAAGTTATTGCCCTGCTTAGATTAATATCGTCTGCAAATACAGAGATTGAACTGTTTATCCCATCCCCCAGGTCGTTTATGAACAAATTAAATAGGATTGGTCCCAGCACAGAACCCTGGGGAACCCCACTACCCACCCCTGACCATTCTGAGTACTCCCCATTTATCACCACCCTCTGAACTTGCCCTTGTAGCCAGTTTTTAATCCATGTACTCACCCTATGGTCCATGCCAATGGACCTTATTTTGTCCAGTAAACGTTTATGGGGAACTGTGTCAAATGCTTTTGCAAAATCCAGATACACCACGTTTACGGGCCTTCCTTTATCTAGATGGCAACTCACCTCCGCATAGAAGGTTAATAGATTGGTTTGGCAAGAACGATTCTTCATGAATCCATGCTGATTACTGCTAATGATACCGTTTTTATTACTAAAATCTTGTATATAGTCCCTTATCATCCCCTCCAAGAGTTTACATACTATTGATGTTAGGATAACTGGTCTGTAATTCCCAGGGATGTATTTTGGGCCCTTTTTAAATATTGGTGCTACATTGGCTTTTGAAATTTACAAATGCAGCAATTTAGAAATTGGATGAAAGGTTTAGCACTGGGAAACACTTTCTGAAAGATAAATAGTGCATTTTATACACTATAAGAATCAGACCAAAATGAGGGACACATAAGGAGAAAAAAGGGACAGAGGGACTCTGTTCCAAATCAGGGACTGTCCCTCAAAATCAGGGACAGTTGGAAGCTATGCTCAAACCCACCCTTCAATTTCTGCCACAAAATATTAAAATAGGCACCACACAGTGCTGTTCAAACAGGAGTGGTAGCGATGCAGCATATCACTTTCATGAGGCATCAACGCTTGTCAGCTGCCTCCACTGATTTTAATGGTAATGTTCTATAACCGCACCTTAAAGAGGAAGTAAACCCTGATGGGTTTTACTTCCTCTTTATTGCCCTGCAAAGTAAAAGCATAATGGGCTAGTATGCATCGCATACTAGCCCATTATGTGCCACTTACCTGCAAACAAAGCCTGCAATGTCCGTGTCCATCTTCACCCCTCTTCCTTCTGGGGTCGTGGACTCTGGCTCTGTGACTGGCTGGAGCTGACGGTCATGGCACGGGCCCTATAGAAACGGCATGATCGTGCCCTTTCTTTAGTGCGCATGCACCAATTACGTCAGCGCAAGCGTATATGGGCAAATATCGCCTAAACCGTGCAGTTTTAGGTGATATTTCTAGTACCTACAGGTAAGGCTTATTATAGCCTTACCTGTAAGTAAAAGTAGTATGTAAGGGTTTACAACCACTTTAACCGCACCTATAGCATTTAAAGTGTTAGCTGGGTGCTGGGGGAGAGAGAGTGGAGGCTCCCATATCCCAGAATGCATTGGAAAATAATAGAAAACTAGGACAGAGCAGCCCAAGCCACTTTCTGTTTTATATAGAGCAGCTGTGTGGAAACAAAAGCATCAATCCAGTCAGCAATACTGACAGTGTTAGGGAGGAACAGAGACATAGATCCAGGTTATGTAAGGGATGTCATCATGCTAGTTCCAGGTACCTAACTTGAGTGGAAGGTTGAGCCTAGGATTTCCCACTAACAGAATTCATGGAGATGGAGTTGTATAGATGCAAAAGAGATCCCTTTATGAAATAACTAGCTATTTCTATCCAGATGTTTTTCCTACGGAAGATCTAGAGATAATAGTGAGAATGTGCATCTGACATTTAAATTTTGAGATGAGGGGGATAAGGCTTTGCTCTTACTGGACGCCCACAAGGCATTTGACAGTGTGGAATGGGAATACCTATTGGCTGTCATGGGCAAATTTGGCTTTGGCGAAGGGTTCCTGTCATGGGTAAGGCTGTTATAATGCTCACCACAGGTGACCATTAGAGAGGCGGGACACATTTCTGAACCATTTACCCTGCATAGGGGCAACCGGCAAGGGTGCCCATTGTCACCACTCCTATTCGCCATCGAACCCATGGCAGCCCTGATCAGAGAGTGCGCAGATTCCAATATGGAGAGATTCAGGAGAAGCTTATGCTATAGGCGGACGACTATATGCTACATCTGGGAGACACAGCTGATTCCCTGAAGGAAGCTATGGCAATATTTGGTGAATTTGGAAACTATTCAGGACTCATTATTAACTGGACCAAATCCTCGCTACTGCTGCTGGATGCAAATCCGGAAAGCGGAGGGCGGATGATACATAATATACCACTGTCTACCGGCTTTAGGTACTTGGGCATTCTGGTCCCATAAGAACCCTTCCTTAACCTGACCCCACTATTAAATAGAATTAGGGATAAAGCAAAAATCTGGTCCCGCCTTAGGATGTCTCTGGTCGGAAGAGTTAATCTGATAAAAATGATTTTTATCTCCAAATCCCCAAGGATAAAACTAGAACAACTACAAGAGTCTAAAGAAGCGGGAGGCCTTGCCCTTCCTAATCCTTGGGCTTACTACCTGGCAGCTCAGGCACAACATATAGCCCGGGCCATGCCTGAAGAGGGGAATGGAGGAGGGGAGCATACAATTTGAACCCATTAGGGCCCTGATGTGCTATGCCTCTGGCCATGATGACGTACCCACTGGTATGGAGGCCCTAGCATATGCAAAATTAAATAAACGATTTCCCACATACGTCCTGATGCAGAAAATATGGAATAAACTTAGACAGCTGCAGGAGGTTGAGGGCTTCACCGAGTACAGTCCAATATGGGTAAATGGGTATTATGAGGAACTACTGTCGCTGGAATGTGGTGCTCGGTGGAAGAGGCACGGGGTCACACACATGAGACATATTTTTACAACCGGAAAACTGATTCCCTTCCCTGAGCTGAGGGAGAAATTCCACCTTCCACAATCAATGCTCTTCTACTACCTACAGCTGCAACATGCAGTGAAGGCACAGGCTGGGGGGGGGGCCCCGTGGACTCTCTCACTGACCCCGATCTTTCGATACAAGGCTGATGTATCACAGTTTCAGGGCTTTATCTCTAGAACTTATTCTATGGTTCTTTAATATTTACCTGGGGGGATTTCCTCAGGCTGCATTAAGTAAATAGGAGAATGACGTGGGAACATTTGAGGATGAGCAATGGGAGGAGGCACTCCAGGCAGTACAAATTTGTTCAGTGAATGTGGCCCAGCGGCTATCTCAATTATATATCGTACTCAGAGTATACTTCACACCCGACAGACTGTTCAGGATGGGAGTGAGACCGGACTCCAATAGCCCTAGGTGCGCGAGGGATCACGGGGACTTAATACATCTGCTCTGGAGTTGCCCCAAACTACATTTATTCTGGACAGGGGTACTGGCCACCATTAACAGCGTATACCAAACCACCATACCTACAGACCCAAAGCCATGCCTACTTGGGATACTAGACAACATTCCCATGGAGGACAATGCTAAACAGGCCGCTGCCAGGGCCCTGTTTCAGGCTCACAAGCTGATCCTCCGGCATTGGAAGGCGGTTGAGCCTCCAAGGCTGAAGGAGTGGATTACTAACATTACTAACATGGAACTAACATTCCTTATACAACTGGTCAGCAACACCCGCTGATAAGGAGTGCTGTATTTCTTTTCCTAAAATCTAGGCTGTACATACAGACATACTCCATATGTGAGCCATGTTTTGCGGAAAGGTGTCCATAGACATAACATGATTCTGACCAGTCAGGCCAATTAGAGAATAGTTCTAAAGTGTAAATTCACCTTTTTATAAAAATGGAAAATTGTATCAAATACTTACCATAATTTTCCTTTCCTGACGCCAATGCATGCCAGCATGTATTGGCGATAGAGCTCCGTCCCTATATCCACCCACATGACCTGTTTAGCTCTATAAAAGTCTGACTGAGAGCTACCTCTCCCATTCTCCATATAAAGCACAAAGATCAGAGGGAGGGTTCATATGATGCCATATATTGGCATCAGGAAAGGAAAATTACAGTAAGTATTTGATACAATTTTCCATTTTCCTGATGCCAACATGTGATAAATAATGAGCTTTTGAGAGGGAGGGTTTAATGCTGCAAACTCTACTGTAGTAAGAGCTGCTGGATCCACCCTGTAGTGTTTCAGGAACGTGTGATGGGATGACAAGCTGGCCGCTTTGCATACTGTCTCCAGGGACACTCCTGCCCGCACTACCCAAGACAAAGACATCGCTCTGGTTGAGTGAGCTTTAACCACCTCTGGAGGATCCTTCCCAGCCACTCTATATGCCTGGTGAATAGTTTTTACATCCAAGCCAGGATGGTTCTGTCCGTGGCCTCTTTCCCTTTAAATTTTTCAGAAGGTATAATAAAAAGTCTGTCAGAACGTCTGACTGAAGAGGTAGCATGGAGAAAGGCTTTGAGGACTTTGGGAATGTCCAACTCATGCAGGCCAGCATCTGGTTCTGTTGGGAAGGCTGGAAGCAGCCGTTCATTGGAGATGTGAATATTGATGCCACTTTTTGACAAAGTGATCCAATGGTCTTAGCACAACCCTGTCTGGGAAGAATATGGTATAAGGTTCGGCTGCTCCCAATGCTTGGAGTTCCAAAACCCTTCCCCCTGAAGTTATGGCTATTAGGAATGCCCTTTTTAAGGTAATTTCCCATAGTGAACAGTCTTCTGTGGGAGCACAAGGAGGGTTTTCTAGAAAATTGAGGACCACTGCCAGGTCCCATTGAGGGAACCTATTTCTCTTGGGAGGGCGTAGTCTAAGTACCGCTCTCATGAAGCTTTCCACCAGCAGGTTTGCTGCCCATTTCTTTTGGGTAAAAGCTGAGATGGCAGAAATCTGCACCTTAAGTGAACTTAGGCTGAACCCCAAGTCCAATCCGGTTCGTAGGAAAGACAGGATTTGAGACACATTCGGGTCACTAGGGTCAAACTGACATCCGGCTGCAAAGCTTGTGAATCTATCCCATATTCTGGAGGAGATGGCATTGGTTGACCCCTTTCTGGAATTTTGTAAAGTCCTAATAACCTCTGGAGAATATCCTAACTCTTGCAACCCCTGCCTTTCAATCTCCAGGCAGCTAAGGCCAGTCGTGATGGTTGCAGATGTAGGAAATGTCCTTGTGACAGGAGATGAGGAGTCGACGGCAGAGTGATCAGTGGGCACACGCTGAGATTCATTGCCAGAGAGAACCATGGCCAGCGAGGCCAGTAGGATAGTATTGCAATGACTGTCATATTCTCTGCCAACAATCTCTTCAAGAATTTCAGAATTAGAGAAATTAGAGGGAAGGCATAGGCCAGTGCAACCCAAGGATAGTCAAGGTGTCCACCCCCTTCGCTAATGGGTGAGGATAGCGTGAGAGGAACCAGATCACCTTGTAGCTGGTTGATGAGGCAAACTGATCCAGTTGCGGACACCCCTACTTATGGATGATCTGTTTGAACACTTTGGGGTGAAAGGACCATTCGTTGGGATGCTTGAATTGTCTGGATAGATGATCCGCTTCAAAATTCTGACAGCCTGGAAGATATATGGCCCTCAAATCTGGAAGATATTGCTGTGCCAATGTCATGATCTGTTCCACCTCTTTCAAGAGGAATTGGCTGTATGTCCCACCTTGTCGCTGTATATAGGACACTGCTGTCATGTTGTCCAGACGGAGCAGAACTGAGCGACCATGTATGTGAGGCAGCAAGGTGGCCAACGCCATGAACACGGCTCAAAGTTCCAGAATATTGGAAACTAGGCCCTGAGTAGGAAATTCCCATCTGCCCTGGATCTTGAGTTGTTGGCAGGTGGTGCTCCATCCTGCTGCACTGGCATCTGTGGTAACAGTGATCCATGGCCCTAATGGACGATGTTGAACTAGTGTTTCTTGTCTCGTCCGCCACCAGAGACTCTGGCGCATCTGGCTGGTGATCGTGATTGGTTGGGCTAGACAAATCCTCTTTCACTGTATCAGGAAGCCCTGTTGGAAAACTCTGAGTCTCCAGTGAGCCAAGGGGATCAAGGGGATTATCGGGATACATGAAGCCATCGTCCCAAGAAGACTAATGCACTGGGATGCTGACATCAATGGTGCAGCCAATGCCTGTTGGAACTTTTCCGTGATTTTGGGGAGTTTCTGAAGAGGTAAAGAAACTGTGGCCACCTGAGTATTGAACTGGGCCCACAGTATTCTGTGTAGGCCAAAGGGAAGGCAGACAAATTGGTAATGGCTGTCCCCCACTGCAAACCTGAGGGACTGTTGGTACGACTGAAGAATCGGGACATGCAGGTAGGCATCCTGTAAGTCCACTGAAATCATCCAATCTTTTGGTTGAATTATCTGGATTATAGTATGGAGAGACTCCATCTTGAATCGCTCTACCCAAATAAATTGGTTGAGCTTCTTGAGGTCGATCACTGGTCTGAAGCTCCCTGTTTTTTTCTGGACCAGGAAGAGTGGCGAGTAAAACCCTGTAAACCTTTCACAGGCCAGAACTGGTATGATTGTCCCTTGAAGCAGCAAGATGTTGATGTGCTCCTGAAGAGCAGCTAACTTTGGGGGGGGACTGGGTTGCCTTGGAGGGGGTGAAGGAGTATTCTGCAGGCTGTCGATTGAACCTCCAATAATGGCCTTGCGCTACTGTGGACTGCACCCACTGATTTCGGTAGTGAACTTACCAGACCTGGGCAAACTTGAGCAGTCTGGCTCCCACTGTCTCCCCCTGGGCGGGCGTGGTGTCAAAAGGGCTTCTGGGTACCGGAGGGAGCCACAGGGGCCTTAGCTTTCTGTGATGTAAGAAAGGTTGACTGTATATCCCTTCAACCTTTTCTGGAATCCTTGGAGAGACAAAAATTTCCAGAGTCCCGGTACCTGTTTGACGGCCCTCTGGTTGGTCTCCCCCTCTGGCGTCTGGACCTCCGATCTTGGGGTAAAAGGCCCGATTTTCTTCCTGTAACCCTGGAGATGGCAGTTTCCAGTTTTTGGCTGAACAGTGCCTTCCCATCAAAAGGCAGCTTGCAGCAGTTCTGCTTTGAGAACGGGTCAGCCGCCCAGGGTTTTAGCCACAGAGCTCTTTTGGCCGTGACTGAGCTAAGCATGGCTCTGGAAGACCATCGAATGATGTCTATGGCTGCATCTCCTACAAAGTCCGCAGAGAGCTTTATCTCATCAAGAGCCTTGATGATTCTTTCTTTTGGCAGCTGTTTTTTGATTGCATACACCAGGTTCTGCACTCACACTCGCATAGCGCTTGCTACTGATGTTAAAGCCACAGCCTGCTTACAGGCACCACCTGCTGCGAGGTAGGACTTTCTTAAGTCCGAGTCAATGCGTCTATCCAAGACATCCGAAAGAAGGAGGAGTCTTCCATTGGAAGTGTCACATTCTTGGCAAGTCTAGTAACTGCCGCATCCACCGTCGGTAGATTAGATAGAGACCCTGCATCCTCTTCTGTGAGTGGATACAATTTCTGCAACCTGTTCGTTGAAAATGATTTCCTCTCTCCTTTCTCCCATTCCTTCTGAAATAAGCTTCTTATTTCTGTCATAAGAGGAAAGGTAGCTACCTGTTTCTTTAGGTGGAGATAATAAGTCTTCTCCTTCTTTGGAGGAGGTTCCAGGTCTTCCCATTCCGTTGCAGCTTTTACTGCCTTAATGAATGGCTGCACCATTGCAAATTCAAAGCCTGAACCTTCAGGCTCCTCAGCCGAGGAGGAGGCTGCATCTTCTCCTTCTGCCTGGAAGGTTGGCTGAAATACTGGGTCTGGCGAATCAGCCCGCCTGATCCACTGGGCTGGAGTCACCCCTGAAGGGCCTGGTAACTCTCTAGTTAGAGAGGGTTAAATGGCCTGGTTTAGACCTGGTGCAGGGCCCACACTCTGCTCATCCACTTCTGTCCCTGGTTGTCCGAGTTGACCGGAAAATTCTGCCAAGGGGTCGAGGACTACTTTCTTGAGCAAGGTTGACACCTGCTGACTCTCATACTCCTGGTCTCTACATGACCAACATTTGCCTTTCAGGTGCTAAGCCCTTAAAGGAGAAGCTGTGTGCTTTCTTTAAAGCGTACATTTGCGTCCCTTGTACTGGGGTCTGTCAGAACTGGAAGTCACTTTCTGCCCTGGAAAATTTCTGATGATCTGGAGGGTCTCTGGACCTCCTAGAGCGGGAGTGTGAGCGGCCAGGGCTGCAATAGACAAAAAGACATGCTCCTCAGGGCATAACCCACTATTTTTCCCGCATCTTCTTACTTACCCAAAGTTGGCCCACGCGGTGGTCTTGGTTGTGTGGTGGTAGGCTCATGCTGGTGGAAGAACCGAAAGGTGCAAAGGGGACTGCATGGAAACAGAGAAGGAAAATAAGAAGAAAGAAAAATAAGGGAAACGCGCACACACACACACATATATACAGTGCCTTACAAAAGTATTCACCCCCCTTGGCATTTTTTGTGTTTTGTTGCCTCACAACCTGGAATTAACATGGATTGTTTGAGGATTTGCATCATTTAATTTACACAACATTCCCACAACTTTGAAGATTTTTTTTATTGTGAAGCAAACAACTAATAGGACAAAACAACAGAAAAAGTCAATGTGCATAACTATTCACCCCCCTAAAGTCAATACTTTGTAGAGCCACCTTTTGCGGTTATCACAGCTCCAAGTCGCTGTGGATAAGTCTCTATGAGCTTGCCACATCTTACCACTGGGATTTTTGCCCATTTCTCCTTGCAAAACTGCTCCAGCTCCTTCAAGTTGGATGGTTTGTGCTTGTGAACAGCAATCTTTAAGTCTATTGGATTGAGGTCTGGGCTTTGACTAGGCCATTCCAACATATTTACATGTTTCCCCTTACATGTTTCCCCTTAAACCACTCAAGTGTTGCTTTAGCAGTGTGTTTGGGGTCATTGTCCTGCTGGAAGGTGAACTCTTTCTTAGCCTCAAATCACACACAGAGTGGTACAGGTTTTGCTCAAGAATGTCCCTGTATTTAGCACCATCCATCTTTCCCTCAACTCCAGTTTCCCAGTCCCAACTGCTGAAAAACATCCCCACAGCATGATGCTGCCACCATCATGTTTCACTGTGGGGATGGTGTTCTTTGGGTGATGTGTTGGGTTTGCGCCAGATATAGCGTTTTCTTTGATGGCCAAAAAGTTCAATTTTCATCTCATCAGACCAGAGCACCTTCCCCCATACATTTTGGGAGTCTCCCACATGCCATTTTGTTTTTTTGCTGAAAGTAATGGCTTTGTTCTGGCCACTCTGCCACAAAGCCCTACTCTATGGAGCGTACAGCTTATTGTCGTCCTATGTACAGATACTCCAGTCTCTGCTGTGCAACTCTGCAGCTCCTTCAGGGTTACCTTAGGTCTCTGTGCTGCCTCTCTGATTAATGCCCTCCTAGCCCGGTCCGTGAATTTTGATGTGCAGCCGTCTCTTGGCAGGTTTGCTGTTGTGCCATGTTCTTTCCATTTGGTTATGATAGATTTGATGGTGCTCCTAGGGATCATCAAAGATTTTGATTTTTTTTTTATAACCTAACCCTGACTTGTACTTCTCAACAACATTGTCCCTTACTTGTTTGGAGAGTTCCTTGGTCTTCATGGCAGTGTTTAATTAGTGGTGCCTCTTGCTTAGGTATTGCAGCCTCTGGGGCCTTTCAAAAAGGTGTGCATATGTAATGACAGATCATGTGACACTTAGATTGCACACAGGTGGACATCATTTCACTAACTATGTGACTTCTGAAGGTAATTGGTTGCACCAGAGCTTTTTAGGGGCTTCATAACAAAGGGGGTGAATACATGCGCACATGCCAATTATCAGTTTTTTATTTCTGAAAAATAGGTTTATTTATATATTTTTCTAATTTTACTTCACCAACTTAGACTATTGTGTTCTGATCCATCACATAAAATTCAGATTAAAAAAACATTGAACTAAAGGCTGTAATTTAACTAAATAGGTAAAAAGCTAAGGGGGTGTACACCCCATATTGACAGAAAAACACAGAATTGTTGACATTTTTGCAGATTTATTAAAAAAGAAAAACTGAAATATCACATGGTCCTAAGTATTCAGACCCTTTGCTGTGACACTCATATATTTAACTCAGGTGCTGTCCATTTCTTCTGATCACCCTTGAGATGGTTCTACACCTTCATTTGAGTCCAGCTGTGTTTGATTATACTGATTAGGAAAGCCACACACCTGTCTATATAGGACCTTACAGCTCACAGTGCATGTCAGAGCAAATGAGAATCATGAGGTCAAAGGAACTGCCTTAAGAGCTCAGAGACAGAATTGTGGCAAGGTACAGATCTGGCCAAGGTTACAAAAAATGTCTGCTGCACTTAAGGTTCCTAAGAGCACAGTGGCCTCCATAATCCTTAAATGGAAGACGTTTGAGACAACCAGAACCCTTCCTAGAGCTGGCTGTCTGGCCAAACTGAGCTATCGGGGGAGAAGAGCCTTGGTGAGAGAGGTAAAGAAGAACCCAAAGATCACTGTGGCTGAGCTCCAGAGATGCAGTCAGGAGATGGGAGAAATTTGTAGAAAGTCAACCATCACTGCAGCCTTCCACAAGTCGGGGCTTTATGGCAGAGTGGCTAGACGGAGGCCTCTCCTCAGTGCAAGACACATGAAAGCCCGCATGGAGTTTGCTAAAAAAACACCCGAAGGACTCCAGGATGGTGAGAAATAAGATTCTCTGGTCTGATGAGACCAAGAGAACTTTTTGGCCTTAATTCTAAGTATTATGTGTGGAGAAAACCAGACACTGCTCATCACCTGTCTAATACGGTCCCAACAGTGAAGCATAGTGGTGGCAGCATCATGCTGTGGGGGTGTTTTTCAGCTGCAGGGACAGGACGACTGGTTGCAATCAAGGGAAAGATAAATGCGGCCAAGTACAGGGATATCCTAGACAAAAACCTTCTCCAGAGTGCTCAGGACCTTAGACTGGGCCGAAGGTTTATCTTCCAACAAGACAATGACCCTAAGCAAACAGCTAAAATAACGAAGGATTGGCTTCCCAACAACTCCGTGACTGTTCTTGAATGGCCCAGCCAAAGCCCTGACTTAAACCCAATTCAGCATCCCTGGAGAGACCTAAAAATGGCTGTCCACCAACGTTTACCATCCAACCTGACAGAACTGGTGAAGATCTGCAAGGAGGAATGGCAGAGGATCCCCAAATCCAGGTGTGAAAAACGTGTTGCATCTTTCCCAAAAAGACTCATGTCTGTATTAGATCAAAAGGGTGCTTCTACTAAATACTGAGCAAAGGGTCTGAATACTTAGGACTATGTGATATTTCAGTTTTTCTTTTTAATAAATCTGCCAAAATGACAACAATTCTGTGTTTTTGTGTCAATATGGGGTGCTGTGTGTACATTAATGAGGAAAAAAATGAACTTAAATGATTTTAGCAAATGGCAGCAATATAACAAAGAGTGAAAAATTTAAGGGGGTCTAAATACTTTCCGTCCCCACTGTGTATATGTGTGTGTATATGTGTGTGTGTGTATATATATATATATATATATATATATATATATATATATACATATATCCCCATAAAAAACAAATTTAGGTAAAAAGAAGTCATAAAAGGACATTCCATCCCCTCACAATACAATCATCCCCCTATCCCGCTCACTCACCTGTCTCTGGTTGCTTGTTCTGATGCCAAAATCAAAAGGCATCCATTTTTCTGAACTCGTACCCTTTAAATAGGGCGCCTTATGACTGGCTCCACCCCCCCCTCCACCCATCCTACTATCCAGGAGGTCCGCGTGATTCAAGGGAAGCCTTTTCCTTTATCCAAGATAGCCTCTGCGACTTTGCGGCGCCCACCGGGAGGGAGAGGGCAGCCGCAGGGCTCACCACCAGCTATGGGAACAAAAAACATATAATAAAAGAGAGAGAAATAGCGAGAAAAAACAAAAAAGGATTGTTCAACCTGGAAAGTCAAACCTGTGACAGAACTCCATAGACGCCATGCTGTCCCAACTGCTGGATTCGGACTCCAAAGCAGGCATGCCACGAGAGGATTGCCGTCTCTGATTAGAGAACACCTCGACCCCAAAAGACCACCAGAAGGGGTTCCCCACCTTGTTGCTGCATTTAGCAGCCTAAGATGTGGGACTGCATGCTGGGAGAGGCTGAACCCAGATGGACTCTGACGTAGTCAGCAGGTAAGAGCTTTATCCTGAGTGTGACAGTGCAGCAGTCTAGGATTTAAAATTCTCCCTCTTCTTTCTACAGGGCTTTCAGGACTGATCATAGTGATTCTGATTGGTTAGTACCAGCACAGAGCATCGCTTTAAACTGTTCCGGAAGCACTGCAGAAAGAAGCGGGAGAAGAGCAGGGATTTCAAATCCCCGAACCACTGCACCAGCTGGGTGTGGGCACTGAAGTAGAATCCTCTGGAACATAGGTGTGGAATAATGCAATAGCAGTATGAATATTTATACAGCCCTGACTAATCCCATTGAGTGTGACTCTGAAGGTTGCTGGGAGTCTGTATAAATACTGGGAGACAAGAGCTGGGTCTTTGCCTGCGAGGGGAAGTCCAGCCTGGATGGCTTTCTGCCCTCTGGACCGTGCTGCTATGTGAATGCTGTTTGTGAGGCCTCAGATGGGCGACCTAAGTGCCTGGATGCGTAAGCTACAGAGAGCTGACTGAAGGGCTGTGATCTAAAGATCTAATCTGGCATCACAGGAGAAAGGCGTTGCTTTGATATTGGAAGGAGGCAACCAACTTTCCAAGGACATTTGTGAGTACAGACTGCTGTGAGAAATATTGAAGACTTTTGGGCTGCTGCCACCCCTCTTGTGCTAGAGAGTCAGCTGTGTGTTTGTTTTAAGGGGACATTGGCTGGTGTCCTGAAGATCTCAGTCTTTCTAGTTCTTTGTGAAGGGACTCTGCTCTTGTTACTCTAAAGAAGACGCTTTTACTCCTTTAATAGCTTCTACTACAAAGCCAAGTCCATAGTTTGCTTGTGCAAGGACTTCTGCTTCAGCTTTACAGAAAGGAGTTCACTGTCCTCAACTCATACATAGTTCTTTTTTTTGAGTATCTCACGCAATTCCCTCAACCCTACTTCAGTTACTAGGAAAAAAAAGGACAAAAAACACCCCTAGACTGGTTTTTGAGCTAAAGAGTGACTGTGATTGTGTGCCTAGCTGCGGGGATTTTTTTTGGAAAAGAACCTGGGCAATTTCCAGCAGCTCCTTTAGGAGTAGTACTACACACCAGATAAGAATTAAGGGAAAATCTCCGAAAGCAACACAGGAGTACAGTAAAGATGTTATTTGTAGTTGAGAAGCGAAGGCTAGACCCCCTGTTAGATCTGTATTGCTGTCTGCCTCTCTGTTGCAGATTTTTACTCACTTGCTGTATGGTAAAAATTATTGTCATTAGGACAGTAAATGACAGGAAAGTTCTCTAACAGTGCCCCGTATAGAGGAAAAAAGACTGGCTGGGCCTATGGCTTCAAGTCTGTGGAGATTACATACAAAACACTGCTGCCACTACGGTATCCAACCAGCTGCCAACCTGTTGTGGACTGCAGAGCCAAAGCATTGCCAGCTAAAGAATCAGAGGAAAAAAAAAGAAATCTACACATCACTACCGAAGCATGGGAGAGTTTTCTGAAATCAAACAGCACAAAACTGTGTTTATAGCAGAGTGATAATGTATGCTGTTTGATTTTAATTACCATTCCGATGATTGGTTTTAAACATTTGGATCTCATATTTTATGGGTATTGCACTTGACTTCCCCAGCCAGTTGTGCTCAGGGAAATCGCTTATTGGCTGCTCAATATTGTTCCTCTGCGACCAGACCATACTACTGAAGATCTGCCATTGCTAATAGACACTTGCTCTGTTTTTTCTGTGCATTGCTACCATCATGTGGCTGAGAGAGAATTGTACAGATCTGTCCTTGTATTGCAAGCACTCTTGTATACTCAACTGCGTCTTCTTTGGGTTTGTGGTCCTGGAAGTGTTTTACTGACAAAATCACCAGGTGAAAAGAAAAAAGAAAAAGCTTGAAAAAAAGAAAACGAATGCAGCCCCCTCTTCTAAGGACTAGTAAGCTGCAATATATTACATTTTTGTTTTTGGGTTAAGTTACAATTTGAAGATCTAGGTTCCAGAGCAATATCATACACTATTTTGAAATAGTGTATTTCTTGATAATGAAAAGTTTATTTGATCTAGAAAGAATCTAACTTGTTAAACCCCAGTATTACATGTCCTTGTGTGTCATTATAAAATATGCCAGTGAGGTCCTCATTTACATGACTAAACATTATGAACATTTGTCCTGTAGCCTCCCTGACAGTATTCCCGAGTGTGCCTCGGGGTTAAATTTCAGCACCATTAGCGGTAACCCCGAGCCACACTCGGGATTGTATTGCAGGATCCTGGTGCGGTATACTTACCTTGTTCCCAGGATCCTGCAATGTCCCCCCGCGGTGTCTGCGGGCTCTGTCCTCCTCCCGAAGCCTCTCTGTGCCAGGCTCCGTTCCCTGCAAGCGATGCGACGCACTGGGCGGAGCCTGGCAGCAAATTTAAAAAAAATGTAAAAATCATAACATCTTACAGATTACATTACTGTATGAAATCATTTCACATCCCTTTTGTCCCCAATGCTTTGTCCAATGCCCTGCATGCAGTTTTATATTATATATACTGTTCTTTCTGTCTGGAAACTTACATAGTTACATAGTAGGTGAGGTTGAAAAAAGACACAAGTCCATCAAGTCCAACCTATGTGTGTGATTATGTGTCAGTATTACATTACATATCCCTGTATATTGCGGTCATTCAGGTGATTATCTAATAGTTTCTTGAAGCTATCAATGCTCCCCGCTGAGACCACCGCCTGTGGAAGGGAATTCCACATCCTTGCCGCTCTTACAGTAAAGAACCCTCTACGTAGTTTAAGGTTAAACCTCTTTTCTTCTAATTGTAATGAGTGGCCACGAGTCTTATTAAACTCTCTTCTGCGAAAAAGTTTTATCCCTATTGTGGGGTCACCAGTACAGTATTTGTAAATTGAAATCATATCCCCTCTCAAGCGTCTCTTCTCCAGAGAGAATAAGTTCAGTGCTCGCAACCTTTCCTCATAACTAAGATCCTCCAGACCCTTTATTAGCTTTGTTGCCCTTCTTTGTACTCGCTCCATTTCCAGTACGTCCCTCCTGAGGACTGGTGCCCAGAACTGGACAGCATACTCCAGGTGCGGGCGGACCAGAGTCTTGTAGAGCGGGAGAATTATCGTTTTATCTCTGCAGTTGATCCCCCTTTTAATGCATGCCAATATTCTGTTTGCTTTATTAGCAGCAGCTTGGCATTGCATGCCATTGCTGAGCCTATCATCCACTAGGACCCCCAGGTCCTTTTCCATCCTAGATTCCCCCAGAGGTTCTCCCCCCAGTGTATAGATTGCATTCATATTTTTGCCACCCAACTTGATTGTGGATTGTCCATAGCAACCAAAAAGTGTCACTTTACATCAAAAGTGGCTTTAGACCAGCTAGAAAACAGCGATAGTAAATTAGAACACTTGCAGAATTGAGCGATAGTGAATCGTGGGGAAATTTATTTTATTATTATTATTATTATATTATTATTTTTTTGAATTATTTATATTTATTTATTATATTATAATTTATGATTTTGTGTTTCAAACTTCATCATACCTGGGATATCTACTAGATTCTGGTTTGGACAGATTTAAGTGTGTTATTGCTAAGAATTATAATATAAAACGCCAAATATCCATGCAAAATAATTGTACCGCTTTCAGCACCTAAAATCCGACATAATCATACCGCCAGGGAGGTTAATGGTTGAAGACGAGAGCATGGATTTTGGAGAACAAGAATCTACAGGAGGAATAAAGAGGATAGTTTCTCAGATTGGTAAGTATCTTCAGGATCATGCTGATTGCCTCCTATGGAATATGGCCTAATGTAAACCATAGGAGCCAATCAGCATGAAGCAGTTTAGTGCATTAATTTTGTTGTTTTGTAATACAGACTACTGACCTTTTTTTTTTTTTTTTTTATATCTTTATTTAAGGTTTTTTAGCATACACAGAAAAAGATAAATGCGCCATACCATTGAGGCTAAGCCTATGGGTTTACCACACATGACAAGGGCACCCATAGGCTTAGATATAGAAGTAAAAATATAACAGAACACAGTTAAAACAATAACAGCATAGGCGATGTCCAAAAGATGAGACAGGGAAACCTCCCAAATCAACAATAATTCTGTTGTTTGCTTGATATAGACTACTGACCCATATTACTCTTTGCACAAAGTATTTAAGCCCAACTATGGCATACCTAAAGTGCAATGTACCAGTCATCATAAAGCTGTAATATTCTTTAAAAAAAGTATGTAACATTTTCTACACTAGGTCCATATTAGGTATTTGGGATTTACCTAGAATGAACCTAAACAAATCACATAAATTAATTTATATTTTTTTCTCTGTTAGCAATTGTTATTTTCTAAAACAGGCGAGTCCAGCTGATTAGCTGAAGTAACTGTGACAGAGGATTGGATAGATTTTATTACTGTCAGGGGCGCCTGAGCAGGTAAAAGATGAAAGCACTCCTGGCAGTGTTATAGTTTGTCCCAGGCCTCACAGCCACTTTTGCATGACTGGTTGGCCAGCATGTAAAAGTGGAGGAATCGCTATTTATTAGGATATGTTTGAGTTTAAGAGTTATGGGTAGATTCAGGTGTAACTTAAAGGTTTGATTTAGGGGTGAGGTTAAGGGTTGGGATAAGGTTTAGTGTTAGACGATAGGTTGAGGTGAAAGGTAATTTATTTTCTTAGTATTAGTCTTTAGGTCTAAGGTGTTTTGTACTATACCCTAAATTACATTGCCATCTTCATTGTCCAAAATGTAATATGCCAAGAAATGCAAGTGGTAGAATTACTGGCCTACTTCAAAAAAGTGTAGCTGACTTCCGACTTCAATGCTTTCCAATGACCAATGAAAAAAGAGTGAGATTTTCTTCTGGCTTTCACTTTCTGCATGTTTGTTTAAGGTAGGTAGCTTATAAACTATTGAAGCCAGGAACAGAGAGATACTTGGCTTTTTCAGAAAGCCATAAGCTGCAGGCCACCTATCGTATTTCATTTAGGTGTTAGATGTTATTTATGTAGCTCAGTTTGCGTTTGAAGACCTACCACAAATGATACATTTTTGTTGCATAGTTTTTTATGCACTTATTAAAGTCAATCATTTTCAGAAAATAGTAACCTCAACAATACATAATTCATAAAAACAGTTTAATGTATTATATCTCTAATATTTATGCAATGGGGGTTATTTACTAAAGGAAAATCCACTTTGCACTTGAAAGTGCACTGAAAGTGCACTTGGAAGTAAAGTCGCTGTAGATCTGAGGGTGACATGCAAGGAAAATAAAAAACAGCATTTTAGCTTGCACATGATTGGATGATAAAATCAGCAGAGCTTCCACTCATTTGAGATCTACCCCTTAGATTTAGAGCGACTGCACTTCCAAGTTCACTTTCAGTGCAAAGTGGATTTGCCTTTCGTAAATAACCCCCAATGTGTAATATTAAACGTAAGGATATTTATTTATTAAAGTGACCCTGTCGCTATACAAAAGATATTCAACTTTCTTGCTGCCCTCCACCTTGATGCTGTGTAATTGTCTCCTGAAGTTGGCTTGGAAACTAATATTTCCAACATTGTTGATGTCCCAATATTGGTTCCTTCCTTTGACTTTCAGTCAATAATGGATACAATAGTGATGTGAAGGTTAGCAGGAGGAACCAGTGAGAGCTGCAGGGGACACTTTAGGAAGTGTCGCTTTTCCATGGAACTTTTGGGATGGTTAGACAGCATTGACAGCATTGATGGAGCAGGCAGTGGAAAAATTGAATATCCTCTTTTACAGGTATATCTTTGTTGGGTGCATTTATACTGAAACAGGGTTGCTTTTAAAGCAGAACTCAGAGATTTTCCAAAAATCCCAACTTAGTAAATACACACACACGCAACACTAAACAATTATTACATATTATTTATATAGTTGTGAAATTTCTTACCGTTCAAGAAATACAGGCAGTCCCTGAGTTACGAATGGGTTAGGGACTGCCTGTTTGTTCCTAAGTCGGATTTGTTCGTAAGACGGAAGCGCATGCGCAGAACGGCAGAGACGTCGCTTTCCACTGTTTTCTGACGTCGTTTTCTGCTGTTTTCCAATGTCGTTTTCCGATGTGCCCGCCGACGCCGCCTCCTGTTCGTATGTAGGAGTCGTTCGCAACTCGGAGGTTCGTAACTCGGGCACCCCCTATATGACTGATATAATTTGCAGGAAGTCAGCTCTGTGATTGAAAAAATGCATCAACTTTTTTGGCAAGGAGGATCTCTTAGAACAGTGATTGCATCATATCATCTTCTCTCTCTCTAACTGTAATCAGCCTACATTTCCCATGAATACTTGGGATTGGAGTGAATGTGGGATGTACACTAGGCTTGTACATGTAAATGTGAACTCGCCCACTTCAACATAAATCACACCCCTCATTCTGTAGCCAGCAAGCCATTCATAACACATGGTATGATAGGTTACAGCCTTATAAATGCAAAGCATTTTAATATAAATGTATATTAATATAATATTCATTTAATGCATTTAATAAATACATGTAAATTAAATTAATGTAACGCATTTAATATAAATGCAAACCAGTGCAGCTTATCAGTGTCCACCAGTGCCAAATGTCAGGGACCACCATGTCAGGGACCACCAGTCAGGGACCACCAGTGCAGTGGTCAGGAGTATAATATGTACAAAGTGCCGTGGTCAGGAGTGTGCTATGTACATAGCGCAGCGGTCAGAGTGTGCTATGTACAGAGTGCAGTGGTCAGGAATGTGCTATGTACAGAGTGCAGTGGTCAGTAGCGTGCTATGTACAGAGTGCAGTGGTCAGGAGTGTGCAATGTACAGAGTGCAGTTGTCGGGAGTGTGCTATGTACAGAGTGCAGTGGTCGGGAGTGTGCTATGTACAGAGTGCAGTGGTCAGTAGCGTGCTATGTACAGAGTGCAGTGGTCAGGAGTGTGCAATGTACAGAGTGCAGTGGTCAGGAGTGTACAATGTACAGAGTGCAGTGGTCAGTAGCGTGCTATGTACAGAGTGCAGTGGTCAGGAGTGTACAATGTACAGAGTGCAGTGGTCGGGAGTGTGCAATGTACAGAGTGCAGTGGTCGGGAGTGTGCTATGTACAGAGTGCAGTGGTCGGGAGTGTGCTATGTACAGAGTGCAGTGGTCGGGAGTGTGCTATGTACAGAGTGCAGTGGTCGGGAGTGTGCTATGTACAGAGTGCAGTGGTCGGGAGTGTGCTATGTACAGAGTGCAGTGGTCGGGAGTGTGCTATGTACAGAATGCAGTGGTCGGGAGTGTGCTATGTACAGAATGCAGTGGTCGGGAGTGTGCTATGTACAGAATGCAGTGGTCGGGAGTGTGCTATGTACAGAATGCAGTGGTCGGGAGTGTGCTATGTACAGAATGCAGTGGTCGGGAGTGTGCTATGTACAGAATGCAGTGGTCGGGAGTGTGCTATGTACAGAATGCAGTGGTCGGGAGTGTGCTATGTACAGAGTGTAGTGGTCGGGAGTGTTCTATGTACAGAATGCAGTGGTCAGGAGTGTAATATGTACACAGACCCACATACATAGATATAGCCTCTTCAAAAACAATGCAGTAAAACCAGGCTGGCTTTCTGCTTTCTTTTAGTTAAATGCTGCCACGTGCAACATTGGTTTAAAGAATGACATGGTAGAGGTTGGGAAGTGGAGCAGGTGAGGAATTAGGAGGCGGGGAAGACACAACCCTTCCACTGTCCTCTTTATGCTGGCCTGGGGCAAGCTCTAGAGACTTCCAGGGCGAGACAGTGATCAGTGCTGTGGGCTGCAACACATCTACTCATAGCTGGGGTATGTTATGGATTGCTTCTCCTGCATGTGGTCAGTGGGGTGCTGTTCACCATGCAGCACTCTCCCCTTTCACACACAGGAAAACGATAATATATTGATGAGGATGATGATATGATATTAACGATTATATGATATTAATAAGGATGTTTATGTATTACTGATATGACGATATGATATTTATGATTACGATGATATTGATGTAGCGCTGGTATTTTTGCCTTCTAATGCAATGTAATGTTAAACAATGGACAATGCTACAAATTGGTATTTGGCTCCCTCTACTGGTATACTTATGAATAGACTTGTTATTTTTCACATAAAACCCATACAGGAAGTGACTTAATTATTTACCTTGTAAAAGGACTTACCTACCCAGAATGCCCACTCACTTACCCATGAACAATGAGTGGCTGAACTATAAGAAGGCCCAGCGCGGCCATTTTCTCTCTCTTCTGGACGCGTGGCCTGCCTGCAAAGATCTGTGAGGAGGTGTTCCAGAGAGCGTGGCCTACATCGTGCGGAGTGGAGCGACTACTGACTCTGTCCTATCCCAGTGTGCTGGAGAAACAGTGTGGCCGGATCGGGAAGGATCCAGAGATACCTGATGGAGCCATTGGAAGGTCCGGGTCATCTTGCGGAGCAGTGCAGTGTGGCAGAGCTGACTAACGGCAGGACTGAGACCATCGGAACAGAGGCATCCATTCATCCAGGCCTGGTGTGGTGAGAAGGCGGACGCCCAGAAGTTATTTATCGCACTTAATACACTTAGACTCATACCACAGTGTTGCTGGGACCTGCAGTCCCACAGGGAGGTATCATTCAATTACACTGAGTTCAAGCAGGCCTCAAGCCTATATTTCATTGAGAACTGACACTGCGTAGTTCAGAGACAACTATATCGGAGACAGTTATAAGTGCGTTACACAACAAGAACAGTTTTCAATGATCAGCTTATGTTACTTCTTTGCTTGTTGAACCCTTGGATTACAAACACTGCTGTATAATAGCTAGCAGAAGACAGAAGACCAGAGACTACATCTTTTACTGAGAGGCCTTGTGTTCAGTTATAATAACAAAGGACTGCATCATACCACAGGGGGGAGTTTTTGCGAAATTCTACCATGTTGTGTTTGTATAACCTTGCATTAGTGTGCTTAGTGCAGCGTACTGGAAGTGGGAAGGTGCCCAGTGTCAAGGCGTTGTCACTCTGAGCATTAGTCCCACTTGGGGACTGTAACGACACCCCGAGTATGAAAGAGGTTAAAGTCGTTTAGGACATTCCATACCCAAACACAAAGGCAGCTACCGAACACTTCAATCAGCCGAACAAGGAACCCATACAAATAATCCACCCCAAAAACGAGACAAGATGCTCTGTCTTCAGGGCCAAGCAGGAATCAACTCATTTATTATAGCACATGGACACAACACATAAAATAACTCAGAGACTTCCCCCCCCACCCTTGGAAAAGAGGGCGGGTTAAACTGTCCAATGACCATGGACACACAGGTCAGGTGTGTTTAACGTCTCATCAGTACACAGTGTTAGCAGGGAGAGCTGTTGGAAGAATCCCCCCTCCCTCCAATGCAATACACATCCTGTGATCCAAGGCAGACAAACACAAACCCTCCAATACAATACACATCCTGTGATCAAAGACAGACAAACACAAACCCTCCAATACAATACACATCCTGTGATCCAAGGCAGACAAACACAAACCCTCCAATACAATACACATCCTGTGATCAAAGACAGACAAACATGAACCCTCCAATGCAATACACATCCAATGCAATACACGGCGTTTCACTTGGACCAGCCCGGATTGGAGACAACATTCCTGACAGCTGCTGGGGAGATCTTCTCATTACACGGTCCCTGCAGAGGGCAAAAATCTGCATGCCTGATAGACCCTGCCAAGGAGGGGGTCCAACACGGAGGGTAAGAGTCCACCTTTATCACTTTCTCACTTATTGGAGTCACCGTCAGTGGATTTGCACCATCCTGCACATCTCTCTCCTTTGTCAATCCACTCATAGGGGGATTAGTTGCTGCTGAGCTGTATAGTGGACAGAAGCTTTTTTTCACTGATGAACTTTTTATGTTTGAACCCATGGACTGAGTTTGTTTGATTTTCAGATTTTCACGCTATTAATATCATTGTACTTCACATGTACACATTTTTTGTTTCTTCTTTTTATTTGAGTTTTTATGTTTTGCACTTATATATTTCTACCACTCATGGAGTCATTTACTTGCTTTCAGTAGATTGTGGTTTTTACTACCACCCACATGTATTCACATCTATGTGTGTACTTTCATATAATTAGCGCACTTTATTTATTTTTTATTTTTCATGGTATACACAGATATTGGTGTATTTTGTGTGCAGCTTTTACCTTTGACCTTTTTTGCTCTGCAGCGCAGTTTTTCTTTTTATTTTTGTGACCCACAGCAGACAAACATAATAGAACATTGGTTTGCAGGAGGCTGGCATTCAGTCCCCTCCAAAAGTCTCTCTCCTGGCTAGGTCTGTCACATTTCTCCCCTTTCGGCAGGAGACTAACACAGGAGGAGACCCCAGACGGGTTGACTCTGAAGTTAGTCAGTAGTTCCAGTCCTCTAATGCTGGTATCCACACCGCACCCCAAACAAATTGTTCCAAATAGATCATTACTTACCCAGCCAACCTCTGCCTCTCTCGGAGAACACGCCCGCCGCTGGGGAGAGGCCTGGACTGGCCCTTCTCCCTGTAGTCTTTTCAGTCGCTGAAGAGAAGACAGGGTGACTGGGCTCACGCCATCATGCTGTTGGGGATCTGGGCACGGATAGTCACTGGGTTGGCTTCAGCGGGCCTATCGGGGCAGAAATGAGGGGGGCCAAATCATTCCCCAGTAGTACATCTGCTGGCAAATCCTTCATCACCCCCACATTCACGTGTCCCGAACCAACCCCCCAATCCAGGTGAACACGGGCAACGGGTAGCCGGAAAATGGTGCCTCCTGCTACCCTTACGACTACAGTGTCCCCGGTGTGTTGGCTCTCTGGGATGAGGTTCTTCCGTAGTAGGGTCATGGTGGCGCCAGTATCACATAGGCCATTGGCTACCTTTCCATTAACCCGGACGGTCTGCCTGTGTTGCTGCCGGTTGTCCTGGTTAGCTGCTTGTACTAGATCAGCCTCGTGCAGGACACCCCAACATTCTTCCTCCTCAATGCAGTGAGCCGCAGGCATAGATGTGCGAGGATTCCCCCCTGCTGGCTTTCTCCACGAGTGGGACTGCCTGGCTGGAATCAACGGACAGTCTGGCTTTTTGTGCCCTAGCTGTTTACACCCGAAACACCTGAGGGGTTGTGAGTAGTCCTGGGAGTTGAACCTGGGCTGCCGAGAATAAGTGGCCACTGGAGGTGGTGCTGTAGGGCGGTAGAACTGTGGTTTGTAGGCACCAGCTGGAGGGGGTGCCGCTGATCGATAATCCACCTGAGCTGTTGTCTTGACCACAGGGTTATCCAGTTTGCGGGCGTCTGTGTATTCGTCCGCCAGGCGAGCTGCTTCAGGCAAGGTGAAAGGTTTTCGGTCCCGGACCCACTCTCTGACTTCCGGGGACAGCTTGTCAAAGAAGTGCTCCAGCAGGAACAGCTGCAGCACCTCTTCCCCGGATACTGCTTGGCATCCAGCGACCCAGTGGGATGCCGTGCGGTGTAGGCAGCTAGCCCACTCGTTATATGAGTCTCCAGTCCGCTTGCTCATCTCTCTGAACCGCCTCCAGTTTGCCTCCGGTGTGACGGCATACCTGGCCAAAAGTGCTTCTTTTACCAGCCCATAGTTCATAATATCCTCATCTGAGATAGCCCTGAACGCTTCACTGGCCCGGCCGGGAAATTTCCCAGACAAAATGGTAACCCATTCCTCTGTGGGCACCCGGTGTAGGGCACATTGCCGTTCAAAATCTGCAAGGTACCCATCAATCTCCCCTTCTGCTTCAATTAAGTTTTTAAAAGCAGCAAAATGTACCTTTCTCCTTTCAGTTGGTGCTGTTGTGACTCCCGCTGCTGCAGCACCTTTTGCTGTAGCCAATTTGCATCAACAGCCGCTATAACTCGGTCTATGATCTCCGATGTAGGGTTAGGGCCATAATGTGCCAATCTTATGTTAACAGCCCAATCAAAACTTGCCTCTTCGGGTGTCCTGTCTGTTACGCTGGGCCTTTTGATTATGTTGGGTCTTTCAGCTTTATCCATTTTGACTAGTTCTGCGATAATGTCCCTCTTCTTACGGTTGTTGGCCGGTCGGCCCCGGTTCTCCAGTAAGTCCTTGAGGGTAGAGAGCTTTAGCCGTCCATACTGTGCTTCCATTGTCCTGTGTCCTCTTGTAGCTGTCCTTCTGGGCTGTGGGAATGATCCCGCTGCTAGCCACCAGTGTAACGACACCCCGAGTATGTAAGAGGTTAAAGTCGTTTAGGACATTCCATACCCAAACACAAAGGCAGCTACCGAACACTTCAATCAGCCGAACAAGGAACCCATACAAATAATCCACCCCAAAAACGAGACAAGATGCTCTGTCTTTAGGGCCAAGCAGGAATCAACTCATTTATTATAGCACATGGACACAACACATAAAATAACTCAGACTTTTCCCTCTCACCCTTGGAAAAGAGGGCGGGTTAAACTGTCCAATGACCATGGACACACAGGTCAGGTGTGTTTAACATCTCATCAGTACACAGTGTTAGCAGGGAGAGCTGTTGGAAGAATCCCCCCTCCCTCCAATGCAATACACATCCTGTGATCCAAAGCAGACAAACACAAACCCTCCAATACAATACACATCCTGTGATCAAAGACAGACAAACACAAACCCTCCAATACAATACACATCCTGTGATCAAAGACAAACAAACACAAACTCTCCAATGCAATACACATCCTGTGATCCACGGCAGACAAACATAATAGAACAATGGTTTGCAGGAGGCTGGCATTCAGTCCCCTCCAAGTCTCTCTCCCGGCTAGGTCTGTCACAGGGACGCACCTGCAGGGGTCATCCAAGAAATCTTTACATATTAACAGTTTGTTAATACTTATCGGATTGTCATATTACGTTTTTGTGGCAGTGTAGTTATAATTACTGTTTATATCAGTCTCAGTAAAATTACATTCTGGTTAATTGCAATTGGTGTGAAGTGTTGTTCATTATCGTACAGGTGGAACAATGGATACCCAGGTGATGGTAAAGGTACTTTATTAGTGTATGGTATATTGTGGGGTTGTCCTTTGTTGTTAAGCTTCACACCAACAGCTGTGTCAAGTGGGTTGAGCCAATTTACTGGGGGGTGGAAGAGCAGAGTACAGGCCCAATCAAATATCAGCAGCTCCTTCGGGGGTCAGTGCTACACTGATGATATGATATTAATGATTAGAATTATGATATGAATAATGATGATGATGATGATAAACTAATGATGATGGTTATGACACTATATCAATTATGTGGAAGATGATATAATAAAATAGATATGAGTGATTATATAATATTAGTTATAATTCTTATGATGATGATGATAATAATATTATTAATAATAATAATATATTGTTTTATGATAAGAATGATGTTCCAGGTTGGTCTGACACCTTTCAAGCAGACAGAAAGTGGAGAGCTGTCTGTGAGGGCACAGACAAAAATAAAAGATTTACAGAGATTCACCCCACTCATCAACTCTACCCAAAACAACAAAAGTTTTGTCTGGGGTGGGTCTATAATGTTGGGGGTGCTCAGATAGCACTTGAGGGGTGAATGCAAAAATAAGTACCTGGAGAGATTGAGCTTTGTGATTATACTGTCAGTTTAGCCCCCAGGAGATGAATGCAGTGGAAATTCTCCAACTGACATGGTAGTGGTAGAATCTTTTGTGTAATTTTCACTTCATATCAATTGAATCCTTTTGTACAATGGGGCATTTGGTACTGTATATGTGCTGTTTAAATTCCTGTATGTATGTATGTATGTATATATATATATATATATATATATATATATATATATATATATATATATATATATATATATATATATATAGTGTGTGTGTGTGTGTGTGTATATGTGTGTGTGTATATATATATATATATATATATATATATATATATATATATATATATATATATTTTTTTTTTTTTTTTTTTTTTAGATGTTTATTATTATTATTGCATTTAAAATACTATTCTAGTTATATTTACTCACACTTTGACAACTGACTAGTCCATATCTGTCCACCTTGTTAGTTTTTGTGTTGAGTAATTTCAGGTGTTTTTGTTTAGTTTTTGGTGATTTTTGTTTAAGTTCATGACATATCAATAACTTAACACCTTTCTGTCTATTCTGCAGTTTTATGTAAGCCTTGAAGATCAATGTAAGGTAGTTCTGCTGACAGAATCGCTTTTGTATCGTGGCTGAGAAGATCAAAGGGCCTTGTGCCAACTACAATATCCAGTGTGAGCTGAGGGTGACTGTATACACAGGAGCAAGAGAAGTTCTAGAATTTTTTAAATTACAATATGGTGCATTACTATTGGGTTAACAAATAATTCATCAAAACAGAAACCTTGTCTATGGTTTTCATTTACAATGCAAGTTGTAGTTTACATTTTCAATGCCTTCAAGCCACAGCTGGAGATTCAGTACTTCTACATCTGAGCTATTTCAACATTTCATACAGTAAAAAGAAACTGAATCTCAACTTTGGCAGTAGGTCTCATTTATCAAAGCGTCTAAAATAATTACTGTCTACTTTGCCCCATAGCAACCAATCAGATTTTCAGTTTTAATTCTCCAGTTACCCTTTCCAGATTAATTGGCTACTTTGGGGCAAAGCAGGCCATTTTTATTTTAGATAACTTGATAAATGAGGTTCAATATCTCTGAGTCTGCTTTCCTGTTTTCCTCCAAGAGACAGCATTTCCATGGTCTTCATTACAGTCGCTGGTAGAAGGAATAGTTTGGCGTACTATCTGCAAACACCACCTCTCCTGCCATTACCTGTCCTGCTATTACCGCATATTGGACAGCTCAGGATGTTTGTTCTGCTATCAAATGATGGATGCAAATCATGATGGAGGGTAGAGCAGAAGTTCGGCCCGAACATCACCCGTTCGCCCGTTTGGTGAACACCTGAATTTGCAGCGCACAGCGCATTGTGCCAATTAGGGCACAAAGCACTTTCAGAGTCCTGATAGGACAAAGTGATGATAACTTTGCCCAATCACGGCTCAATACTCATACTCTCACCCCACACTATAAAAGGTTCCTTCCCACAGAAAGATTTTGCAATGTGTTGTTGGAGTGGAGATAGAGCAGGGCTCAGTTTGCTACTAGTGAGTTAGTGTGTTCACTTATTGTGACTCTGAGTGTAGAGTGTTAATGTAGTGTTAGTATAGTGTGAGTATAGTGTGTCAGTATAGTGTGTTAGTGTAGTGCAGTGTTTAACAAAGCATTACATAACATTAAGTGTTATATACAGTACTGTATACCCCCTTTTTTTTTAGTTGCTGCGTGTTTTTTTTTTTTTGTCCCCTGCCTGCCCCCCTTTTTTTTTAATTGTCAGCTACAGTTTTTCTTACTGCGACACTGGTGCTCCCCCTTATAAATTTTTTTTATAGTTTTTACATTTCTGTCAGCGTCAGTCCAATTTAAAGTGCACCAAACACCACTTTTCATTCATTAAAGTGCATCCAATCACACATTTTCCAGTTTCTATTAAATTTGGGTAATAAGCCCCCCTCCCCCCCATCATGTCCGGGAGGCCAACAAGGAGAGGCAGACATTCTCATGCCACTATGAGGGAGCCATCAGCATCAGTGTCCACAGGCAAAAGGTGGACGTGGTCAGACCTCAGGCAGGGCATCATTTCCTCTGTTTAGTGATGTTGCCCGTGCTATCCAGCCACAGCATGCAGAGGAGCCCCTCTCCTCATCCTCTATGAAGCTGAAACTAGTGCACAGTCCACCATAGCTGCCAGAGCGACTTATTCTGCCTCTAGAAGGTTACGGGGTAAAAGCAGTACCAACACCCAAAGGCCAATTTTTCCACAACTGTGTGAGAGGGGCATCAAATTAAATTTTTTTACAGCAAGGCCAATTCTTGCTTTTATCAAGAGTACCTCTATAAGGTAACGGTGTGAAGGCACCACCAACACCCAAAGCCCGATTGTTCTGCACCTGCTACTTCTATCCAAAGTCTGCGAATGAGACACCAGACTTCATTTAAAAAAAAATTGGTAACCTTTGCCTGAGTGTAGTATAATTTGGCTTCTTCACATAAGGCTTGATCACTGTGGTGCAAATCTTTGTTATTTCCATCCAAAGAGACAACAGAATTTATCCCAAAAAATCTCTAATCTTGTTCTGAGTGAACTAAATTGTGGCCCCCAAACTGTTGTTTACTAAATAAGGAAAGCTTGCAGGAAAAATCGATTTAAATGTCATTTTATTTCTTTATAAATGTCAGTTTTGCTGCAGAAGGTTCCATACACGGTATAGATGCGCCACTTTACAGGCAGACTAAGGGGACCCCTCAAGCACTATATTTAAAGGATTTTTTCATTTTTATTGTTTCACTTTAAGCATCATTAAAATCACTTGTCCTTTTAAAAACAATGTTTTAAAAAAAAGTTTTGCATTGGTACATGTCCCCCAGGGCAGTACCCGGGCCCCCATACCCTTTTTTTGGCCAATAACTTGCATATAAGCCTTCAAAATGGGGACTTCTTATTTTTGAAGTTCATGTCCCATAGACTTTAATAGGCTTTGCAGTTCGGGTCCGAACTTTTGCGATGTTCGAGAGTCCTAGCGCGAACTGAACTATCTAACATAGTGATCAAACCCAAACATGTTGGACTGAATGAATGGACTGTCTTAGTGTAATGAATATTAACATTCCAAAGGAGTGTTAATCTGGCTTAGCCTGCCATCCTCTTTGATTGCAGATGTTTGTTGTCACATGTCAGGTGAGACCTGTCCTATGGGATGTGAGCTGTCAGTAAACAGCTCACATTCCTCTCTTTGCTTGAGCTGTGATTACATTTCACAAGCAGAGCCTGCAGGGTTAAAGACTAAGTTCACCTTTCCATTTAAAAAAATAAATGCATATCTTTTTTCAGGTAAAAAATGTGCATTTATTATTTTTTAAAACAAGAGCCTGAAAAACATTGCACCCATGATCAGCAGATGCACAGTACCATGCATATGTATGATAATGCTTCATCTATGCACTGTTCATCTGATGTGTATGCATGAAAATTACAATTATACATTTACTATGATCAGGCCTGGATTGGTGAAAAAGACAATTATTGCATATGTAAGGGGGCTTGAGATTGGCACCAAGGAGTGCCAGTCTCTTGCCCCGCTCCTTCTAGATAACAATCTACCTGCTTGTAGCCCTCTACAGCCGCCATCTTGTTCCAATACATTTCTCCCAATCTGCCACAGTCTTTCGATAATCTATGCTTCTTTGACTCGCCCGACGGAAGGGTTTGTTCCACCTTTCCTTTCTAAATGGGAGGCGGACCTAGGCACCCAATTCAATGACTCTCAGAAGGACAAGATCCTTCACTTTGCCCAAAAATCCTCCATAGCTACCAGAGTTCAAAAGACCTGTTACAAGATTTTGACCAGATGGTAGAGTGCCTACCACTTTGCACCGTTTTTTCCCTTAACCACTTGAGCCCCGGACCATTATGCTGCCTAAGGACCAGAGGTCTTTTTCCAATTTGGCACTGCGTCGCTTTACCTGCTAATTGCGCGGTTATGCAATGCTGTACCCAAACGAAATTTGCGTCCTTTTCTTCCCACAAATAGAGCTTTCTTTTGATGGTATTTGATCACTTCTGCAGTTTTTATTTTTTGCGCTATAAACGGAAAAAGACCGAAAATTTTGAAAAAAAATGATATTTTCTACTTTTTGTTATAAAAAAAATCCAATAAACTCAATTTTAGTCATACATTTAGGCCAAAATGTATTCGGCCACATGTCTTTGGTAAAAAAAATGTCAATAAGCGTATATTTATTGGTTTGCGCAAAAGTTATAGCGTCTACAAACTAGGGTACATTTTCTGGAATTTACACAGCTTTTAGTTTATGACTGCCTATGTCATTTCTTGAGGTGCTAAAATGGCAGGGCAGTACAAAACCCCCCCAAATGACCCCATTTTGGAAAGTAGACACCCCAAGGAAATTGCTGATAGGCATGTTGAACCCATTGAATATTTATTTTTTTTGTCCCAAGTGATTGAATAATGACAAAAAAAAAAAAAAAAAAAAATATTTACAAAAAGTTGTCACTAAATGATATATTGCTCACACAGGCCATGGGCCTATGTGGAATTGCACCCCAAAATATATTCAGCTACTTCTCCTGAGTACGGGGATACCACATGTGTGGGACTTTTTGGGAGCCTAGCCGCGTATGGGACCCCGAAAACCAATCACCGCCTTCAGGATTTCTAAGGGTGTAACTTTTTGATTTCACTCTTCACTGCCTATCACAGTTTCGGAGGCCATGGAATGCCCAGGTGGCACAACCCCCCCCCAAATGACCCCATTTTGGAAAGTAGACACCCCAAGCTATTTGCTGAGAGGCATATTGAGTCCATGGAATATTTTATATTTTGACACAAGTTGCGGGAAAGTGACACTTTTTTTTTTTTTTTTTTTTTTTTTGCACAAAGTTGTCACTAAATGATATATTGCTCACACAGGCCATGGGCCTATGTGGAATTGCACCCCAAAATACATTTAGCTGCTTCTCCTGAGTATGGGGATACCACATGTGTGGGACTTTTTGGGAGCCTAGCCGCGTACGGGGCCCCGAAAACCAATCACCGCCTTCAGCGTTTTTAAGGGCGTGAATTTTTGATTTTACTCTTCACTGCCTAACACCGTTTCGGAGGCCATGGAATGCCCAGGTGGCACAAACCCCCCCCCAAATGACCCCATTTTGGAAAGTAGACACCCCAAGCTATTTGCTGAGAGGCATGGTGAGTATTTTGCAGCTCTCATTTGTTTTTGAAAATGAAGAAAGACAAGAAAAAACTTTTTTTTTTTTTCTTTTTTCAAATTTCAAAACTTTGTGACAAAAAGTGAGGTCTGCAAAATACTCACTATACCTCTCAGCAAATAGCTTGGGGTGTCTACTTTCCAAAATGGGGTCATTTGGGGGGGTTTTGTGCCACCTGGGCATTCCATGGCCTCCGAAACTGTGATAGGCAGTGAAGAGTGAAATCAAAAATTCACGCCCCTTAGAAAGCCTGAAGGCGGTGCTTGGTTTTCGGGGTCCCGTACACGGCTAGGCTCCCAAAAAGTCTCACACATATGGTATCCCCATACTCAGGAGAAGCAGCAGAATGTATTTTGGGGTGTAATTTCACATATTCCCATGGCATGTTTGAGCAATATATCATTTAGTGACAACTTTGTGCAAAAAAAAAAAAAAAAAAAAAAAAAATTTGTCTCTTTCCCGCAACTTGTGTCGCAATATAAAATATTCCATGGACTCGACATGCCTCTCAGCAAATAGCTTGGGGTGTCTACTTTCCAAAATGGGGTCATTTGGGGGGGTTTTGAACTGTCCTGGCATTTTATGCACAACATTTAGAAGCTTATGTCACACATCACCCACTCTTCTAACCACTTGAAGACAAAGCCCTTTCTGACACTTATTTTTTACATGAAAAAGTTTTTTTTTTTTTGCAAGAAAATTACTTTGAACCCCCAAACATTATATATTTTTTTAAAGCAAATGCCCTACAGATTAAAATGGTGGGTGTTTCATTTTTTTTTTTCACACAGTATTTGCGCAGCGATTTTTCAAACGCATTTTTTGGGGAAAAAACACACTTTTTTAAATTTTAATGCACTAAAACACACTATATTGCCCAAATGTTTGATGAAATAAAAAAGATGATCTTAGACCGAGTACATGGATACCAAACATGACATGCTTTACAATTGCGCACAAACGTGCAGTGGCAACAAAATAAATACATTTTTAAAAGCCTTTAAAAGCCTTTACAGGTTACCACTTTAGATCTACAGAGGAGGTCTACTGCAAAAATTACTGCCCTCGATCTGACCTTCGCGGCGATACCTCACATGCATGGTGCAATTGCTGTTTACGTTTGACGACAGACCGCCGCTTGCGTTCGCCTTAGCGCAAGAGCAGGGGGCGACAGGGGTGCTTTTTTTTTTTTTTTTTTTTTTCTTTATTATTTTTTTGCTTTTTTATCTTATTTTTAAACTGTTCCTTTCATTTTTTTTTTTTTTAAATCATTTTTATTGTTATCTCGGGGAATGTAAATATCCCCTATGATAGCAATAGGTAGTGACAGGTACTCTTTTTTGAAAAAATTGGGGTCTATTAGACCCTAGATCTCTCCTCTGCCCTCAAAGCATCTGACCACACCAAGATCGGTGTGATAAAATGCTTCCCCAATTTCCCAATGGCGCTATTTACATCCGGCGAAATCTAAGTCATAAAATGCTCGTAGCTTCCGGTTTCTTAGGCCATAGAGATGTTTGGAGCCACTCTTGTCTCTGATCAGCTCTATGGTCAGCTGGCTGAATCACCGGCTGCATTCTCAGGTTCCCTGTTGAGACAGGAGAGCCAGAGAAAAACACGGAAGACGGTGGGGGGGGGGGGCATTCCCTCCCACGGCTTGTAAAGGCAGTCTAGAGGCTAATTAGCCGCTAGGATTGCTTTTACATGAAAGCCGACCGCTGGCTGAAAAGAATGATACCAAGATGATACCTAAACCTGCAGGCATCATTCTGGTATAACCACTCAAAGTTGTGAATGGCGTACCTGAAGACAAAAAAATGGTTAACAATAAAGCACAGTAAACAATAAAGTATAAATAATTACATACCTGAAAAACAAACATGATAAAACATAATAACAATAACAATAACAATAAAACACTGCAGAATAGAATACAGTAAAAAAAGAGCAGAACAATAGAGAGAGAGAATAGAGAGAGAGAACAATAAAACGACAACTATTTTTTTTTATTTTATATATATTTTTTTTTTTTTTACACTTTTTTTGTAACTAACTTTTATAACTGTAACCGGTTCCAGGTTCGGGTCTCTCAAAATGCGATGGCATCTTGGGAGACCCTGTGAAAGTGTGCCTAGTCTGTGCAATGCTGTACCCTACGCTAATACTCAACTAGTGTATGGTAGCGTTCAAAACATTCACCAATGCAAAGACCAGGATTGTCAGGACAGAAGGGACAATAATAGCGGGTGTCACGCCTATATCCGTGTTTGCTGCAGACACAACATCTTTTTGGGGGGGGTTCGTTGGGTAGGGGTACTCGGGAGCACATAAAAATGCCTCTCATGCAGCCGACTGCATTTCGTTGGGGGATGTGAATGGGGGAAGTACGGGCGCTGCAGAAGTGGTGGGTTCCCAATTAGGATTGGCGAATGCAGCAGGAAGGGCACTATGGGCACGACGGGCCTGTGTTTGTCTTTTTGGTGGCAGCGGGACACTACTTGTGCTTGTCACCTCACCAGCTTGAACTGCACTTATGGGACTCGCCACGTCACCAAGTGTTACTGCAGTGCTGGTTTGACTACGACCGGGGTGTACTAGGCCGCTGGTGCTTGCCAGTTCAATAAAAAGCTTCCAAAAAAACTGTTAGCGATCGCAGGGATCAGGCCTGACTCTGCGAACGCTGCAGTTATGCGTTTAGTGTTTTGTAAGTGACAGTGATCGATCGATACTGCACTTGGGTGGGCTGGACTGGGCCGGGCGGAGGGGCAAAACGCAGGTGCTAGCAGGTATCTGGGTTGATCCCGCTAACACTGCGTTTTTGGGAACCCTAAACTGCTGGGGACGCTAGTATAGATCTGATCTGATCGGATCAGATATTGATCCGTTCAGATACTATACCACTAAAGGAGGCGTATGCTGCGTGCGTGGGTGTTAGTGGTACTGGCGCTAACCTGACGCTGCCTGGGGCCGGTGCTTGCTAGTTCACCAAAATGCTACCAAAAAAACTGTTAGCGATCGCAGGGATCAGGCCTGACTCTGCGAACGCTGCAGTTATGCGTTTAGTGCCTTGTAAGTGTCAGTGATCGATCGATACTGCACTTGGGTGGGCTGGGCTGGGCCGGGCGGAGGGGCACAACGCAGGTGCTAGCAGGTATCTGGGCTGATCCCGCTAACACTGCGTTTTTGGGAACCCTAAACTGCTGGGGACGCTAGTATAGATCTGATCGGATCAGATATTGATCCGATCAGATACTATACCACTAAGGGAGGTGTACGGTGCGTGCGTGGGTGTTAGCGGTACTGGCGCTAACCTGACGCTGCCTGGTGCTTGCTTGCCAGTTCACCAAAATGCTACCAAAAAAACTGTTAGCGATCGCAGGGATCAGGCCTGACTCTGTGAACGCTGCAGTTATGCGTTTAGTGTTTTGTAAGTGACAGTGATCGATCGATACTGCACTTGGGTGGGCTGGGCGGAGGGGCAAAACGCAGGTGCTAGCGGGTATCTGGGCTGATCCCGCTAACACTGTGTTTTTGGGAACCCTAAACTGCTGGGGACGCTAGTATAGATCTGATCAGATCAGATATTGATCCGATCAGATACTATACCACTAAGGGAGGCGCATGCTGCGTGCGTGGGTGTTAGCGGTACTGGCGCTAATCTGACGCTGCCTGGGGCGACGCATATCACCGCCGGGCGATCAGGGGGCTAAACCTTTATTAGGTAATAAACGGCGGGTGCCCTGACACTATAAAAAATAAACGAACTAACCTGCGTCACCCGTAACGGTTATACGGTGATCAGTGGTGAAAGGGTTAACTAGGGGGCAATCAAGGGGTTAAAACATTTATTAGGTAGTATATGGGGGTCCCTGTCACTATAAAACGCTGACGGCGAACCTAAATATTTACCTCACTAACTAGCGTCACCAGCGACACTAATACAGCGATCAGAAAAATGATCGCTTAGCAACACTGGTGACAGGGGGTGATCAAGGGGTTAAAACTTTATTAGGGGGGGTTAGGGGGGTACCCTAGACCTAAAGGGGGGTAATACTCACTGTCCCAACACTGTAACTGTCACAAACTGACACTATGCAGTAATCAGAAAAAAAAAAAAAAAAACCTGCTGGTGTCAGTTTGTGACAGGGGGGGGGGGTGATTGGGGGGGGATCGGGGGGCGATCGGGGGGGGGATCGGGGTGTTTTGTATGCCTGGCATGTTCTACTGTGTTGTGTAGTGTGTTTTCACTCACATTGATGTCTTCTCCCCTCGGCGCTGGAACGGAAAATACCGAGCCGAGGGGAGATGACATCATTTCCTTTGCTGCTGTTTAGCATACAGCAGCAAAGGAGTGTTCCCATTGGCCGGCGGCGATCGCGAGGGGGGGGCCACGAACGGATGGCCTCCCCCTCATCTCGGATCGCCGGGGAACAGAACGGGACCGCTTCGGGCACCGGGGGGGGGGTCCGATCGGACCCCCCACCCGCGAGAGGCAAATCACGTACATGTACGTGATTTTGCCTGCCCGTGCCGCCTTGCCGACGTAAATCGGCGTTAGGCGGTCCTTAAGTGGTTAAAGGGGTTGTAAACCTACATGTTTTTTCACCTTAATGCATCCTATGCATTAAGGTGAAAAAACACCTGGCAGTGACCAGCCCCCCAGCCCCTCCCCCATTTTACTTACCTGAGCCTTAGAACTTGACCCACGGGGAGGCGCTGTCTCTCTGCCCGGGGTTCTCTGCTCTTGATTGGATAGATTGATAGCAGTGCAGCCATTGACTTCCGTTGCTGCCATTCAAATCTAATGAGGCAGGAGCTGGGGGGCGGGGCCGAGTCCTGCATTCGGCGTCTATGGACGCTGAATGCTGGACTCGAGAGCACACCCGCAAGGTAACCCCCCGGGAGAGCGCTTCTCCCAGGGGGTTATCTGATGTGGGGAGGAGCAGCGAGAGCCGCCGAGGGACCCCAGAAGAGCAGGTTTGGGGCCACTCTGTGCAAAATGAGCTGTACAGTGGAGGTAAGTATGATATATTTGTTATTTAAAAAAAAAAAAAACCCTTACAATCACTTTAAGTCCCAGCTTATGTTGGCGATGTGGCAATGCTGAGGGAACGATGCTGCACATCTTCTGAGGTTGTCCCAGGCTTGAGTCATTTTGGCAAGAGGTGATCTGCATAATCAAACACCTGACGAATGCTGATCTGGAAGGGAACCCTGCGGCTTGCCTGCTTCATCTCTCAAAGAGACCGATTAAGAAATACAAGGCCTCCCTTAAAACCCAATTGCTTATGTCAGGGAAATTCTAAGCTTCTCCCTATAAGCATATAATTTCTCTGCGCTTAAAAGCACAAAGAGCTCTTTTATATAATGCCAGGAAAGCGCGCTCGTTTATCTCTCCAAGTAACACAAACAGATGCTGGTACCATCTCAAGCTCAGTATCATCCTCCACTAGGTAGCCAAGCTGCTTTTATTTATACTAAACACATGGATAACAAAAGAGGCTGCTGGCTTCAACCAAACAGACACTTGTATTCATTCAAAAGAACAAATGACACGCATGCATATACAGTGGAACCTCCGATTGCGATTAACGCGGTTAACGAGCGTTTCTGCAATATGAGCACTGTATTTTTAAAAATCATAACTCGGTTTGCTAGTGTTGTCTCGCAAAACGAGCACGATTTAGGCCAAAGCAGTGTGCAGTACCGCTTTTGGCCTGACATGGGGGGGGGGGCGCCAGGGCCGAGCAGAGCCGAACGTCGCTGATCGCAGCCGATCGGCGCCGTTCGGAAATGCACAGAAAGGCCTGCTGTCCTGGAACGGATTATGCTCGTAATCCGAGGTTCTACTGTATTCAAATAGAAATGCAGTAGTGACGTGTGCAGACGGTGGCATGCAAAACCATGCGGTGAGCACATGGTTCCGAACACAACCGTGTGCACACTCCCACTGCTACCAATGATGTGAGCCATATTACATTGTGGCCCAGTGGGCCATAATTTTGTATGGTTATACTATGGTTCCCAAGTAAGCAGACCTGCTTACTTAGGAGTTTAAATGTGATCGCCATGGAGTGGGCAGTTCCCTGGTGAGGCATAAACAAACATTTTTAAAAGAGCAAACAGATCCGCCGTGTCCACGGGAAGGTTTCCACATCCAATGGTCTTCCACCAGCGTCTTGTAATGGAAATTTGTAAGTTCTGTATATAATTGTATTCTATTTTGTATGTATTGCACATTGCCCTCACTGTGCACACGGCACTAATAATGTTTTCAGTAAATGTTTACATTCTTTCGAGTCCTGATTAGAATTAGCCTGCCTATGTAACGCCCCTTGTTACCATAAATGTACAATTGCAATATTAATGTGATACCTACGTAATCATGTGCATAAAAACCTTCAATTGCGTCATAATAAAGCAGAACAGTAATTTGGAAAGATGCTGAGCGTATCTTTTGTGTCTGTTCCCTACTGCAGTAGTTATTAATAATTTGGAACCACTAATCAATATGAGGATAGGAGTTGCCTATCATCAATTTAACCGAGTCAGCATGGCGAGCTTTGCCTTAGGAGGGGATTCCAGGTGACCCTGAGTATCCGAAACGAGGAGCTTGAGACGATCCAGGAATTTCTGATAATCAGCCGGCTGAGGTAAGCCTTTTGCTTACATTTGAGTTATCAGACTTCCTTGATCGGTAAGGCATTTTCGGGACAAAGGGTACCTATTTTACTCCCCTTAATCAAACTGTATTGATTGGTGGTTATATGTTATGTTGTCCCTGTCTATTGTCCATTGGAGTGTTATAGATAAGAAAGGGAAGAATAGTGCTGTTCACAGGTATATGTAGTAAATCTGCTAGATCAAGTAGTTTAGAGGCAAGAGGGTATAGGCACACGTAGAGAAGAGAGAAGACTGGCCAGTCATTATGGGCATTGAATTAAGTAAGGGAATGAAGGGTAAGAGACCCTCAAAAATGCCCAGCGCAAGAGGAGCGCTATATATGAACCGAAGGTGCGGTTCCGCCTATACTGAGCCCCTAGATTAATGGTTAAAGTGGACAGTGATCCAGAATGGGTAACTGGGTTACCAAGGTCCACAGGGACTAAGAATCATGCAGAGTAAACAGCTAGAGAAACAGCTATCTATGTGAGCAGGATGGATCAAGGGTGACATTAACACTTGACAGAAAGGGACATTTTCATGTTAAGTTGTGGGATGAATTTGGGGTCAGGCACTACGACTAGTAAAATCAGAAACAGAGAAATGAGAGTTAAAAGAAATTGAGAGAATGATACAGAATACTTTATATGTTGTCAGAGAGGGAAGATGGGATGAGCACTCTGGCTGCCCGTCTGATCATAGAAGCTAGATATAAAAGATATCTGAACAAAATAAGGAATGCAGAATTTAAGCAGGGAAATATTAAAGAGTTAAAAGAAAGTGAGAGAATGATATGCATGTGTTGTGTACAAATGGGAAAAAGTAAACGATTTTAGAGAGATATTGGTGTATGTGTGTGCGAATGCTGGGACCTTTAGTTCTATTGCTTGTGTGTGTCATGTATGCAGATGTGACCCCCTCCTTTGTGTTCTCCTGAAAGAATGTCCATGAGAGGTCAGTGATAAGCTGGAAGGACACCATGCCAATTCCAGTTTTTTAGACAAAACATGTGCCGGGTTAACGAATCTAATGGTAAACAATGTGATCACAATTATTTTTTGAATCTGTTTTCCAAACATGGTAAAATGAAGGTTACATTTAACTGTGTATTACACAAATTGAATATCCTTTGATAGTGGAAACAGTGCTTTTAAAAAAGGGAAATTAAGTAAAATTAAGTAATAATGAGTATTAATTTCTAATATGAGTTTAACAATTTTATTAATAATATAGATATATTGAAACTGGTTTAGATAACCTTTGGTTGGAAATGAAATTCAGGTTAATGGGGAAATTTGTAATGAATGAGATTAGTTTAGATTAAGATAACAATTTTGTAATTTTACATTTATACAATAAGCCCTTATTAAGAGGAAAAAAAAAGATTAAGATGAGGTTGTTATTTTGAATAAAGCTGCCATAATATTTAACAAAGCCAAGATGGATGGGATACATAAGAAGTTTTTCTACAAAAATGAAATTTTAAGGTTTTTGATAATAACTTGATGTGCGGTCCATGATGTGAGAGTAATAATAAATAAGATTTAAATATAACAGACCCATCACATCAAGTCCACACACCCTGTTAGGATAGATGCCACCTGCAGCCAGTTGTTTTATAGTTTTTGATGCTTTCTGGTACATCATACAGATTGTTGATCCTTTTGTTTTATTTATTTTTATTTTTGAAATCCAAAGCAGAATGTGTGGATTGTGAAATGATGTGCCCCTTTTTCTTGTAAGTACTGTGGTATAAGCAGAAGAATATTTTGGATTTATGGGCATCTCTGCATGACCGCAGGGCATTGTTATCATTTATTATAATATTGCCAGGAAGAAGTTGTCTTTTGAAACATGAAACTGGAGTTCTAACACAAATAGCATGATAGAAAACAAGCCATTGTAATATATTTATGCAAGCTGGACCCAGTAATGAAGGGTTCACCCCGATATATCAGAGCTGTAGCTTTTATGCAAAGGTGCTATTAAACAAAGTTAGATATTGTTTTGGTCAATGGTCTGACATTCTGCGCATCAAATATATAGATAACTAAATGTTTGTCTAATGAAAGGTTTAAAATATGAGTTTGTTTATGTACAAATCTAACAATGAAAAAAGGCGTACATTTGAATCCAGCCACCTTATTGCCTCTATTGGAGGAGGCTGGAGACAAAGGAAGACACGTGTGTTAAATTGATGGTGTAGGAATCAGCTGCTGTGAGCCCAGTGCAGGACACACTCCCTGAAGACCCAGATATTACATTTTTTGTAGATTTGAGTATGCAGTTTATCACCCAGAAGGATACTCTGTATTCAAAGTCATTGGATCCTTTTTCCCCAGTTCAAGAAGCAGAGCTCCATGTTTTAGCAAAGCCTGTGAGCTATAAAAAGAATGTATATTTATATAGATAGTCGAGATATAGAGAGCTTTTGGTTCCATTTAAAGGGCCAGAAGTTTGTTTTTACTTCGGCAGGTAAACCAATAAAGCATGCCAAGTTATTTTGATTGGCTGTTTTCAGCCTTCCAGGTTCTTGCTGAGGTAGCCATATTAACTTTCACACATGGAAGCAGACCAGGCGACTAAGGATGCTGCATTTACAGCCCCGGACACTTGATGGGTCTGTGCAACTCACAGATTCCACCCTAGTTCTGGCCCAGTATAGCTGGGATTAATAATTCAACTTTAAGGACCCCAGAACGAGAAGAACAAGTGGTCCACAGGGGGAAACTTCTTATGAAACAGGACTTTGGAAAAGGTGATCATTTATGTCTGCCAACCACTCTTTTCCCTCCAGCTTGACACATGAACCATGTCATCAGTCACAAGCAGTTATGGCTGCCTTAGTAAATGAGCATGGGATAGAGCCAGGGTTCTCCACAGTTGTTTTTATGACATACCACTTCTTGTTTTACCTGTTACCAAAGGTGTTACCAAAAGCTGAACATCCCTTCCAGAGATCACAAAAAAAAGATATATCCAGATGCCCAAGTCAGGATCTGACAAGTATGCATTTTGTCTGTATGGACATGTTTTTTGGATGTCCAGTGGCAAATGCTACTGCAAAGGCCACAGTAAAAAGTGTTATCAGAAGTAGTTTGTAAGTACAGAGTGCCAGAAAGTACAGAGAGTAACAGAGGAAATAATTTTTTATAGGAGAGTCCTTACTAGAAGTTTTGAGGTTTTATTTTTACACCCCCTACTGTCTACAATGTATCGGACAAAGTAGAGTAAGAAACTAGAAAACTTTTGCCTGAACGTTTTCTTATATTTTATCAAGCCCCTAAGGGGATGTTGGACTCTCTCCCTCTGGGATTTGGTTTGGGAGTGTGTTACTCACTTGCTTATATTTTGTCTCAGCAGCTGAAGTCCTCCATTCGGATCTCACAGAGAATGTTGCTGATCTTTTAAGGTTTTTGACAAACTCATTTTATGTGTTTTCTCCCCAATTCCAGATCCTAAAAGTTTGGAAGTATCTAAAACTAAAGCCAGTTGACTTGTGGATTGTTAAGAGACATTTATATATAAGGAAATGTTTGGAGACTCAATGCAGCATCTATTTCATGTACAGTTTTTGCAAAACTTGAAGGAAAAGTCACCTGGATCCACACCAGACACTGCAAAAATAACTAAATTAAAGAAATCTCTGTGTTTGATTTGTTTCCCTCTTGTGATCACAGTCTAGGGTACTTTTTGAATCAGTTACTTTAATTGTAAGGGATATATATATATATTTGAAAAGTAGTTCAGCCATGTTGAAGACATATTTGTCTTTTGTACGTCTTCCATTTTATGTAGAATTGTCTGTGTTTACATATGCTGATAAGTCAGCATGTCCACAATTCAGCTAGAAGACCATTCTGGCCACAGGAGTGTACAGCCAGTACTCTGTAAATATGTCTTATCAATCATTTGTTTTTCACAATGAAAAGTCATTTGGTAATGAAAAAGTTGCTCAGCTATTATTTTCTCCACAATGGAGTTTTTTTGCCTCTTTGGCCAGGACTACCTCCACCTAAGTATGTGGAGGTTAAAGGTTATAGCAGGTATGGTTAGTGATCAAAATATTGATCAAAAGAGGGGAGACTGTAATGGAAATTTGTAAGTTCTGTATATAATTGTATTCTATTTTGTATGTATTGCACATTGCCCTCACTGTGCACACGGCACTAATAATGTTTTCAGTAAATGTTTACATTCTTTCGAGTCCTGATTAGAATTAGCCTGCCTATGTAACGCCCCTTGTTACCATAAATGTACAATTGTAATATTAATGTGATACCTACGTAATCATGTGAATAAAAACCTTCAATTGCGTCATAATAAAGCAGAACAGTAATTTGGAAAGATACTGAGCGTATCTTTTGTGTCTGTTCCCTACTGCAGTAGTTATTATTAATTTGGAACCACTAATCAATATGAGGATAGAAGTTGCCTATCATCAATTTAACCGAGTCAGCCTGTATGTGCGAATACCCTCGCATTAGTGTATTACAGAAAAACAGACACTGGGGGGCATCTGACAACATACATTAATAAAAATTTCCACAACACTTAATGCAGCCAAGGTATGCATCCCCCTCTGTTGGAGATCGGAGAACCCCCCCATCCAAATCCCTGTAGTTTTCTAAAGTGAACAAATTGAGTGATATGGAGGACCTCACACCGCTACTTTGCACAACCCAGGGGAGACCTTTCCTGAGACCTAGAGACCTTGGTGTCAGAAACCATGAATCAGACTGAGACAGAAGTACAGTTAAATCACACTTGTTTAATAATAATAAAAAAAAGGTAAACAGAGTAAACGTAGTCAAAACATAGCCAGAGTTCAGGAACCGGAATGGATAGTCAGACAAGCCAAAACGTAAGAAAGCCAGAGATGAGCGTAGTAGAACGGCAAGCAGGATCTGGAGCCAGAAGGAATGTCAGCCAAGCAAGTCTTTAACAGGAACACAGGAGAGCGTCTCTACAGATGTGACCAAGATGAAGGCAGAGATCATCTGTACTGAATGGCTTAAGTAGGCAAAACTGACGAGCAGGATATCAACAACAGGTGAGTCACTGTGGAGAGATAGGAGCTGGCAATTAGCCGACAGCTGAGCGGCCAGCTTTGAGAAGGAAGGGCTGAGCCTAGCCCTGACATTACCCCCTCCTCAATGACCCCTCCCCTTCAGAGGACCACCAGCCTTGAGGGGAAAACATCTATGGAAATCACAGAGGAGGACAGGGGCATGTACGTCCGAGGATGAGACCCAAGAGCGTTCCTCCGGACCGTACCCTTTCCAATGCACCAGGTACTGTATGTGCCCACGGAACCTACGGGAGTCAACAATGGACTGTACTTCATACTCCTCATGGTTCTCAACCTGTACAGGGTGAGGACAAGGCACCAAGGTGGTAAAGTGATTGCAGACCAAAAGTTTTAATAAGGAGACATGAAATACATTTGAATTACGCATATTAGAAGGAAGGTCTAATGCATAAGCCACTGGGTTAATCCTGTGAAGAATACTGAAAGGCCCAATAAACTGAGGCACGAACTTCAGAGAGGGAACAGGAAGTCGGAGGTTGTGAGATGACAGCTAGACCCTGTCCCCAACCTGGTAGGAAGGCGCAGGCAGGCGTCTGCGGTCAGCATGGAGTCTGTACCTATCATTAGCATGTCGCAAAGCCTCCTGGACTTGCGCCCAAGTGGAACAAAGACCACTCTAGCGCTAGACCACTCTAGCGCAGGAATACTCTGTGGAACAAATGAGTCAGGCAACATGGAAGGTTGGAAACCATAGTTCGCCATAAACGGGGACAATCGGGAAGCAGAATATAAGGAACTATTGTGAGCAAACTCCGCCCACGGTAAGAGGTCTGACCAGTTGTTATGATGGTCAGAAATATAGCAACATAGGAATTGCTCCAAGGACTGATTGGCTCATTCTGCAGCCCCATTAGACTGCGGGTGATACGCAGAGGAGAAAGCAAGCTGAATTCCCAACTGTGCACAAAAGGCTTGTCAGAACCAGGACACAAACTGACTACCCCTGTCCAAGACAATCACCTTGGGTAGCCCATGTAAGCGAAAGATCTCCCGAGCAAAAATAGAAGTCAGTTCCTTAGAAGTGGGCAACTTCTTAAGTGGGATACAATGGGGACATTTTCGAGAACCGGTCAACCACCATAAGTATAACTGTGTTGCCCTGGGAGTTGGGTAACTCCACAATGAAATCCATAGAAAGGTGGGTCCAGGGCCTCTCTCCATTGAGTATGGGTTGTAGGTGGCCCACTGGAAGGTGTCATGAAGTCTTACTCTAAACACACGCGGAACAGGCAGCTACGAAGGCGGTTACATCAGCACGTAGACTAGGCCACCAGAATTGTTGGGAAATGGCCTAAAAGAGTTGATTCTTCCCAGAGTGGCCAGCAGCCTTGGGAGAATGGTAAGTCTGGAGCACGAAAGTATGGAGACTCTCTGGGACAAAGCAGCGGTCAGAAGGTTTCTCAGGAGGAGCATCGACCTGAGCAGCAAGAATTTTGTCACCCAAAGGAGAATAGAGACTGGTGCGAACCGTAGCCAGAATACACTCAGGAGGAATCACAGGAACCGGAAACAACTCCATCTTGGAAGTGGAGGAAAATTGCATTACATTCTTAGTACCGGGTAATAATGAGACAACGTAATTGAACCTAGACAAGAAAAGAGCCCATCACGCCCTTCTGGGAGAGAGGCGTTTAGCCTCAGACAAGAATGTGAGATTCTTATGGTCAGTAAGAATGAGAACCGGCACAGTGGTACCTTCAAGGAGATGTCTCCATTCTTTAGGGGCTAAACTGATCGCTAACAGCTCTCCGTCACCAATCTCGTAATTGCACTCCACAGGTGACAATTTCTTAGAAAAGTAGCCACAAGGATGCATAGCGCTCTCAGAGGTAGGACGTTGAGACAGAAGGGCACCAACTCCAGCCTCAGAAGCATCAACCTCAAGGATAAAAAGTAACGTAGGATCAGGATGTGCCAACACAGGAGCAGAAACAAAGGCAGCCTTGAGACTCTCAAAGGCCTTATTGGACTCTGGAGACCAACTCTGTGGGTTACCCACTTTTCTGGTCATATCAGTCAGGGGCTTGACCAAAGAGGAGAAGTTACAAATAAACTTCCGATAATAGTTGGCAAAGCCAAGAAAACGCTGCAGAGGAAGTAAACCCACAGGTCGGGGCCACTGTAGGACTGCTGAAAGTTTCTCTGGGTCCATCAAAAAACCAGCAGTGGAAATTACATAACCCAGGAATTGAACCTGTTCACGATGGAATTCGCACTTCTTCAATTTACAATAGACATTGTTCTCTCTTAGTTTCTGAAGCACACGACAGACATCTGTGTGGTGGCTCTCCAGGGACTTGGAAAATATGAGAATATCATCGAGATAAACCACCACACATAATTGCAACAAATCTCGGAGGACATTGTTAATAAATTCCTGGAAAACTGCCAGGGCTTTACAAAGGCCAAAAGGCATTATGAGGTACTCATAATGGCCTGTTTGGGTATTAAATGTAGTTTTCCACTCGAAAAACAGTTGCTCCCTTGAGGCGGTCAAATAACTCCAACGGAATCTGATAGGCAATCTTAATCATGAAACGATTGAGACCCCTATAATCAATACAAGGTCTCAGTTCACCACTCTTCTTCACAAAGAAGAAACGAGCACCAGCAGTAGACGAGGAATTGCGGATGAAACCTTGAGAAAGTGCGTCTGCAACATACTCCCCCATGGCCTTATCCTCCAAGACCGACAAAGGGTAAACCCGGCCACGAGGGGGTATGGCACCAGGTTGAAGGTCAATTGCGCAATCATACGACCGGTGCAGAGAAACTATCGGCTTGACCTTTGTCAAAGACATTGATAAAATCGCGGTACTCCTCTGGCAGGGAGGAGAGTGAACAGGTGCACAGAACCTTGGCTACCTTCTGGAAGAATGTCTTACTGCATTGTGGCGACCAGGAGAGATGCTCAGCCAATCAAAAGAGGGGTTGTGCCTCTGTAACCAACGATAACCGATAACCAGCGAAAACTTAGGTGAGGAAATAACTTGGAATTGGATTTTCTCATGGTGAAGAGCCCCTACGACCATGGACAATGGAACAGTCTCATGAGTCACATGGGCAGGCTGTAGAGGTCTTCCATCAAGAGCCTCAATGGCAAGTGGAGTGTCACGCAGCTGCAGCGGAATCGAGTGCTTCGATACAAAGGCAGCATCAATGAACAGGTCTACAGCCCCAGAGTCGTTTAGAGCCTGTATCTCGATGAACGACTCAGCCCAAGAAAAGGTAACCGAAACCAGGGGCTTATCCTTCTGGATATCTGGGGACAAAACAACGCAAACCTAAGGTCTGTCCGTGACAGGACCTCAAGGTTCGGGCGTTCCCTGGACAGGTAGGACAAGACTTCAAAAAGTGACCTGCCTGGCCACAATAAAGACACAATCTTGCCCTTCTTCTAAGGGTTCTCTCATCCGCAGAGAGACGCGTGAAGCCCAAGTGCATGGGTTCATCTTCACAGATTGACTCGGAGGCATGGGAGGTGAAGGAGGCAAGGGTGGGACTGCAAAGTATATGTATGTATAAGAGGCTTCCGCAAGCGCTCCTTAAAAGGGAGTCTTTCTCTGAGTCTGGAATCAATGAGGATGGCAAACTTGATCAAGTGAGTATAGCTCAGTGAGTATATCTCGGGCTGCTATCTCTTCCTTGATGGTATCCGAGAGACCGTGAGAAAAAGCAGCCAAGAGGGCCTCATTGTTCCAAGCAACCTCTGCTGCCAAAGTACGGAATTCAATGGCGTAATCGGCAACAGTTCTCGTACTCTAATGGACGTGAGGCACTTGGTAGCAAAAGCAGAGCATGCGGGAACATCAAATACTCTTTTAAAAGAAGTCACAAACTCAGGGTAACTCAAGACAACAGGTTTTTGCATCTCCCATAGAGGGTTTGCCCAGGCCAAGGCTCTCTCAGAAAGCAAAGATATCACGAAACCTACTTTGCTTCTGTCCATGGGAAATGCCTGGGGCAGCATCTCAAAGTATATCTCAACCTGGTTGAGAAACCCTCTGCATTGGACTGGATCGCCCCCAAATCGCTGGGGAAGCGGAGTGGAGACATACCTCTTATAGAGGTAATACTCAAGGTGGGTGCCTGAACAGAGACTGGAGCAGCAGCAGGGATGGCCTGCAACACAGCAGCAGCCACAGTGGGAGATTCCAGGTGAGCCATGCGACTCAGGAGTGTTTGTAACGCCACTGAAAACTGATCCATGTGGTGATCCTGCTCATCCAATCTGGAAAAAATATTACCAACAGGTGGATTGACTGCATGTTCTGAATTCATGGCCTTCGCCTACTGTCAGAAACCATGAATCAGACTGAGATAGAAGTACAGTTAAATCACGCTTGTTTAATAATAATAAAAAAAAGTAAACAGAGTAAACGTAGTCAAAACATAGCCAGAGTTCAAGAACAGGAAGGGATAGTCAGACAAGCCAAAATGTCAGGGAGCCAGAGATGAGCGCAGTAGAACAGCAAGCAGAATCTGGAGCCAGAAGGAATGTCAGCCAAGCAAGTCTTTAACAGGAACACAAGAGAGCGTCTCTAGAGATGTGACCAAGGCGAGGGCAGAGATCATCTGAACTGGACGGCTTAAGTAGGCAGGACCGACGAACAGTATATCAACAACAGGTGAGTCACTGTGAAGAGATAGGAGCTGGCAATTAGATGACAGCTAAGCGGCCAGCTTTGAGAAGGAAGGGCTGAGCCCAGCCCTGACACTTGGCACCATTTTGTGTACACAGATGTCTACAGTGCCTTGCAGAAGTATTCACCCCCTTGGCTTTTTACCTATTTTGTTACATTACAGCCTTTAGTTCAATGTTTTTTAATCTGAATTATATGTGATGGATCAGAACACAATGGTTTAAGTTGGTGAAGTAAATTTAGAAAAATATATACATAAAACTATTTTTCAGAAATAAAAAAAATGATAATTGGCGTGTGCGTATGTATTCACCCCCTTTTTTATGAAGCCCATATAAAGCTCTGGTGCAACCAATTACCTTCAGAAGTCACATAATTAGTGAAATTATGTCCACCTGTGTGCAATCTAAGTGTCACATGATCTGTCATTACATATACACACCTTTTTGAAAGGCCCCAGAGGCTGCAACACCTAAGCAAGGGGCACCACTAACCAAACACTGCCATGAAGACCAAGGAACTCTCCAAACAAGTAAGGGACAACATTGTTGAGAAGTCAGGGTTAGGTTATAAAAAAATATCCAAATCTTTGATGATCCCTAGGAGCACCATCAAATCTATTATAACCAAATGGAAAGAACATGGTACAACAGCCAACCTGCCAAGAGATGGCCGCACACCAAAACTCACGGACCAGGCAAGTAGGGCATTAATCAGGGAGGCAGCACAGAGACCTAAGGTAACCCTGGAGGAGCCACAGCAGAGACTGGAGTATCTGTACATAGGAAGACAACAAGCCGTATGCTCCATAGAGTTGGGCTTTATGGCAGAGTGGCCAGAAGAAAGCCAATATTTTAAGCAAAAAACAAAATGGCACGTTTTGAGTTTGCAAAAAGGCATGTGGGAGACTCCCAAAATGTATGGAGGAAGGTGCTCTGGTCTGATGAGACTAAAATTGAACTTTTTGGCCATCAAAGAAAACGCTATGTCTGGCGCAAACCTAACACGTCACATCACCCAAAGAACACCATCCCCACAGTGAAACATGGTGTGGGGATGTTATTTAGCAGTCGGGACTGGGAAACTGGTCAGAGTTGAGGGAAAGATGGATGGTGCTAAATACAGGGATATTCTTGAGCAAAACCTGTACCATTCTGTGTGAGATTTGAGGCTAGGATGGAGGTTCACCTTCCAGCAGGACAATGACCCCAAACACACTGCTAAAGCAACACTTGAGTGGTTTAAGGGGAACCATGTAAATGTGTTGGAATGGCCTATTTAAAGCCCAGACCTCAATCTAATAGAAAATCTGTTGTCAAACTTAAAGGATTACTAAAGATATTTTTTTTTTTTTTTAAATAACAAACATGTTATACTTACCTCCACTGTGCAGCTTGTTTTGCACAGAGTGGCCCCAAACCTGGTCTTCTGGGGTCCCTCGGCGGCTGTCTCAGCTCCCCCCTGCAAGGACTCAACACCTTCATGCTAGCTCCCTCACATGGTGTTGAGTGCTTGCGGGCACGCTCCCGCGATACAGCCGGCTGCCCTAGCTGCTCACTGTATCACTCGGCCCCGCCCCCGTCACGCCGCGTCATTGGGTATGATTGACAGCAGCGCGAGCCAATGGCTGCGCTGCTTTCCACCCATCCACTGTAACCAATCAACGGCAGGCTGAGCGGCGAAGGGGATGTCGGGGGCAAGTGCGGGACTTTTGAGGGATCAGGTAAGTAAAATGGGGGGCCGGTATTGTCGGATGTTTTTTCACCTTAATGCATAGAATGCATTAAGGTGAAAAAACTTTTACTTTTTCAACCCCTTTAAAGATTGCTGTTCACAAGCGCAAACCATCCAACTTGAAGGAGCTGGAGCAATTTTGCAAAAAGGAATGGGCAAAAATCCCAGTGGTAAGATGTGGCAAGCTCATAGAGACTTATCCAAAGCGACTTGGGGCTGTGATACCCGCAAAAGGTGGCTCTACAAAGTATTGACTTAAGGGGGGTGAATAGTTATGCAAATTGACTTTTTCTGTTATTTTGTCCTATTTGTTGTTTGCTTCACAATAAAAAAAAAACAAAACATGTTCAAAGTTGTGGGCATATTCTGTAAATTAAATGATGCAAATCCTCAAATAATCCATGTTAATTCCAGGTTGTAAGGCACCAAAACACGAAAAATGCCAAGAGGGTGAATACTTTTGCAAGGCACTGTATCTCCAGGAGATTGCGCAGTCAGGCTGACCTTCTGGACTTGGTCCCACTCCCTGGGCGAGAGGCCCTACCTGTAGACTTCCTTTCTCTTTCTTTTGATCCTTTTTCTTTCACGCTTCTGTTCCCTGTCATTATTGCATACTTTGAATGTTAAACGCAAATTTCTTTGGAAAATAAAGGAATTACAATAAATATATATATTTACTATTCTAAAATAATATGAGGTGGGAGATTTGTAATTAGAAAAAAGGCATCATAATGAGGATCTAATAGATTTTTTAGTATTGCTCTTAATTTATCAGTGTTCATATATATTCAATGAAGAGTTCTTATGGGTGCTTATTCTGAAGCATGGTAAACAATCAAAATTCTCTCTGTTGAAGTCAAACCAGTACAACATTGGATTTTGACTGATTTCTGGCTGTTACTGCACATAATGTAATCTTTACTGAATAAGGCTCATAGCAGCAGAGCCCTGCTGGGATTTACGTATAGCTCTGCTTTATTTTTTCATTTTTATTTTTTTTTTCATTTTTTTAGGTCCTGGGTTTTCTACAGTGCTGTCTGCTGAAGCAGCCGCTCAGTTTGCTGGCCACAAAATAGGATTATTAGGTAATCACCTGATATAGTCCAAGCTATGCACCAGCAGTCTTAACAAATGGATTGCTTTGAAACAAACGAAAAAAAAAACTGAGACTGCAGCATTAAATTTCCAGCTGTCTGTACTAGGTTGCAATTGTTACACATTCCTTTCCTGTTAAGGCATGGTTCTATAAACCTTACGTTTGCTAGGACATAAAATATGGGAGAATTCATACATATTTAACCACTTTGCTAGCAGAGCCATTTTTTCAGTTTTCGCAAACATGTTAAAATGTACATATTAGGCCTGACGATTATTAACCCCCCAACCATGATATATTATATGAAAGCAAAGACTCTGAAAGATAAAATGGTGGTAGTTGCAACTTTTGGATGTAATATTAGCACACATTTATCAAATTTTCAGAACAAAAATACACTAACGTTTATTTGTAGTTTTGTAACAGCTGGAGGGACGCCAGTTTGAGACTTCGCTATAGAAACACATATGTGGGCGTATACACAGTGGTAACTGACAGCCAACTCCTTCCCTTCTCCTCCATGCCCACTAACCAGCTAAACACAATGGGGGTGGGATATTATATCTAGATTAATGGAGGCTTCACCTCCTTCTTATTCTAAGACACAGGCTGGAGGGGCATGACACCAGCCTGTGACTGGTAGAAATCCACCCACACCATGTTATTGCCAAAAAATAATAAATAATTGATTTCAAATATATATTTGTAGGACAATTTAAAACAACTTATTGATATTATTTATTTATTTTACTCTGTATTCTAAAGGACATAGGACCAGCAGCAGAGGACAAGAAGCTCCTCCTGCTTGTGTTTGCCTGCAGACAAGCTGGGAAAGATCTGGGTCATGTGACAGCTATATATCTATTAGGAAAAAAGGTACTTTGAGGTTTTTTTTAAATGAAAATAATTATAGTGCCATTGAAGTAAAAATGATACAATAAATGTTATTTTACCTATATATTAATTTGTCTAATCCCTATAGTTAGTTAGTCTATATTAAACTCTAAGCACATGTTACTGATGATATCACTATAATACCAGGTTAGCTATGAAACCAAACACACGGTTTATAAGTAATAAAGTCTTATTTATTTGCCAAGGAAATAAGAAAACGCAAACATGAAAGTATCAAAAGATATTACAATATTACAAAGCTTACAATCAGAACATAATACAAGAATATACTTATCACATCCTCTAGAATAGACTCGTTGGCTGGTCTCCAGATGTTGAAAAAGAGCTTTCTGTTAGAAACGGCCCTTTTTACAAACCTCAATCACACCTCATCCAAACCCTCCCATTGCCAGCCCAACTCGGTTTTGAATGAATCAACATTCCTCCTCAACAGATTATATTACTGACCGCCCTGCTGTATTGTCCACTAGGGGGCAGCGTTTGTCCATGAATCGCCACTGTCTGACCTGAGTCAAATCTTCATAGATATCTTGATCTTTGATCTGCTGTAGCTCAACTCATCAATTATCTTGCCAGTCATGCTCTCTTTGAAGATTGCTTGCAGAGTATTTAATCAGGAATTCTCATAGACAGATCCGAGTCAGTATTGTCATGCAGAGTTAGGCTTAATTGGCTACATTCCAACCTAGGCCACCTGGCTGTATCAACCAGGAAGTAAACCTCCAGAAATGTGATACTAATTCATGTTGAATTCCAACATATACCACTTTGCGCCTAAAGGGCGCATACCACCCTTCTTCAGACACGGCTCCTATGGAACAGTTCATAACTGTCTTAAAGTGTTAGGTTTTCCAACAGGTCCTTAAGAAACATCTCCTATGGAACAGTCCATAATGGTCTTAATGGGTTGTGCTTCCCAACATGTGCCTCTTTGCCACTGAGTGACACACCACCATCATTCTTCCGTGGCAGCTTCCATGTCACCATCCTGTGTCTTCTGTATCTTCTACTTTCCGATATCTTCAGGACGGGGTGCAGTACAGGCAAGGGGTGTCCATTCACTCACCATTCACCAGCACACATTCAGAGCAACATATCAACCAGCTTTCAGATAGAGTCTCGAGGAGGGTCTTTCGCCCATATTACTAGCCTAAAATACATCTTTATCACACTATACCATAACATGAATCAACCCATTACCATAATAAATCCATCAAATTACACATCCCGCTCCCAACCTCCTATAACTCCTCACTGTAGATACGGGTCGGGATTAGGCATGTTCATTTACCATGGCCTTTCCTACCGCAATTCTGGCACGTCGGTGGTATTTCAGGCTTCTGAACTGGCAGCGAAGCCTCTACCTTGTATGAAGAGACCTTACCGTCAATTCGTCCCTCAACTTGCATAGATAAATGCGAGACTTTCCTATATAAATGTCGAGTCCAACAACACATACCGACTTGAACCAATGACGAAACTGTAGCAATACTGAGTAATACTAACGGGATGTATCAAATAATTCAAAATACTGTTGGCCTTACTGGAATGTCCAAATATTACCTCCCACCAAGACCCTCCCGCATCATTTTTTAGTTGATGCACTACCTCCTTTATTTAATTCTGATCATGGTAGATGGCTATAGTAGCATTAGCTCTCTCTTGCTGCTCCTCATAAGGCTCTCATCTCTATCCCAATCTGTTAACTATTCCTGTATCTTCCTTCCCATACCAAGGTTCAGGGCTCTCAGATTAACAGGGCGGTTATGGTTGACTTCCACAGACAGATTGGCAATATGCGGTACCACATAATTCCATTCCTGTGTCTGGATTTCAGAGACACCGCCAAGGGTACACCATGCTCCTCTAGCTATTTCAGGTTCACAGAACATCCTAGTTCCATGACTAACATTACATTAGTATCCTTTAGGACAAAGAAACAAACTCTCCTATGTCCCAAATAATACACCGGTGTTCCCTTCCCGGCAATGTTCTCCCCATCCAGAAAACCTCCAGAAATATGATACTAATTCATGTTGAATTCCAACAGCCATCATTAACATATACAATAGAAGGGACAATATAAATGAAACAGTGTGTGTTTATATGACTTCAAGCATGAATGATGACCCTAGAATTATTGCTCTCACTCTGATGTTGAAAGTGATAAGTCTTGCATAACTGCATGTGTTATTTTCTTATGTTCTTGTACATTGGAACAAGAGACTCTTTTTGTAGTTTATTTTAATTAGAATTTTCTTTTTACTTTTTTTTTTCACTTAAAGCGTTTGTTTCCTAACACTTCATATTCCTGATATGTGTCTGCTGTACCATGTACTTGTATTAAAAAGTATCACATTCTCTTTGTATTGCTTCCTTAATGTGAAATCCCTGGTGTTCCTGCCAGTCCCTCTGCTTTCCTACTAAAAACTGATCACACTAAGCAGGAGAGCACATCGTTTTCAGTTCTCTATCTATACCGGGAACTCATATTTCCTTGGGAAATAAATAAGACTTTATTACTTATAAACCGTGTTTGGTTTCATAGCTAACCTGGTATTATAGTGATATCATCCTTCAATGATCCGACTTGTCCTGATACGCCCCCCGCTGCACAGCCATTTACTGGCAAGCTCAGTGTACTGTTGCTTCTCCTCCCCCCAGCTCTTAGGTCTCATGTACACTGCATCTCAAAGAAGCTAAAAGAAGCAGCTCCTACGAACTTTTGAGCTCTCATTTTTTCTGCCTTGAAACTCCCCTCCATGTTAGCCAATGTGTCCATGCACACGTTGGCTTTTTCAGGAGTTTCCAGCATATGCTCTTACAGGCAGAAAAAACCCCACCAAACTCGCATTTTTGAGAGGAGCTTTCAAGCAGAAAAAATGCTCAAATAAGCTCAGTAAAGATGTGCAAAAGAGCACAAAAAAGCACAAGCTTCTTCAAGCTTTTAGGCAGTGAAATAAAAGCTCAAATGCCTGTAAAAGTAGCTTTCTTTTGTGACAGCACACTGTAATGACAGGTTCTCTATTTCGGAACATCAGGGGTCTATTAAGAGATGTTAAAACAGCATTATACGTGACAAAAGACAGATGGTGTCGAATACACTCACCCTTGTTCGATAAATGTTTCAGTATGAAGTTGATGGCCTGCTTTGTGAAGCAGTTGTCATCTCTGTCCAAAATGTGCACCTCACTGTCCTCAGAAGAATATCCCTTTCTATTAGGCCTCATGCACACATAGATCAACCCCTTTGCTGACAGCTTATCAAACTCTATGAGAGTCTAACAGCTGCCTTGGCTAGACAGGGCTGGGCGATGCACCTAGCGGTATATATATATTTATGGTAACATGTGCCCAGGGACGAATGCCTGGAATAGAGTCTGCAGGGCTGGATGGTTTTCTTTTATCAAAACCTCATAAATGCCCCGTACACACGATCGGATTTTTGGCAGGGAATTGTGTGATGACAGACTGTTTGCCTAAAATCCGACCGTTAGTACGCGCCTTCAGACAATTGTTGTCCAACTTTCCGCCAACAAATGTTGGATGGCAGGCTAGTAAAGTTTTGGTGGACAACAGTCTGTTGTCAGATTTTCGTATCGTGTGTATCGTGTGTACATAAGTCCATCACACAAAAGTCCAAAATACAAACACGCATGCTCGGAATCAATGCTCAGGACATTAGCAGAAGGTGCCCAAAGGGTGGTGCTCAAGAGCCGAAACACCACGTAGTACGTCACTACGTTTGTGTTTGTTGGCTGACAATTGTGTGTCGTTAGTATGCAAGACAAGTTTCTGGCACACGTCCTTCGGACAAAAGTCTGACGCTCTGTTGGCCAACAATCCGATCGTGTGTACGAGGCTTTAGATATAGAAAAACTTGCTCGAAAGAAATTGCCCTCCTATGTTGTATTGGTCACTTTTTGAGAGGTTTCTTTGTCCCCTCAATGTACAGATCTTTGTACACCTCACTGCACCACTACTACTACCACCACCACATTTTATTTTGCATAAAGTGTCAAAAAGTACATGTATTCAGTTGCGGATATTGTGTAATTGGTGAAAATTGTGAAGGGAGAACCAACATTTTCTATTTGTCACTAGAATGGGACTTCTTTCCTTTTGAGAGATTTCTTCTCATGCGCACAGAAAAAAAAGTTGGATTGTATTTGTCACATTCCTTATACGCTTTCACACTGGGGCGGTGCGCTTGCAGGGCGGTGAAAAATGTCCTGCAAGCAGCATCTTTGGGGCATGTTTGGAGCCTCAAAAATACCCCTGTCCATTGCAATGAATGGGCAGTGCTTCCAAAGCACTTTAAAAGCCCTGCAAAATGGCTCTTTTTTCGTTGTTATATACAGGTCACGTTGTCACGTGACCTTAAAAAAGCACACTGCTAGCACCTCAAAAGCGCTGCGAAAGCCCTGCAAAAACTACCAGCATTATATCACCAGTTTTTGCAGTGCTTTCGCAGCGCTTTTGAGGTGCTAGCAGTGTGCTTTTTTAAGGTCACGTGACAACAAGTGGTCTTAGTCAAATGGGGTAGTGCAGACCAAAATAAAAGCAAGTGCTGGATAAAGTGTGGAATGGTTAAAACTCCTGCAAGCTTATGCCGTGTACATACGGTGGGATTTTCCGACGGAAATGTTCGATGTGAGCTTGTTGTTGGAAAGTCCGATCGTGTGTATGCTCTAGGGGTGCAACGGATCAAAAAACTCACGGATCGGATCATTCCTTGGATCAGAGTCACGGATTGGATCATTTTTCGGATCAGCAAAAAAAAAAGGCAAGACAAATTTTGTTACACCCACCGGAGTTTTAGATTTCACAGTTATTTTCAACACAAAACTGAGCTTATATGCTTAAATACAGTATTTGTCAATCCGACGGACTGTTTAGATGTTAAATTTTAAAAGCAGCAGCAAACCTGCTGACCTTACATTGTTGCTAAGGTGACAGAACACCTCTGATTTTCACATTTAACTGGGGACATCACATAACCGGACCGGAGTGATAATAGGCAAGTGTAAGCGTCCTCCTTTTACAAGGTAGTTATAATAAGATTTAGAATGAGGGTGGGAGCTCCCACCAGATGTTCAGAACAAAATCTGGAGACACCTACTGACCATGCTCACTGTTAAATCCCGACTCCCCTTTGTAACCACACCCACAAATCCCCCCCCCCCCCCCTCCATTTCTAAAGCTGGATTCTAGCTATAGTTTTTATTTCATAAAAAACAGCTGCTCTTCTGCACAGTGACCATAGGGGGTTGCTCAATCAGCACAGCCACCATTCACAGGACTCCTTGCCATTTTTTAAAGTATTTGTTAACCCATTTTTATAAGTCACTGCCAGCCCCTCTATTAGAGGCTGGCATAGCACACTATGTATGTTGTTTTAAAAAACGAGGCTTGTAAATACCAATTCTGAGCTGTCTTCAGGCCGGTCACATGACTCGCGGCCGCTTTACAGCTCCAATGGATGGCTTCTGCGGTAGGGGCCGTGATCTCTCTCTGATGTCAGCCAGGGAGATCGCGTGGCCGCTCCTCTCCTCCCGCAGAAGCTCTGTCTCGTAGCTGTAAAGCGGCCGCGAGTCACGTGACCAGACTGAAGACAGCTCCAAATTGGTATTTAGAGTGCTCTTTTTTTAAAACAACTTACATAATGTTCTATGCCAGCCTCTAATAGAGGGGCTGGCAGTGACAATTTTACGTTTTCCTTTTTTTCAATAGTAGCGGGGGGGGGCCTGACAGGCAGGACGGAGGGGGTGAGGGGGAGAGAGGAGACAGCAGCGCATGATGCAGGGACTCAATCTGACCATGGCGTTCAGGGCTCAGCAGCCCTGATTTTTGTGGTCAGCGCAGAGAGGGGATACAGGAAGTGGCAGGTTCAGGGAGGTTTTTTTTACAGTTTAGAGGGGGACAGATTACACAGTAAAGCTGTTTTAAGGGACCAGGAGCTATAGTTTTTTTTTTTTTTTTTGGGGTTAACAAACACTTTAAATGAATATAAGATGTTCTCTGGCTGGTCGAGGTGGAGAGGTGGGGCAGTGACCTTACATTCTCCACTAGGGATGAGCCGAACACCCCCCAAGTGGCGCAGAATGTCTTTTTTGACTGAGTTAAGCGGTTCAGGGAGCATAGATAGCAGAGTTACCTCAGGAGATGGTGTGATTGAGGTCGCCATGAGTCTGCAGTACCGGTTGAGGATCTTTTGCCAGAACCTCCGCACAGGGGGGCATTCCCACCAAATGTGGAGTAGTGTTCCTTTGGATGACAAGTAACACCAGTAGGTTACCGGGGAGCGACGGCTTTATCCAGTGTAGAGTCAAGGGGCATCTGTACCAACGGGTCAAAACCTTGAACCCTTTTTCTTTGGAGGCTAAGGATATTTTGTGAGTCAGAATTAAGCACTTTTGCCAGTCAACAGGTGAAATGAAGTGACCCAGATCTTCTTTCCAGGCCTGTGTGTATGGGGGGGGGTTGGGATTAGAAACCATATGTAGGAGAGAGTATAGTTGGGAGCCCACATGTGTAGGGGGGTCGGTCTGAAGCAGCATGTTCTCCAAGTGTGTTAAGTCAGTAAGTATATCAGGCAGGGGTGGGAAGGTACGAATGTAGGATATCACTTGTTGTCTCTGCAGCCAATGCATCGATGTATGAGGAGGTGGGCCAGAGGGAACATCTGTAGTCAGAGAGGAGTCTGAACTTTTAGGGAAATGTGTTTCCTGTAAAAGGGCTACGTCTACTCTTTGAGAGTGGAGGGGTTGCAGTACTTTTCGCCTCTTGGACTGGGAGTTCAGGCCCTGGACGTTGTGGGACACAACCTTTAGGGGTTCCGATACTGGGGGGTTGTCAGCCATAGAGCAGAAGGGAGGAACATGCTAGCCAATGTAGGGCACTTACCGTTGTTTCTCCACAAGCTCCAAAGCAGTTAATCTGCGAAAAGACGACCGCCGACTGTGCTGGTGTGAGTCGAAGGGACCTTCCCGAGTCGGTCACTACAAAACAACAAACATTAGAAAGATGCAGGTGGAAGGAAGAACAGAGAGAAGAGAGAGAGCCGAGAAACAAGGCAGTTTCCCGGGGAGTGGAGGGAAGAGCCCTCCATCCTTAAGGTGAACCAAGTTAAGGATCCCCTCAGTGAAGAAGGGAACAATCCTGTTAAGAGAAAGGTGTAAATCCTGTTCTGCAAGACAGGATGGGGTGCGTGAGCACCACTCCAGCCTCGAGGCCAATTTAACATGCAGATAAAGGTAGGTAAAGAGGGCCTAGTGCCCTCGAACAGATCGAGCACCCCTAATGAACATAACATTATAACCAAAAACTTGAAAAATATCCTGGATCATCACGACCTTCTGGGTCCTGTGAATAAGAGAAAAAAAAAATACAAAAAAAGGGAAAAATGGAAAGGGTTGGGTGGGGGGCGGCTGAGCAGGAATGGGATAGGGAGAAATGGGAGAGGGGAAGAGGGGGGCCGGGGAAGGTGGCGGAGCATGCCAACTCCAACAGGTGGTCTAGAACAAGGGGGCTGTAGAGGGGGGACTAAACACCCCCCGCCATGGCAGTGCGTGTGGGCAATAACCAAACTGGTAAACCCCAAGGGGCAAAAGTTTCCTGGGTCTGCCTCAGCGAGAAGGAGTACACGGGATAAGGTAGCTCAGAGAGATCCGGATGGGAGTCCCAGCTGTTCCTGCAGACAAGGAAAAAGGGTGAGGTCTAAGAGTTCCAAACATCTCATGGCGGAGGGGTTTCCTTGGACCTCTTGGATCTGGTGGTTTCCCAAACCAGTTGTAGAGGACTAGTAGGAAGCTGCCTTTTCGAAGAGGTGGAAGCGTGTCCAGAAGGATTCGGATCTTGCCTGATGAGGCCTAAATTCAGTAGAAGTTTTTCACCCTCCTGCAGGGAGGCAAAAGTATAGGGCTTGCCCTTGAAGATGAGCTTGAGTTGGAAAGGAAACAGCCACCAATATTGGATTTCTTTTTCTATTAAGATGTTGAGCAGTGGTTTGAGGGCTCTCCTCTTTTGAATGGTGGAAGGTGACAGATCTGCGAAAATTTGGAGCCCATGGCCCTGAAACAATAGCTTAGACATTGATCGTGATTTGCGCATGACCTCTTCCTTGACGGAATAGAAATGTGGCTTTACCACTATGTCCCTTGGGAGGCCATCAGATCTCGGTGGCCTCAGAGTTCTATGGGCCCGGTCCAGCTCCAGTCTGTGGCGAGAAATATCAGAAATCAGATCTTTAATGAAAGTGCGGATTGCGTCAGGGACATCTTTATAAGATTCTGGGAGTCCTCTAACCCCGAAATTATAGCGCCTGTTCCTGTTCTCGACATCGTCAATGTTTGCATTGGCAGTCTCGAGTTGTTCTTGGAGAGTCTGTATGCAGTTAGTATTCTGATTTGTTCTGGCAATGGTGGTGTCTAAGTTACTCACAATGATCTCTATGCACGATCCTATTGTGTGGAGATCTGCTTTAATGTCATTTGTGATCCTGGTGGCAGTATTGTGAAGGCCCCTGTCCAGGAGTTCAGCAAATTTAGTGAACATGTCTGCCATTGTCACTGGAAGGACTGGGCCCGAATCCCCAGGCTGTAGTGCCAGCTGTGGCTGTGGAGGACGCGCTTCCATGGGGGGGAGGCCCAGTTCTTCCAGGGTCTGATCAATCAGGGACTCCATGGAGGCAGGGGAATTAGGCCCCAGAGATGGTGTACTCACAGTTATGAGGAAAAGATGATCCGCACTCCGGTGATTGCTCTTAAAAAGTGTAATATTTATTGACAAACCACAGTGACCAAACGCAGAACAGTTGACGCGTTTCAGCCTATAAGGCCTTAGTCATAACCACATTACAGACATAACACTTTGAAAATAAATAGCAGCTCCAAGGATCACTGGCTCCACCCATTAATTGTCTTAATTGACTACAGGCAATTAACCAAAAAAGGGCAAACAGCTATACTGCATATTGGGTGATCCATATGTATGCCACTATTTGTCACACACCTTATAGTGATAATAAGTACATGTGTGCACACACTTATGCATGCACTCATGCACATATACATGATTAAAACACACCATGAAATACAAAAAACATTAGATACAAAAAGTAAAAAATAAAAATAATAATCCAGGTATGTGAAAAAAGACACCAGAGGAAGAAAAGAGAGAAAGAGAGAGGAGGCTCTGGGGAGAGGCATGCTTAAAGTAAGTGCAAATCCAGATCTCAGCTCAGGTTTAACCCCTGAGGCGATCTAGTTTTTAATCTAAAAATCCACCATGCTTCTCTCCCCAGTAGCCTTCTCTCCCTGTCACCTCCTCTGGGCGAGTGAGACAACCGTTCTATTCCTCTAAAGCGGAAAGAGGAGAGATCGCCCTGGTGACATTCCCTAAAGTGACGCATTGCATTCAAAATATTTCTAGCATTTGGGTTAATTGTGTCACAGTAGTGTTCCCCTATACGGCTCTCAAAGGACATGTGGTACAGCCTACATATTGGAGGCTGCATGAAATACAGGTGATTAGGTAAATTACATAGTTTGTGCCACAGTTGATGTATTGCTGTATAGTAAACTCTTCAACTGTAGTTGTGACAACAAATGTTTTACCCAGATCACACAAGTTACAGTACCTATAGGTTTTTATATTACAAGGGTAACTGCCAGGATAGGAGAGCCAGGTGGGTTGGCATTGTTTGGATGAAAATAGACTAGGTGATAGTGCAGTCCCCAGTGTGGGCGCACGTCGGCTAGAAAAAAGGCAACCTGCTTGCAGAATTCCATTAAAATCTTTATCTGTATGTAATATTGGCAGATTTTTTTTTTATTATTCTGACTATTTGATTACATTCTTGGGAAAATGTGGTTACAAATGTAATGGGTTTACCAATTTTTCTATTTCTAGAGTTGTAAGGTTGATGAGGTTTGTTATTATTTTTATTTTTGTTTTTATTTTTATGCTCTCTCTCAGTTTTAGGCTTATCTGATAATAATTCTTCTCTGTCCATCATCAAAACCCTTTCTAGTCCTTGGTATATAACAGATTCGTTAAAACCTCGGTCCAATAAGCGCTGATGGATGACCTTACATTCTAGTTCAAAAGTTGAGTTTGTTGAACAGTTACGTTTAGCTTGAATAAACTCCCCATAAGGGATGGCATTGATGGTGTGGGATGGATGACAACTGGTTGCAAAAAGTGTAGTGTTACCAGAGCAAGGTTTCCTATAGGTGCATGTTGAAACATCACCTGTAGTTGGATCGCCCTTTAGGGTGATGTCTAAAAAGTTGATACTGGAAACATCATGCTCAATTGAAAAATGTAGATTTCACTGATTATCATTCAGAAATTTTAAAAATTCATGCAATCCCATAATGTCACCATCCCACACCATTACAAGGTCATCGATAAAACGACCATACCAAACAATCTGCCTAGCAAAAGGCTGCTGGGAGAGAACAGAACTTGTTCCTCCCACCAACCCATGTAGAGGTTCGCCATGGATTGTGAGAATCTAGCATCCATCGACGCCCCGCAGCGCTGGATATAATATATGCCATCAAATAAAAAATAGTTATTCTTTAATAAAAGCTCAACGCTTAACAGAATAAACTCCTGTAGCTCCTGAGAGTAGGAGCTGTAGCGTTGAAGATGATATTGGATGGCCTGCAATCCAGCGCTGTGGGGGATCGACGAATAGAGTGCCCTCTATTGCCTGTAGTCAATTAAGACAATTAATGGGTGGAGCCAGTGATCCTTGGAGCTACTATTTATTTTCAAAGTTTCATGTCTGTAATGTGGTTATGATTAAGTCTTTATAGGCTGAAACGCGCCAACCGTTCTCATTTGCGTTTGGTCACTGTGGCTTGTCAATAAATATTACACTTTTTAAGTGCGGATCATCTTTTCCTCATTTCCCTACTCAGCCAGCGACTGTGGATCGAGCACCTGGGATCTCTGCTTTCTATGTGATGTATGGGTAGTAGCACTGACTTTTTTGTTTGTACTCACAGTTATGCCCATCATCTGAGAGGAAGAAGGAGCAGCGGTCTGAGCACAGGCAGTGTGTGGTGGAGCGGCCGCCATCTTGTGACAGGGGGCCGCGATATATCGGTCCCAAATGTGGTGCCTAGGTTTCTCCTTGCGGACCCCGAGGACATGGGGGGGTCCCCGGAACTTCTGCCCGTGGGGGGTGATCCAAGTGGAAAATAGGGGTATTCGCGGCGCACGGTGCCTCGGACGGCTGGAGTGGGACGGAGCTCCTTGACTACACGTCCATATCAGGAGCTGCCGCGCATGCTAATCAGTGTTTTAGAAACCATATACTGGGAACTATAGTTGCCCACGTGAACAATGGCAAGAGACCGTGGACCCAACCAGTCCAATTATCGGCCCCTCCGCCTGTATGCAGGTGGGACCTTTCTGCTAAACACATAAAGATTAGACCAGTGCGGAAAAATATAGTAGAAGCTCAATAATTGCATATCCAAATCAAACATCAGAAATTTTCAGACCCATAGTCTCTCCCGAACCCCAGCTATGTATAACACACCAGCAAAGGGCAGGGAGAAGGCCTGACAGTTTGTTGCACCAGCTATCTTGAGGCTTTAGAGTACGGATCAGGTTGCCCATTGTAACATATCTGGCTGAAAGCATTTGCAACAAAGAAGGAAAATGTAATAATAAAAAAGGGAGGGGGGGTTCCAAGCATCGACTTGTCCAGGAGACAAGAAGTAGGCAGTATTTTGGAATGGTGCTAGTTATGTGAGGAGTGTCAATATCTCTCATGCAGCATCCTAAAGTTGCCTTAATCTTCCGGTGAGGTAGGATGACGCATTTTAGGACCTATAGAATGTGATCTGGACCTCGGATGCCTACGTCGTCATGGGAGAGGGTCACGTACTTGCACCCTAGTGCGGTCATCTGGTGGGTCCAACCAGTTCGGTACATCCGTTGGGTCCTGCTCCAGAAAGAGGAAGAAGGCTGGGAGTTGGTCCGGGTCAGAGAGGACAAATTTACGCTCAGCCCTGGTCACCTTGATACTGAAGGGATGTCCCCATGTGTACGTTGCTCCGGCTTAATGTCTCAGGTCTAGCAGTGGTAAAACCATTCGACGCATGTAGAGAGTGTTGCGAGAGAGGTCTGGGTAGAGATGGATTGCAGAACCGTCAAAATCCACGGGGCCCAAACGCCATGCATTGTGACTCATTTCTTCTTTAAGGGTTTAGTAATGTACCCTGCAGAGGACATCACGTGGGCGATCGCTTTAATCCCTCCTTGGGCCTCCTACTCTGTGCACCCGGTCCAGTTCAATGGGGGACATAGCCTTCCTTCCCAGAGCTAGGTTGAGGATGGCAGTGACAGAAGGTTTTAAGTCTGTCTCCGGTATTCTTTGCAGCCTTATATTGTTCCTGCGGATCCTGTTTTCTCTGTCTTCTATGCGCAATTGATGTTGCCGTATATGGTATAAGTGCTCCCTGGAGGCCCGTTCGAGGGAAGTGATGCGGACTTTATGGTCAGTTTGAATGTCAGTTAGGGTAGACACTGCAGTTTTATTAGTTGAGACCTGCTGTTGGAGGGCCTGGAGGTTTTTGTGAAGTGAGGTCTCCATTTTAACCGCCCAGGTCTCCAACTCCGCCCGGAAGGCCGACAGGAGGGCCGAGGCCTCAGATCTGGATGAACCTCCTGAGGCCTGTGGGGTCATATCCACGGGGTCTGTGTCCGGAAGCGGGGCAACTGACCTGGAGATCACAGCCAGTGCGGGCCCGGGATTCCTCTCTGCTGTCTTTCGCCGGCTGAGAGGGGCGAGGAGGCTTGCTCTTCTCTGTGTTCCGAGCGGGCGCCATCTTGTCTTTGGGAGTACGGGTTTCCGGCTGAGATGCACAGAGCAGGTATCGCTGGATTGGGCCCTGCTGCAGATCTGTGGACTCAACAGAGCGAGGACTGTGTGCAGAAATGCTTTTTAAAGATGTGCAATGACTGAAACATAGCCTGTCAGCTATGGGCGGACATGGAGCTCAGCAGCGCATGTCTTTAGCCATCCATGGGCAGCCACGCTTCCCTGTGGAGCTTTATGGATAGGGCCATAGGCAACAGTTGAGCCTATTGGGCAGCTCTTGTGGCTTTGCAAGGAGTGATCAGGCTCAGGGGGGTTAATGGGACCAGGTGCGTATGTGGATACTGTAGCAGGGTGGTCTCCGGGGCCAGGGCGGTGGCTGCAACCCATGCACAGAAGGGGTGGATGCTTTTTTTTTGTTTTTTGTTTTTTGAATCAAAAATTGTTTATTTATCCATCGCTCAAATAGTACATACAATCATATCAGTAGATGAAATTGAACATTACAGGCATAGACCATACCATAACAGAAGTCCATATTAATTGAGCAATAACAGGATACAATGCGTATATAGAATTTCTGTACCCCCCCAACCCCGAACGGGGTGGATGCTTTTTAATATCCCCGTTGAGGGCTACGATCTGCTAGGCTGGGGTGCCTGGGAGAATGTATGGGGCTTGGATCGGGCCCAGAAGGGACGGGGAGGGCGCCGGGGTGTAGCAAGATGGCCGCCGTCACTTACCAGGTCCCTCAGGCTGGCATACCGGAATGTCACTAGGAGGATTGCGTGCCGCGGATGGTGGACTGGATGTCTCCTGTGTCCGTGCGGTAAAAGAGCCGGTCTCAGGCAGGTGAGAAAGCCTCAAGGAAGCTCTGTCGCAGTGTCCGGGTGGAGCAATATGGCCACCGCTTCACGTGTTAGGCCGAAGCCGCGGTCTGTCTCTCAGGCGGCCAGAGCTCCGCGATCACCGCTCCAACGGTCTTAGGTGGCCCTGACAATCTGGGGGATCCCTGTATCCCTGGAGGGAGCTGAACAAGCCCGCTGGGGAAGCGAAGAGCCAAGTGTGTTCCAGAACTGCAGGAGTGCACCACAGGCTCGTCCACTCAGATCTCCGTTCGGCCATCAGAAAAGTAATTTAAAACTGCTTGAGGCTGTAATGTAAAGTTGCCCCCCCAGCCCATTACCAGGCCCTTTGGGTCTGGTATGAATATTAAGGTGAACCCCGCACCCAAATTAAAAAAAAAGGTGTGGTGCCCCTAGGCCCTATATACTTTGAACAGCAGCAGTATACAGGCGGTCCCTGGGTTACAAACAAGATAGGGACTGTAGGTTTGTTCTTAAGTTGAATCTGTTTGTAATTTGGAACAGGTACATTTTGTAAGTGTAGCTCCAGCCAAAAAAATCTGTTTTTAAGCTTTTTGGATAACATAGGGAAGGGTTATCATCACCCCTGTAACATTTGTTTTGCTGTCTATGCCCCTGTTCAGAAGATTTCACCTCACTTTCTGACCCAATGACAATTGGATTTTGAAAATTTTGGGTTATTAAGGAAACAAGGATTGGTGATAAAGCATCAGTGGGGAGACACCTTTTTCCCATATTAACTCTTACAGGAGAGAATTTCCTTTCCTAGGGGTAGATTTCCTCTCACTTTCTGTTGTCAAGCTTGGTAGCTGGTGAGTCTGTGGACAGGCGCACTCTGTGATCGGTTACAAAGCCTCCAGCAGCACTGAATGTGCGTTCAGAAAGAACGCTGGATGCAGAACAGGCCAGTAGCTCAATTGCATATTGAGCAAGCTCTGGCCAGTGGTCCATCCTCAAGACCCAGTAACCCAGTGGATGTTCTAGTGGAAAGGTCTCCAAGTCTGATCTTGCCCCTAGATATTCCTGCACCATGGAATTCAGACACTGGCGATAGTTGCTGGAACCGATCAGACCTGGGCGCTGAGAACTGAAGAATTGCCTGAAGGCAAGCCGGCCACCTTTTCCACCGCTCTTTCTGTGACTGAACGAAGCCTCAGCAACACGTTGTCCAGCACCAGGAAATTGTAACCTCCCAGGCTCTGGAAACACATTGCACAAACCTTTCTGCAAGGCCTCCCGAAGATGTTTCATCCTCTGCTCCCTCTGCGAAGGCTGGATACGTTCTGCAACCTTACCCTTGTAATGTGGATCAAGAAGGGTTGCCAGCCAGTACTGATCCCTCTAGGGTCCTTTCGCAGGCTTTGTAGGATAAGGGAGGCAATGCAGCGTAGGTTTGCAGAGGCATTCGATCCTGAGTCCTCTGGTCACTAAGGATCACATGATCCTCAACCACCCCCTCCCAGCCACATAAACATACCTGTTTAACAGGGGCAGAAAAATTGGGCCTTAGGCGGTGGTGGCACAACACTGTAAAGTCTCACAGATACTTTTGTTGAGCGCAGGAACAGGCCCTGCTGTGAAATATTAGATCAAAAATTGTAATTACGTGCCCCTGTTAAACAGGGGCAGAAAAACTGGGCCTTAGGCGGTGGTGGTGGTGGCACAACACTGTAAAGCCTCACAGATACTTTTGTTGAGCGCAGGAACAGGCCCTGCTGTGAAATATTAGATCAAAAATTGTAATTACGTGCCCCTGTTAAACAGGGGCAGAAAAATTGGGCCTTAGACGGTGGTGGTGGCACAATACTGTAAAGCCTCACAGATACTTTTGTTGAGCGCAGGAACAGGCCCTGATGTGAAATATTAGATCAAAAATTGTAATTATGTGCCCCTGTTAAACAGGGGCAGAAAAATTGGGCCTTAGGCAGTGGTGGTGGTGCCACAACACTGCAACCCCTCACAGATACTCTTGTTGAGCGCAGGAACGAGCCCTGCTGTTAAATATTTGATCAAAAATTGTAATTACACGCCCCTGTTAAACAGGGTGGTTCATCCACCGAGCATTCTGGGCAGGGGTATTTAAGGGACAGACACCGTGTGGAGGACGTTGGCGCTTCCTGACCCCATGGCCCTCCTGGCCTGGGGAACTGCTGTTGCTTAAAGTTCTGCCTTTGGAGTGTGGGGGCTCTTGTCCGGGATTTACAGTTACCTATAGCAGCTAAAGGAATCTTTTTTGCCTAGGAATTAATGAAATAGAGGGTTTTGGACTTTGCCATTTTTTTTGTTTGTGTTCAACAACGTGATCGGTAACGGGTTAAGGTACTGGCGCGTCGGCTGTGGGCGGAGTCAAGAAAGTCCGGGAGTTGTGTGACCAGAGGAGCCAATAGGAGGAGTTGTCCAAACTACGTGCTGAGTGAGACACCGTGTGGTCTGGCTAAACACGGAGAAGGAAGGTCCAGCTGAGCTGTCGCCATGTTCCGAATGCCAGGGATGCAGTCTGCTATGGGGCCCAGAATGTTCTCTGGAGGCACCACTACGAGTATCAGGCTGCCTGGAATGTTATTGACCGACACAGGGATTTGCCTGAAACCGCATGGGCATTTCATCCCGTATACAACGGGAGACTCAGAGGCTTTGGGCATGCTGTGTAACAGGTGCGAAGGACTGATCGCAAGTCCTCGACCGTTTGTTCGATGCTTACACTGCGGGGAGTATCTGTTCACTGTGGAACAACCCACTGTGTCGCCCCGGGCCCACCGGATGGATTGGCCACAGGCATCACCACTGAAGAGACTGTTGTATTCAATCCTGCAATCAGGCCTACGCTCTCAAAGTCTACTACGCCGAGTGTTCCTGAGAGAGATGGTGCTGTAACTACCACTGAGGAACCGACAGTGGACTTTGCTACTGCCATCACTTCTATGATTACCGACCTTGCTGTTCCTACTCAAAAGAAGGTTGGGTATGTGAAAGCCTCCCGTGGCCGCGGTCGAGGTTTACCTCAGAGATTGCCTGAACCGGATCCACAGAAGGAGTCCACGTCAGGAACGGGTGAGATCTCAGGGGACATTGTGCATGGGGGGACTATTTGCCGAATAGACTCTCTCTCAGACCTTTCAGGAGATGATGATCTCTTTGAAACTATGTCTCAGGAGATGCTGTGGGCGAATAGTGATGATGTTGCTGCAACATTTAATTTGTCTGACTGGGCAGCAGTGAACTCGGGAGCACATCACCTCAGGTGGAAACCCCTACAATTACTAGCGGGACTTTGTCTAAAAATACCGGTCCGTCCGGAGCAAACAAATCATCTCTCTTTGCCATGGTACACAAATCCCCGGTCTCATGTGTGCCTTCTGGTTTGGGAAGTTTACGTTCTTTGCCAAGGCTTGCTCGATCTCAACGGCTGTTAAATAAGCGAGTGGCCACAGAATATGGACTTGAATTCCTGTACGTTCCTAGGGATATCATGCAAGAGATTGAGGGGAACAGAGAGAGCTGGTATAGTGAAGACGTTTGGGACTATTTGAAAGTACCAAAGCCCTTTAGGAAGCCAGGATGTTCTTCATTGATGGATGATCGGTTTGCCAGATGCCTGTTGCATTGGAGCTATGGGAAACACATATATGCGGATAAAGTTGTTATCTGTCGGCCGGGAAAAGATAACATTGTATACTTCATCACCACAGTAGATGCACAAGGGAAAGCTGTGACTTTGCCTGATCCCCGGTTTTATTGGTGATCGATTATGGTAACTGTTTCTGTTGGTGTCAGTCTAAAGAAGAAAACTTCAATAGTCTTTTTCTTCCCTCAATGCAAGAACTAAGGGAGATAGTTAGTTAGTGTCAGTTGATGGAGAAACTGCGTGTCAAGGTTTTTGAACTCCTTCAACACTTGATTAAAGAGACTTGCATTGCAACGACGTCTGCCACTAGGTGGTAGCAGTTTGCCCGACAAGGTCGAACTTTCAGCATTCAGTAAAAAGAAAAATATAATGAGAAATATAGTTTATGGCGAGAAAGAAAATTTCATTTCCCGGGAAATGGGGTTTTGCTTCTTGCAAGGAAAGTACTGACTTGTATACTATTGTTTTGTTTTGTGTGTTTTATTTCAGGTTCGATTGGATCTTCTAGCAAAACAATTGGAGAGTGGGTGATACAGATAGTTAGATGGTCATGGGAGAGTGTTGTTGTACTTTCTAATTCATGTGTAATGCTGTTAATCATTTAATGTGTTGTTGCTTTACCCTTTCTCTTCTTTAAACTCAAATGTTGGGATTCAGGTATTTGACTCTCAGGATTGAGAGTTACATTTTTGCTTTTTACGACAATGGGGACATCGTCTATTGCGGTGGGGGGAGTATGTAGCGCCCTGCTCCCGAAGAGCAGACGCTATTCTTTTGACATTTAAGTTAGTTAAAGCTACAGTTTGACTCAGCTTATTATTATCTAAATTTAATGGTTTCTGTACCAGTTTAGCTGGACTGTGCAGATTTCCATCTGACCATGTGTGGTGCTGTCACCATTGGTGGATGTTGTGAATACAGTCTAGTCAGACATATTGAATACTCTTTGCTCAGAAACAATTTGATGGAAGTGGTTCATCCATCGAGCATTCTGGGCAGGGGTATTTAAGGGACATACACCGTATGGAGGAGGTTGGCGCTTGCTGACCTCATGGCCCTCCTGGCCTGGGGAACTGCTGTTGCTTAAAGTTCTGCCTTGGGAGTGGCAGACCCAAGGCCTAGCTACTAAAAGAAGGATCAGAGTTTTAATAGCCTACTGGTCTGTAGGATGGTCTCTTTGCTGTCTGGCCTGCGGGAAGAAGCAAGGGATTGCAGTGAACAGGGGAGGACTCTTCAGGAGAGGACCGAGCATAAGGCTGGTATCTTATGAAGAGCCTGGGAACTCAGTCGGAGACGCATCTGAGATCAAGCACAGCAGTCAATTCATTCAAGATTGTAAGGTCTGTGGCAGAGACCGTGCTAAGCATCGCAATCAGTTCATTCAAGATTGTAAGATCTGTGCCAGAGACCGTGCAAAGCATCGCAATCAGTTCATTCAAGATTGTAAGGTCTGTGGCAGGCTGTACAGGCTCTGGGTTTGTCTGTCGTTGGGGTCTTGCAGCACTTCCAGGTACGGGGCCAGTTTGTAGTCTCTCTGCAATGACTGGTAAACAGTTAGTTTTTTTGAGTTTGTTAGCTCATTTCTCCATTCTCCAACATGTTTTTCTTTGGAGTCATTGATTATGTTTTATATTTGAGATTTTGTCAGGCCACATTGTTGAGAGACAAGGTGTTGATGAGTTGTTGAAGGCCACACTGCTTGGGCTGGTCCTTGCTGTTCAGTAAGGCTTTATGGTGATATGAGTTGGGACTGCTGTTTTGTAGGTGGTCCCAGTATGATAGCACCCTCTTCTGTACTATGAGAAGTAAGGGAAATCTGCCCAACTCAGACCGGCAAGCACTGTTGGAGGTGCTCCGATGGACTTGGAGGTGCTTGCAGAATTCTAGATGGAATATTTCTGTTGGGCTGGGGTCCCATTTGGATAGGTCTGGGTAGGTGACAGGACCCTAAACTTCACTGCCATAAAGAAGAATTGGGGTGATGACGCTATCAAATATTCTGAGCCAGACTCTCACTGGTGGTTTTAGGTGGTACAGCTGTCTCCTGATGGCATAGAAGGCTCTGCATGCCTTGTCTTTTAGTGCCTCTATGCCTGGCTTGAAACTTCCTGATTTGTTAATTTCTAAGCCGAGGTATGATTAGCTGTTAGTTTCATCAACAGTGCAGTTGTTTAATGTAAAGGAAGGGCTCTTTGTTTGTTTAGTATTTTTCTTTTGAAACACCATGATTTTTGTTTTACTTGAGTTGATTGGTGGTGCCCATGTGGCATTGTATTTCTCCAGCACTTCCAGGCTGTCTTGGAGGCCTTTCTCTGTTGGTGACATAAGTAGGAGGTCATCCGCATACAGCAGGAACGTCACCTCAGTGTCATGTAGAGTCAGTCCTGTTGGGGAGGTTTCTAGAGCTGCAGCCAGTTCATTGATGTACATGTTGAAGAGGGTTGGACTTAGGCTGCAGCCCTGTCTGACTCCTCGGGCTTGCCGGAAGTGTTTGGGTCTTTTCCCATTCACCTTTACACTGCAGCTGTTCTCAGTGTATGAACCCATGATAACCTCATATGTTTTCACTCCTATTCCACTCTCCTAATAGTTTAAGGAACAGGCCTGGGTGCCACACGGAGTCAAATGCCTTCTTAAAGTCCACAAAGCAGGCGAATATCTTACCATGTTTTGTATTGTGGACATGGTTCTTGATTAGGCTGTACAGGGTGTAAATGTGGTCTGCGGTGCGATGGTTTGGCATGAACCCTGCCTGACTTCTGCTGAGGACATTGAGGGTTATTTACGAAAGGCAAATCCACTTTGCACTGCAAGTGCACTTGAAAGTGCACTGAAAGTGCACTTGGAAGTGCAGTCGCTCTAAATCTAAGGGGTAGATATGAAATGAGTGGAAGCTCTGCTAATTTTATCATCCAATCATGTGCAAGCTAAAATGCTGTTTTTTTATTTTCCTTGCATGTCCCCCTCGGATCTACAGCGACTTTACTTCCAAGTGCACTTTCAGTGCACTTTCAAGTGCACTTGCAGTGCAAAGTGGATTTGCCTTTCGTAAATAACCCCATTGTGTTGTGTCAGGAAGTTGAGGATCCGTTTATTGAGGATACTGTTGAATAGTATCCCTAGTGTGCTGCTGATACATATCCCCCTGTAGTTGGCTGGATCATACTGGTCTCCACTCTTATGGATGGGTGTTGAGTAGCGATGGGCTGTCTGTTCGAGTCGAACATGAGTTTGACTCGAACATCGGCCATTCGCTTGTTTGCCAAATTTTGAACATTATGGGCCGTTCGCGGCAAATTCGAGCGGCGTGTCACGGCCCATAATGCACTGCGTCATCACAGTGCATTGCTGGCTGATGATTGGCCAAGCATGCACTATGACCCACATGCTTGGGCCAATCACAGCGCCGTCAGCGAAGAGAGCCATAATTGGCCACAGGCAGGATGCCTGTGGCCAATTATGGCTCAGGAGGTTAAATACACGCCCCACACTATATAAGGCCGCCCGCACGTCGGCCTTGTGTATTGTTTTGGTGGCGTTTGTTCAGAAAGAGACAGAGAGAGTGTCATTTCATTTAGTTTGAGCAGGCAGGCAATTCCTGGTGTTCAGTTGCTAATATACGTCAGGCAGGCAGTAGACAGATAGCTGCAGTGTATTTAGTACATACATGCATCCCGGTTTTGTGTGTATATATATATATATATATATATATATATATATATATACACTGTATACAGTTTAGCTTCATCTCACTGCAGACCATTCCTGGTGTATTGTTTCTAATATACTTCAGCCAGGCAGGCGACTCACTGAGCTGCAGTTCATTTAATAAATATATATACAGGCTTGTATATATATATATATAGTCTAGCCAAGCCTATACCTGACTAGGGCATTGCCTGAGTGCGTGTTCAAAGACACTTTCAGCCAGGCAGGTGACTCACTGAGCTGCAGTTAAAATAAAATATATATCCACTGCATTGTAGTCCAGCCAAGCCTATACCTTACTGTAGGCCATTCCTGGTGTACTGTTTTTAGTAAACTTCAGACATTGTTTTGCTAATCTAATTGTACAGTACCGTGTACCCCTAGTGCACTTGCTACTACTTTCCTGGTGGTGTACACAGTACACAATACAGTGTAGTTTTTTTTGCTAAACAAAATTTACAGCATGTCTAGAAGGCCACAAAGGAGAGGCAGACGTTCACAGGCCACTAAAAAAGGGCAAGCAGGCTCTGTGTCTACAGCAAACAGTGCTGGTTGTGTACACGGTGCATCCTCAGCATGTGGCCATGGGGCACGCTTGTCCTTTATTTCGGCAACTGGCCATGTTGAGCCACAACATGCAGAAGAGTTGGGTAGAGTGGTTGACCAAGCCGTCCTCATCCTCCTCATCCTCTGTCACTCAGGCTCAGGGTACTTTGTCTGCCAATGCAGCTGCTAAAGCGGCCTCTTCCATCGGCTCAATGTCCTCTGTCACTCCTTCCCTAGCCCCACCATCATGCCCCCTCAGGGCATGTTCGACTACAGTGTAGAGTACATGCTGCAGGAGGATGTGCAGCGTTTTGAAGACTCTGATGATGGTACCCAGGTTGAGGATGAAGGCAGTAACGTGAGCCCAGAGAGAAGAGGGGGTGCCCAAGAAGGACAAGAAACTGGCAGTCATGTTCCCCCAGCTGCAGCATACTGCCAGGTTTGCTCCAGTGGCAAGTAGGTAGGGGATAATGAGGTCACTGACTCTATGTGGGTGCCTGATAGAAGAGAGGAGGAGGAGGCACATCTCCAACGAGGCAGGATGCCCTCCAGGGGCCAGCTTAAGGGCAGCCAACCGACTGCATCACACCGCAAAGCTCCGCATTTGCAGGGCGCTGCTGAATCTGCACATTTTCCCAAAAAGTTCTTTGGTGTGGGCCTTTTTTGAGACGTGTGCAGCAGATCGCACTGTTGCTGTTTGCAACATATGTCTGAAGCATATCAAGCATGGCCAAAACAGCAGCCGCTTGGGCACCACATGCTTGACCAGACATATGTCGAGCTCCCATTCAGCCCGTTGGCAACAGTACTTAAAAGACCCACACCAAAGAACAAGGCGGAAGTCTCCTTGCTCCTCATCAGCTGGGATCTCCAACCCCACTATACCCTCAGTCCTCTCAGAAACCAGCACTGACAGGAATGAAGGTGTAGAATTAGGTGTGCCAAGTACTTGCGGGCAATCTGCTATCGCTACACCAACGTCTGATTGTAGCAGCAAATTTCCCTACCCCAGTTGCTAAACCGGTGAAAGAAATTCTGTCGCAGCCATCCACATGCTCAGCAGCTGAATGCTAGTTTGGCTGAATTGCTAGCACTCCAACTGCTGCCTTTTCAGCTGGTAGACTCTGCCCCCTTTTGAGAATTTGTGGAATGTGCGGTACCTCAGTGGCAGGTTCCCAAACGACAATTTTTTTCTCGTAAAGCAATTCCAGCTCTCTACCGACATGTGGAAGGCAATGTCTTGGCCTCGTTGGATAGGGCGGTCAGGTGCATATTACCGCTGACTCATGGTCCAGCAGGCATGGACAGAGACATTACCTTTCTTTCATGGCGCACTGGGTAACCCTGCTGGCAGCTGGGAAGGATGCAGGACAGGGTGCTGTAGTGTTGGAGGTTGTTCCGCCACCACGCCTCCAAAATTCTACTAGTGGTGATTCTGCCACACCTCTCTCCTCCACCCCTTCCTCTTCTTCCTCAATGGCCTCTTTCTGTGCTGATTTGTCCTCGGAACCAGCGGTGCTTCATAGGCGTTCAAGGGGCTATGCAAGCACGCAGGCAAAAAGATGCCATACGGTGCTTGAGCTGGTGTGCTTAGGGTACAGGAGCCATACTGGGGCAGAGATTCTGTCAGCTCTGCAGGGGCAGGCTCAGAGGTGGTTGACGCCATGCCAGCTTCAGCCAGGGATGGTGGTTCGTGACAATGGCACCAACCTCCTCTCTGCCCTCCGACAGGGACACTTCACCCATGTGCCCTTTCTGGCTTACGTCCTTAATTTGGTGGTGCAGCGGTTCTTGTGCAGGTACCCGGGCTTACAGGATATCCTGAGGCAGGCCAGGAAAGTCTGTGGGCATTTCCGCCGGTCATACAATGCCAGTGCTCGGCTGGCTGACCTTCAAAAGGAATGCAACCTGCCCAAGAACTGCCTCATCTGTGACATGCCCACCAGGTGGAACTCAACATTGGTAATGCTGCAGCGGCTGCACACGCAGCAGAGGGCCAACGAGTACCTGTGCAAGTATGGCACCAGGACAGGGTCAGGGGAACTTGTCTTTTTTTGCCACGCCAGTGGCTCATGATAAAGGATGCATGCACTGTCCTGTCACCATTTGAGGAGGCCACGAGGATGGTGAGCAGTGACAGTGCATGCGTCAGTGATACTGTCCCTCTTGTCTACCTGTTGGAGCACACGCTGCATGGAATAATGGACAGGGCACTAGAGGCAGAACAGAGGGAGGAAGAGGAGGACTTCCTTACCTCTCAAGGCCCCCTTTATCCAGACAGTATTCCTGCGGGCCTGCCAATCTCACAGGAAGTGCAGGAGGAGGAGAAGGAGGATTAGGATTGTGTCAGCATGGAGGTGGAGCCTAGCACTCAGCATCAGTCTTCAAGGGATCGTTTACAGTCCCCAGAAACCCATGGACTTGTACATGGCTGGGAGGAGGTGGCTGCGGATCAGGTCATCCTTAGTGATCCAGAGGACTCCGAATGCCTCAGCAAACCTACGCTGCATGGCCTCCCCGATCCTGCAAAGCCTGCGAATGGACCCTCGGATTCGTGTGATCAAGGAGAGGGATCACTACTGGCTGGCAACCCTTCTTGATCCACATTACAAGGGTAAGGTTGCGGAACTTATCCAGCCGTTGCAGAGGATGAAACATCTTCGGGAGGCCTTGCAGAAAGGTTTGTGCAACGTGTTTACAGAGCCTGGGAGGGTAAAAAGTCCTGGTCCTGGATCACGTGTTGCTGACGCTTTGGTCAGTCCCAGAAGGAGCGGTGGAGAAGGTGGCCGTCTGACCGATGCATTTAGACAATTTTTTTAGTCTGCAGCCCCAAGGTATGATCGGTTCCAGCAACCATCGCCAGCGTCTGTTGTACATGGTGCAGGAATACCTAGGGGCAAGATCAGACTTGGAGACCTTTCCAACCAAAAATCCACTGGGTTACTGGGTCTTGAGGATGAATCACTGGCCAGAGCTTGCACAGTTTGCAATTGAGCTACTGGCTTGTCCTGCATCCAGCGTTCTTTCAGAACGCACATTCAGTGCCGCTGGAGGCTTTGTAACCGATCACAGAGTGCTCCTGTCCACCGACTCGGGTGATCGGCTCACCTTCATAAAAATGAATCAATCTTGGATCACCAGCTACCAAGCACCTGATGCTGATGTAACTGAATAATTTTCTTATGAATGTGAGATCCCGTAAAGACTGCCTATGCTGAGTGACTACCCTGTTATGCTGAGTGACTATCCTATTCCTCCTCAATGTTCATGTTGATAGCTTCTAAGAACATTTTTGCTTCTGGGCACCAGCGCCTAAAGCCCAATTTTTCTGCCCCTGTTTAACAGGGGCAGGTAATTACAATTTTTAAATCTAATATTTCACAGCAGGGCTCATTCCTGCGCGCAACAGAATCTGTGAGGGGTTACAGTGTTGTGGCACCAGCACCAGTGCCTAAAGCCCAATTTTTCTGCTCCAGTTTAACAGGGGCATGTAATTACAATTTTTGCTGTAATATTTTGCAGCAGGGCTCGTTCCTGCACTCAACTAGAGTATCTGTGAGGGGTTGCAGTGTTGTGGCACCAGCACCAGTGCCTAAAGCCCAATTTTTCTGACCCTGTTCAACAGGGGCATGTAATTGCAATTCTTGATATAATATTTCACAGCAGGGCCCGTTCCAGCACCCACCAAGAGTAATTGTGAGGGCTTACAGTGTTGTGGCAACAACACCACAACACGACCAAAGGCCCAATTTTTCTGACCCTGTTCAACAGGAGCATGTAAATCCAATTCTTGATATAATATTTCACAGCAGGGCCTGGTCCAGTGCCCACCAAAAGTAACTTGAGGGCTTACAGTGTTGTGGCAACACCACCAAAGACCCAATTTTTCTGACCCTGTTCAACAGAGGCATGTAATTAAAATTCTTGATATAATATTTCACAGCAGGGCCCGTTCCAGCGCCCAGCAAGAGTAACTGTGAGGGCTTACAGTGTTCTGGTACCACCAACACCTAAGGCCCAATTTTCTGCAGAGTATATAGGGCAGGCCCCTACTTTCAAACATCCGACTTACAAATGACTCCTACTTACAAACGGAGGGAGACAACAGGAAGTGAGAGGAAATCTACCCCTAGGAAGGGAATGTCTCTCCTGTAAAAGTTAATATGGTAAAAGATGTCTCCTCCACTGATTTATCACCAATCCTTGTTTCCCTTAAAAAACCCAAATTTTCAAAATCCAATTGTCATTGGGACAGAAAGTGAGGTGAAATCTTCTGAACAGTGGCACAGACAGCAAAACAAATGTTACAGGGGTGATGATAACCCTTTCCTATGTTTTCCAAAAAGCTTTAACATAGATTTTTTGGCTGGAGCTACACTTACAAAATGTACCTGTTCCAAATTGCAAACAGATTCTACATAAGAACAAACAGTCCCTGTCTTGCTTGCACTGCCTGTATACTGCTGTTCAGAGTATATAGGGCCTGGGGGCCCAACGCCTTTTCTTTTTTTAATTTGGGTGCGGGGTTCCCCTTAATATCCATACAAGACCCAAAGGGCCTGGTAATGGACTGGGGGGGTACCCATGCTGTTTATCTCACTGATTTTCATACATATTGCTGGGACCCGACATTACATTAAAGCCGCAAGCAGTTTTAAATTACTTTTATTCCTTTAAAAATGTCATTTTGTGCAGGGACTGTTCTAAGCACGGGAAACACGCGCCACTTTACAAGAATACTATAGACACCCCCAGGTACAATATTTAAAGGAATATTTCACTTTAAACATCATTAAAATCACTGCTCCCGGAAAAACATCCGTTTTTAAAACTTTCTTTTGCATTGATACATGTCCCCTGGGGCAGGACCCGGGTCCCCAAACCCTTTTTAGGACAATAACCTGCATATTAGCCTTTAAAATTTGCACTTTTGATTTCTCACATTCGAGTCCCATAGACTTTAATGGTGTTGGAATGTTCGCACAAACTTTCAGTCTGTTCACATGTTCTAGATGCGAACCGAACCGGGGGGGGGGGGGGGGGGGGTGTTCGGCCTATCCCTAGTTATGAGGCCTTGGTTCCATACTGTAGGGTAGTAACCAGCACTCAGGACCAGATTGAACATTTTGCATAGTGCAGTGTGTACATCTGGGGAGCGGTGTTTAATCATCTCTGACAGCAGTCCATCCATCTCACTGGATTTTTTGGTTTGCAGGTTTTGGATTTTCTCCCTAATTTCTTGTGGTATAACCGGTACATCTAGGGGGTTCTGGAAGTCCTTAATTTTTTCCTCCATGTCATTTAGTCTTTTGATGATGTCTTTTTGTTCTACAGTTAGAGCCTACTCCTGGATTATCTTTGTAGAGGTTCTTAAAGTAGTTGAGCCAGATGTCGCCATTTTGGATGTGGAGGTTGTTTTTCCTGGGTGCTGAGCCAATATTCTTCCATATTTCCCAGAAAGAATTTTCCTGAAGTGCCTCTTCCAGCTGTTGCAGGTTTTTGGAGATGAAGTTTTGCTTTTTCTTTTTAACCTCCCTGGCTGTATGATTATTTCAGATTTTTGCGTCTCAAAGCGGTACAATTATTTTGAATAGAAATTTGGCGTTTTATATTGTAGGCCTGCAATTCTTAGCAATAACACACTTAAATCTGTCCAAACAAGAGTCTAGTAGATATCCGGGGTATGATGAAGTTTGAAACACAAAAATTATAATATAATAAATAATTACAAAAATAATAATAATAATAATAAAATAAATTTCCCCATGATTCACTATCGCTCAATTCTGCAAGTGTTCTAATTTACTATCACTGTTTTCTAGCTGGTCTAAAGCCAATTTTTACTTAAATCAACTTTTTGGTTGCTATGGACAACCTCCAGTTTCCAGGCAGAAAGAACAGTATATATCATATAAAACTGCATGCAGGGCATTGGACAAAGCACTGGGGACAAAAGGGATGTGAAATAATGTCATATAGTACTGTAATCTGTAAGATTACAGTACTGTATGTGTTATGAATTTTCACTTTTTTGAATTTGCCACCAGGCTCCGCCCCCATGCATTGCAACGCTCACAGGGAATGGAGCCCGGCACACAGAGGCTTCGGGAGGAGGACAGAGCCCACGGACACAGCAGGGGGACATCGCAGGATCCTGGGGACAAGGCAAGTATACCGCACCAGGATCCTGAGATATAATCCCGAGTGTGGCTCGGGGTTACCGCTAATGGTGCTGAAATTTAACCCCGAGCCACACTCGAGAAAAACGCCAGGGAGGCTATGGGTTTGTTTGTATTTTTTCTGTAGGGTGCCATGGGCTATCCTTAGGTCAGTGTTGTCAGGGTCTCTGTGTTTGTTATTGAAGACTGATCGTAAAGTGTTCCTTAATGCTTTGCATTCTTTGTCGAACCATTTATTGGATTGTTTGTTGTAATATTTTATGGAAGTCCTTTGCTGCCTGGTTCACACCTCGTGGGCTTATCTCATAGGTTTTGTTTTGGAAGTTTTCAAGCTGTTTCTTAAGGTCAGGTCTGTCAGTTACCTCTCTGTATTTTGTGGTAGACTGTTTGGACCATTTAAATGATGGTGGCGGGTTGCAGAGAGACGCCCGCTGGAGTTTGGGTGAGGGTTTGCTAGAAGATTTAATGTATAGCAGTAGTTGGTTGTGGTCTGACAGGTGTGTTTGTGGGGTGACTGTAAAACCATTGATGAGTGTGGGGTTCATATCTGTGATGGCATAGTCTACCACACTGCTGCCTACATGGGAGCTAAATGTGTACGTTCCTAAGCTAAGCCACCTGTGCGCAAGAGCTCTGAAACTCAACAAAAGTGATGTGAACATTCTTTCTGTACTATCTCTCTCTTCTCGTGTTAGTGTAAATTTTATCCCATATTGAGTTTGGTGGTCAGTACCATCACCAAATGCAATCTTTTCAAGAGAATCAGCTAATTCGCAACTCTGCACTCTATGTATTGCATGCCTGAATGCTACACTGTACATAGGGTGCTTCTGAACTCTGTACGTAGCGCACTCCTGATCTTTGCGCACTGTGTACATAGCGCACCCCTGATCTCTGCACTGTGTACGTAGCACACTCCTGATCTCTGTATATTGCGCACCCACGAGCTCTGCAACATTGCGCACCCCTGCACTTCTTTGGTAAGAAAACAAATACAAAATATGCATTGAAAAGTTTTTTCTCTATCTTATCTTCTTAACATTTGGTAGTATCCCAAAAAAATTCTAAAAAAGTATCTTTTTTCTAATCTCATGGACGAAATGATGTGAGAAATAACACACACACACACACGCACATTATATATATATATATATATATATATATATATATATATATATATATATATATATATATATATATATTATATATATATATATATATATATATATATATATATATATATATATATATATATCACTCCATAAACACATACACTGCATATATAATTTCAGGAAAATATGCTTATAAAATAGTTTACCATTTGCCAATAGAAAAAAAAATATGTCCCCAGATTTCATTTTAAAAATCTTGTGACCTTAGTTGGAGTGAAGTGTGGTTGCAGTGGGGGGGGGGGGGTTGGCTGTGGTTAGGGAGAAGTGTGGTTGCAGTGTGAGTAAAAGTTGGGATGAAGTGTGGTCACAGTGTAAGGAAAAGTTGGGGTGAAGTGTGGTCGCAGGGTAAGGAAAGGTTGGGGTGAAGTGTGGTTGTGGTGTGTGGGGGAAGATTGGGTTGGCTGTGGTCAGGGTGAGTTTGGTTGCAGTGTGAGGGAAGGTTGGGGTGAAGTGTGGTTGCAGTGTATGGGGGAAGGTTGGGGGTGAAGTGTGGATGCAGTGTGTGAGGGAAGGTTGGGGTGAAGTATGGTTGCAGTGAAGTGTGGTTGCAGTGTGCGGGTGAAGTGTGGTTTCAGTGTGTGGGAAGGATGGGGTGAAGTGTGGTTGTGGTGTGTGGGGGAAGATTGGGTTGGCTGTGGTCAGGATGAGTTTGGTTGCAGTGTGAGGGAAGGTTGGGGTGAAGTCAGCGGCCTAACTAGATATAGCAGGGCCCCATAGCAAAATGTTGTATGGGGCCCCCCTGCAAATAGCCCCCCTCCCCCACCGCTGCCCTATTGTCAATGCAACGTGACCTGGGCCCCATGCATCGTGACCTGTGCCCAATGCAGCATGACCTGTGCCCAATACAGCGTGACCTGTGCCCAATACAGCGTTGCCTGTGCCCAATACAGCATTGCCTGTGCCCAATACAGCCTGGCCTGCCTGTGCCCCATACAGCCTCACCTGTGCAGAGGAAGAGGCAAGCCGCCCGAATCAGCAGAGAGCGGGATTGCCCGCTGTAATAGCATTCATTTGAATTTCCAGTCTTCCCGGGGCTCATTGCAGCGGGCAATTCCGCTCTCTGCTGATACGAACAGCTCGCCTCTTCCTCTCCTCTCTCTTCCCCTGGCTGGAAGACTCTGCCGGCGGTGCTCTCATCCTCCCGGGGCCCCACTCGGCTGCGGCCCCTGGGTGAAGTGTGGTTGCAGTGTGAGGGGGAAGGTTGGGGTGAAGTGCGATTGCAGTGTGTGGGGGAAGGTTGGGGGTGAAGTGTGGTTGCAGTGTGTGAGGGAAGATTGGGGTGAAGTGTGGTTGCAGTGTGTGTATGGGAAGGTTGGGTTGAAGTGTGGTTATAGCGTGTGGGAAGGTTGGGGTGAGGTGCAGTTGCAGTGTGTGGGGGAAGGTTGGGGTGAAGTGTGGTTGCAGTGTGCGGGGGAAGGTTGGGGTGAAGTGCGGTTGCAGTGTGCGGGGGAAGGCTGGGGTGAAGTGCGGTTGCAGTGTGCGGGGGAAGGTTGGGGTGAAGTGCGGTTGCAGTGTGCGGGGGAAGGTTGGGGTGAAGTGCGGTTGCAGTGTGCGGGGGAAGGTTGGGGTGAAGTGCGGTTGCAGTGTGCAGGGGAAGGTTAGGGTGAAATGCGGTTGTAGTGTGAGGGGGAAGGTTGGGGTGAAGTGCGGTTGCAGTGTGAGGGGGAAGGTTGGGGTGAAGTGTGGTTGCAGTGTGAGGGGGAAGGTTGGGGTGAAGTGCGGTTGCATTGTGTGGGGGAAGGTTGGGGTGAAGTGCGGTTGCATTGTGTGGGGGAAGGTTGGGGTGAAGTGTGGTTATAGCGTGTGGGAAGGTTGGGGTGAGGTGCAGTTGCAGTGTGTGGGGGAAGGTTGGGGTGAAGTGTGGTTGCAGTGTGTGGGGGAAGGATGGGGTGAAGTGTGGTTGCAGTGTGTGGGGGAAGGTTGGGGTGAAGTGTGGTTGCAGTGTGTGGGGGAAGAATGGGGTGAAGTGTGGTTGCAGTGTGTGGGGGAAGGATGGGTTGAAGTGCGGTTGCAGTGTGTGGGGGAAGGTTGGGGTGAAGGTGGTTATAGCATGTGGGAAGGTTGGGGTGAGGTGCAGTTGCAGTGTGTGGGGGAAGGTTGGGGTGAAGTGTGGTTGCAGTGTGTGGGGGAAGGATGGGGTGAAGTGTGGTTGCAGTGTGTGGGGGAAGGTTGGGGTGAAGTGTGGTTGCAGTGTGTGGGGGAAGAATGGGGTGAAGTGTGGTTGCAGTGTGTGGGGGAAGGATGGGTTGAAGTGCGGTTGCAGTGTGTGGGGGAAGATTGGGGTGAAGTGTGGTTGCAGTGTGTGGGGGAAGGTTGGGGTGAAGTGTGGTTATAGCGTGTGGGAAGGTTGGGGTGAGGTGCAGTTGCAGTGTGTGGGGGAAGGTTGGGGTGAAGTCTGGTTGCAGTGTGTGGGGGAAGAATGGGGTGAAGTGTAGTTGCAGTGTGTGTGGGGGAAGGTTGGGTTGAAGTGTGGTTGCAGTGTGTGGGGGAAGGTTGGGGTGAAGTGTGGTTGTAGCGTGTGGGAAGGTTGGGGTGAGGTGCAGTTGCAGTGTGTGGGGGAAGGTTGGGGTGAAGTGTGGTTGCAGTGTGTGGGGGAAGAATGGGGTGAAGTGTGGTTGCAGTGTGTGGGGGAAGAATGGGGTGAAGTGTGGTTGCAGTGTGTGGGGGAAGGTTGGGGTGAAGTGTGGTTGCAGTGTGTGGGGGAAGCATGGGGTGAAGTGTGGTTGCAGTGTGTGGGGGAAGGTTGGGGTGAAGTGTGGTTGCAGTGTGTGGGGGAAGGATGGGGTGAAGTGTGGTTGCAGTGTGTGGGGGAAGGTTGGGGTGAAGTGTGGTTGCAGTGTGTGGGGGAAGAATGGGGTGAAGTGTGGTTGCAGTGTGTGGGGGAAGGATGGGTTGAAGTGCGGTTGCAGTGTGTGGGGGAAGGTTGGGGTGAAGTGTGGTTGCAGTGTGTGGGGAAAGGTTGGGGTGAAGTGTGGTTGCAGTGTGTGGGGGAAGGTTGGGGTAAAGTGTGGTTATAGCGTGTGGGAAGGTTGGGGTGAGGTGCAGTTGCAGTGTGTGGGGGAAGGTTGGGGTGAAGTCTGGTTGCAGTGTGTGGGGGAAGAATGGGGTGAAGTGTGGTTGCAGTGTGTGTGGGGGAAGGTTGGGTTGAAGTGTGGTTGCAGTGTGTGGGGGAAGGTTGGGGTGAAGTGTGGTTGTAGCGTGTGGGAAGGTTGGGGTGAGGTGCAGTTGCAGTGTGTGGGGGAAGGTTTGGGTGAAGTCTGGTTGCAGTGTGTGGGGGAAGAATAGGGTGAAGTGTGGTTGCAGTGTGTGGGGGAAGAATGGGGTGAAGTGTGGTTGCAGTGTGTGGGGGAAAGTTGGGGTGAAGTGTGGTTGCAGTGTGTGGGGGAAGCATGGGGTGAAGTGTGGTTGCAGTGTGTGGGGGAAGGTTGGGGTGAAGTGTGGTTGCAGTGTGTGGGGGAAGGATGGGGTGAAGTGTGGTTGCAGTGTGTGGGGGAAGGTTGGGGTGAAGTGTGGTTGCAGTGTGTGGGGGAAGAATGGGGTGAAGTGTGGTTGCAGTGTGTGGGGGAAGGATGGGTTGAAGTGCGGTTGCAGTGTGTGGGGGAAGGTTGGGGTGAAGTGTGGTTGCAGTGTGTGGGGGAAGTTTGGGGTGAAGTGTGGTTGCAGTGTGTGGGGGAAGAATGGGGTGAAGTGTGGTTGCAGTGTGTGGGGGAAGGATGGGTTGAAGTGCGGTTGCAGTGTGTGGGGGAAGGTTGGGGTGAAGTGTGGTTGCAGTGTCATAGCTGCCAACTGTCCCGGATTTCCCGGTTCCCGTTTTCGAAACCGCCGCCGCCGCCGCTAGAGGTCGGCGGCCGGCGGAGACATTGTCTCCGCCGGCCGCCATTTTGTGGAAGTTCAGGAAGACGGCTGGGGAGGGCTAGACGAAGCTTCTGCGTCGCCGCCCACCCCCTGCCCCGCTCCGCCTCTCCCCGCTCCGCCTCGGCCCGCCCCGCCTTGGCCCGCCTACCCCCCCCCGCCGCCAGTCTGATATGGAAAGGGGCGGGGGTTCTAGCCATGCTGCGGACACACCTCTGAGGTGGGGGGGAGCGCGCGCACTGCTGTGGGACACCTGATGTGAGTTGGGGGGGGGCACTGGGGACACCTGATGTGAGTGGGGGGGGCACTGGGGACACCTGATGTGAGTGGGGGGGCACTGGGGACACCTGATGTGAGTGGGGGGGGCACTGGGGACACCTGATGTGAGTGGGGGGGGGCACTGGGGACACCTGATGTGAGAGGGGGGCACTGGGGACACCTGATGTGAGGGGGGGGCACTGGGGACACCTGATGTGAGTGGGGGGCACTGGTGACACCTGATGTGAGGGGGGGGCACTGGGGACACCTGATGTGAGGGGGGGGCACTGGGGACACCTGATGTGAGGGGGGGCACAGGGGACTCCTGATGTGAGGGGGGCTCCGCCGGGGACTCCTTATGTGAGGGGGGGCTCCGCCGGGGACTCCTGATGTGAGGGGGGACTCCGCCGGGGACTCCTGATGTGAGGGGGGACTCCTGATTGTGAGGGGGGGCTCCGCCGGGGACCCCTGATGTGAGGGGGAGCTCCACCGGGGACTCCTGATGTGAGGGGGGGCTCCACCGGGGACTCCTGATGTGAGGGGGGGCTCTGCCGGGGACACCTGATGTGAGGGGGGACTCCTGATTGTGAGGGGGGGCTCCGCCGGGGACTCCTGATGTGAGGGGGGACTCCTGATTGTGAGGGGGGGCTCCGCCGGGGACTCCTGATGTGAGGGGGGACTCCTGATTGTGAGGGGGGGCTCCGCCGGGGACTCCTGATGTGAGGGGGACTCCTGATTGTGAGGGGGGGCTCCGCCGGGGACCCCTGATGTGAGGGGGAGCTCCACCGGGGACTCCTGATGTGAGGGGGGCTCCGCCGGGGACTCCTGATGTGAGGGGGGGCTCCGCCGGGGACACCTGATGTGAGGGGGGCTCCGCCGGGGACACCTGATGTGAGGGGGGGCTCCGCCGGGGACTCCTGATGTGAGGGGGAGCTCCGCCGGGGACACCTGATGTGAGGGGGGCTCCGCCGGGGACTCCTGATGTGAGGGGGGCTCCGCCGGGGACTCCTGATGTGAGGGGGGCTCCGCCGGGGACTCCTGATGTGAGGGGGGACTCCGCCGGGGACTCCTGATGTGAGGGGGGACTCCTGATTGTGAGGGGGGGCTCCGCCGGGGACTCCTGATGTGAGGGGGAGCTCCACCGGGGACTCCTGATGTGAGGGGGGGCTCCGCCGGGGACTCCTGATGTGAGGGGGGGCTCCGCCGGGGACTCTTGATGTGAGGGGGGGGCTCCGCCGGGGACTCCTGATGTGAGGGGGGGCTCCGCCGGGGACTCCTGATGTGAGGGGGAGCTCCGCCGGGGACTCCTGATGTGAGGGGGGGCTCCGCCGGGGACTCCTGATGTGAGGGGGGGCTCCGCCGGGGACTCCTGATGTGAGGGGGGGCTCCGCCGGGGACTCCTGATGTGAGGGAGAGCTCTGCCGGGGACACCTGATGTGAGGGGGGGCTCCGCCGGGGACCCCTGATGTGAGGGGGGGCTCTGCCGGGGACTGCTGATGTGAGGGGGGGCTCCGCCGGGGACTCCTGATGTGAGGGGGGGCTCCGCCGGGGACTCCTGATGTGAGGGGGGCTCCGCCGGGGACATCTGATGCAAGGACGGACTCTGCTCGGACATCTGAAGCAAGGACGGACGGCTGGTGGCAGGCGACGTGGCTGGTGACACGCTCAGGCATCCCACTGATTCTGCATTATGGTGAGTTAAATGATTTCATTTTATATTACAATATAATAATAGAAATAATGCGCTTCAATCATCCTGACACCATAACAACCATGGTGCCGGGATGATTGAAGTGCTAACACCAGGTGTTTGGAGTATCTTTATCTGCTGATTGTTAAACTTTCTAGAATACACATATTTCTATTGTGTAGGATCTGGGGCTGCTGTCCCGTCATTTCCCTCTCTCTCCCCCTCTCCATCCCTCATTCATTTCAGACTCTAACCACACCCTCTAGAGTCACGCCCATTTAAGCCACGCCCACAATTTTGCGTAAACCACGCCTATTTTCGCGCGCCGCACTTGTCTATTTTTGCTAGGCCACGCCTGCTGACGAATGCTCCGCCCCCTAATTATTAGACAGCTCCGCCTACAGCCACAAAAGTGTCCCACATTTTTTTTTACAATGTTGGCAACTATGCAGTGTGTGGGGGAAGGTTGGGGTGAAGTGTGGTTATAGCGTGTGGGAAGGTTGGGGTGAGGTGCAGTTGCAGTGTGTGGGGGAAGGTTGGGGTGAAGTGTGGTTGTAGCATGTGGGAAGGTTGGGGTGAGGTGCAGTTGCAGTGTGTGGGGGAAGGTTGGGGTGAAGTGTGGTTGCAGTGTGTAGGGGAAGGATGGGGTGAAGTGTGGTTGCAGTGTGTGGGGGAAGAATGGGGTGAAGTCTGGTTGCAGTGTGTGGGGGAAGAATGGGGTGAAGTGTGGTTGCAGTGTGTGGGGGAAGCATGGGGTGAAGTGTGGTTGCAGTGTGTGGGGGGAAGGTTGGGGTGAAGTGTGGTTGCAGTGTGTGGGGGAAGGTTGGGGTGAAGTGTGGTTGCAGTGTGTGGGGGGAAGGTTGGGGTGAAGTGTGGTTGCAGTGTGTGGGGGAAGAATGGGGTGAAGTGTGGTTGCAGTGAGTGGGGGAAGAATGGGGTGAAGTGTGGTTGCAGTGTGTGGGGGGAAGGTTGGGGTGAAGTGTGGTTGCAGTGTGTGGGGGAAGGTTGGGGTGAAGTGTGGTTGCAGTGTGTGGGGGGAAGGTTGGGGTGAAGTGTGGTTGCAGTGTGAGGGGGAAGAATGGGGTGAAGCGTGGTTGCAGTGTGTGGGGGGAAGGTTGGGGTGAAGTGTGGTTGCAGTGTGTGGGGGAAGGTTGGGGTGAAGTGTGGTTGCAGTGTGTGGGGGGAAGGTTGGGGTGAAGTGTGGTTGCAGTGTGAGGGGGAAGAATGGGGTGAAGTGTGGTTGCAGTGTGTGGGGGGGAGGTTGGGGTGAAGTGTGGTTGCAGTGTGTGGGGGGAAGGTTGGGGTGAAGTGTGGTTGCAGTGTGAGGGGGAAGAATGGGGTGAAGTGTGGTTGCAGTGTGAGGGGGAAGAATGGGGTGAAGTGTGGTTGCAGTGTGTGGGGGAAGGTTGGGGTGAAGTGTGGTTGCAGTGTGTGGGGGGAAGGTTGGGGTGAAGTGTGGTTGCAGTGTGTGGGGGAAGGTTGGGGTGAAGTGTGGTTGCAGTGTGTGGGGGAAGGTTGGGGTGAAGTGTGGTTGCAGTGTGTGGGGGAAGCATGGGGTGAAGTGTGGTTGCAGTGTGTGGGGGAAGGTTGGGGTGAAGTGTGGTTGCAGTGTGTGGGGGAAGAATGGGGTGAAGTGTGGTTGCAGTGTGTGGGGGTAAGGTTGGGGTGAAGTGTGGTTGCAGTGTGTGGGGGGAAGGTTGGGGTGAAGTGTGGTTGCAGTGTGTGGGGGAAGGATGGGGTGAAGTGTGGTTGCAGTGTGTGGGGGAAGAATGGGGTGAAGTGTGGTTGCAGTGTGTGTGGGGGTAAGGTTGGGGTGAAGTGTGGTTGCAGTGTGTGGGGGAAGGTTGGGTTGGCTGTGGTCAGGGTGAGTTTGGTTGCAGTGTGAGGGAAGGCCGGTCTCCCATTCGTTATCAGCAGTCGGCTGGTTTCCCTGGTAACAGAGGCTGGCAGTATGGAGAGAGCGGCGCCATGGACGGAGCCGGAGGTGCGGGCTCTGATCGGGATCTGGTCGGAGGAGAGTATCAGGCGGCAATTGCAGGGCACTCTGAGGAACAAGGGGCTCTTCATGTACATCGCCCTCCGCATGAGGCAGCTGGGCATCTATCGGGACTGGAAGCAGTGCCGCTCCAAGTACAAGAACCTGAAGTACGAGTACCGAGCGCTGCGGAGCAGCACCCGGGAGCCCGTCCATAAGATCCCCTTCTATGACGAGCTGCACGCCATACTGGGCACTGAGAGCGCCCCACAGGGGGGCCCTGAGGCCGGGATGGAGGAGGAGGAGCCCGGGCCGGAGACACACACAGGTAGCAGAGCCAAGCGATTCCTTCATTAAACCAGCTGGGTCTCCATACACAGCACGGCCTGCCACTCACTACCACGACATCTAGTGGCCGCTGCCAGGAAGTGCAGGCACATCTCTTCTCATTTATCAGTATCAGGGCCATTCCTTCCATTCATTTCTATGTTCTTATCAGGAATCTTAAAGGCATATTTCACACTTTGGGAAAAAAAGACAGAAAAGCACGTACCATAACAGTATAATCTCCTGTGAAGTAGGAAAAGTGTGCAGAATAAGTAAGGTTGGGGATATAAAGAGCAATGCTGAAGACATGATCTATAAAGTATGAATAAGAAGTAGAAGCAAGTTGTACAATGTTGTGGTGAAGAGATCCATTTACATTTTCTAGGAGCAGGAGAGAAGTGCTAAAGGGTGTGACTATAGACAGCATGCACAGGAGAGAATTTCCAAAATGGAGCAATATATGCCGGACAGGAGTGCAGAGGGTATGAGAGTGGGCAGAATGTGCAGGAGAGGAGTGCCAAAGGGTATGGCAAGGGGCAGTATATGGTAGAGAGTAAGTCCTCATGCACACGGACGTTTTTACAGCTGCTTTTTTGAGCTTTTTTTGCAGCTTAAAAAGGCCTGTCTATGTTAGTCTATGGCTTCATGCCCACCTAGGCGTTTTTGAGCTGCAAGTGGCATAGGCGTTTTTAAGCTGTAAAAAAAACCCAGGACCAGTGGGTTCTGAGAGACGTTTTTCAGCTGTAAAAACGCTCTAACGCTGAAAAACGCTCAAAAACGTCATTCACCAACGTTTTTTAGCGTTTTTGATCCATTGAAAAAAAAAAAAACGCTCAAAAACGCTAACGCGGAAAAACGCTCAAAAACGCTATTACAAAAACGCTGAAAAAAGCTGAAAAAAGTCACTGCTAAAATACTGGCGTTTTCATAACGTTTTTTTAACAGCCTGTGTGCATGAGGGCTAATACTGGAGGGTAGAATACCAGGCAGTATGCACAGGAGAGGAGTATGGAAGGTATGACAGCACTACAAGGGCTGTATCATCCTATTGGTCATATCACCTTTGTTTATTTATTTTTTGTTTACAAACTTTTATTTGGTACATAATGGTGGTACAAACAGTAGAATATCATACATTAAAGTGGTTGTAAACCCTTACAGACCACATTTTACTACAGGTGAGCCTATAATAAGGCTTACCTGTAGCTACCCCAGATATCTCCTAAACCTGCACGATTTAAGAGATATCCCCTGTATCAGCATGTGTGGACGTCATCGGCACATGCGCACTGAAGAAACGACACGTTCGTGCCATTGCTTCAGCTAGTGCGTCGTCATGTGACATCATCGTGGCTCCGGCCAATCACAGCACCGGAGCCTGCTATACCCGGAAGTAACACCTGGGAATGATGTCGCCGGCCGGAGTTGTGAACTGGGACCACTGCGTGGGCTTCGATCTAAGGTGAGTATTTCATATATGTATACTAGCTCATTATGTCTTTGTCTTGCCTTTTTTTTGTGGGTTTACAACCACTTTAAGGGCAGTATATGAAGGAAAGCAACATGGAGGGTCTGACAGCAGGTAGTATGTGCAGGAGATCAAAGCTTTGAAGGGTTTAACAGGGCAGTATCTGCAAGAGAGGGCATAAATATGTGCAGTGTGCACAGGAGAGAAGTACAGAGGGTATAACAGCAGATGGTATGAGCTGTGCAGAGGTATGACAGTGGGCATTATGTGCAGGAGAGGAGTATTGGAGGATATGAAAGTGGGAGGTATGTGCAGGAGAGAATTGCTGTAGGGTATGACAGCGGGCAGTATGTATGAGGGAGAAGTGCCAGAGAGTATGACATTGAGCAGTATGTGCAGGGGGGGGGAGGTGTTGGAGGGTATGACTACAGGCAGTACATGGAGGAGAGAAGTGACAGAGGGTATGACAGTGAACAGAATGAGCAGTAGAGGCGTGCTGGAGGGTATGTCAGCAGACAGTGGGCTCCATTCACAAAGTGGTATCTACTATTTTAAGATCCACGGTAAAATACCTCTTAGCGATTTAGCGTATTTCACTTTTTTTTTTTTTAAATTCACTAAAAAACGCTACCAAAATGCCGCATGAGCTATTTTATGAACTGATGAGGTATTTTAGTAGTGAAAGCTAGCTGTATTTTAACGCCTGGTTGTTAAGGAGCCGCCGACTGCCGTGTCCTTTACAACCATGACTCATTTTCTGTCAGTACCCCTACTCATTCACCAAAAACAATGTGCAAAGTAAAATAGAAAATAGAAAAAAAGAGACAGTCTTTGCCAAGTGCTTTGTTCAACCCCCCTCCCCCCTTACCAAAAAAATAAATAATGTCCGAAGTACATCCAATGATGAATTCCAGCCCCTGACAAAAAAATGTCCCACACCGATGCTTGGCTCCCACCAAATGACAGCTCCACTGCCTACTTGCTGCTAAATGAACTGAGAGGGGCCACCTGATGATGTAACTGCTTCCCTTTATGACATCATTGACTGGGGCATTCCGGGTCGATGACGGCATAAGGGGGATGGGTTACCCATACTGCATGCGATCTGCTTTAGTGGATGGAGCCCATTATGTACAGGATAGGCATGCCAGAGGTTATGCCAGTAGGCATTATATAAAGAAAAGGAGTGCCAGAGGCCATGACGGTGAGCAGTTTATGCAGGAGAAGAATGGCAGAGGGTATGACAGTGGGCACTATATACAGGAGAGAAGTGACAGAGGGTATGACAGTGGGCACTGTGTACAGGAGAGGAATGACAGTAGGCACTATGTACAGGAAAGGAATGACAGTGGGCACTATGTACAGGAGATGAATGACAGAGAGTATGACAGCAGGCAGTATGTGCAGGAGAGAAATGACAGTGGGCAGTATGTGCAAGAGAGGAATGACAGTGTGCACTACGTAGAAGAGAGGAATGGCAGGGGGTATGACAGTGGGCACTATGTACAGGAGAGGAATGACAGTAGGCACTGTGTGCAGGAAAGGAATGACAGTGGGAACTATGTACAGGAGATGAATGACAGAGGGTATGACAGCAGGCAGTATGTGCAGGAGAGAAATGACAGAGGGCATGACTGTCAGGGCTGGGCTCAGCCCTTCCTTCTCTGAGCTGGCCGCTCAGTTGTCTGCTAATTGCCAGCTCCCATCTCTCTCCACAGTTACCCAGCTGTTGTTGATTCTGCTTGTCAGTCCTGCCTACTTAAAGCTGTCCAGCTCACTTGATCTCTGCCTTTGCCTTTGTCAACATCACAGAGACTTTCTTCTGTGTTCCTGTTGAAGTCTTGCTCGGCTGACGTTCCTTCTGGCTCCTGATCCTGCTTGCTGTACTACTACGTTTATCTCTGGCTCTCTGACATTTTCTTGGCTGACTACCCGATCCGGTTACTGAACTCTGGCTTGTTTTGACTACGTTTACTCTTATTATTATTATTAGTAAACAAGTATGATTTAACTATACTTCTGTTTCTGTCTGATTCATGGTTCCTGATAGTAAGCGAAGGCCATGAATTCAGAAGATACAGTCAATCCACTTGTTAGTAATATTTTTTCCAGAACGGATGAGCAGGATCACCGCATGGATCAGTTTGCCATAGCATCACAAACGCTCCTGAGTCGCATGGCTCACCTGGAAACTCCCACTGTGGCTGCTCCGGTAGAACCTGAGTTGCAGGCCATCCCTGCTGCTGCACCAGTCTCTGTGCAGGCACCCGCCTCGAGTATTACCTCTATAAGAGGTATGTCTTGTTCCTCTCTGCTTCCCCAGCGATTAGGGGGGATCCAGTTCAATGTAGAGGATTTCTCAACCAGGTTGAAATTTACTTTGAGATGCTGCCCCAGGTGTTTCCCACGGACAGAAGCAAAGTAGGTTTCGTGATATGTTTGCTTTCTGAGAGAGCCTTGGTCTGGGCAAACCCTCTAGGGGAGACGCAAAAACCCGTTGTTTTTTTAGTTACCCTGAGTTTGTGGCCTCCTTTAAAAGGGTATTTGACGTTCCCGCACGCTCCGATTCTGCTGCCAAGTGCCTCATGTCCATCAAACAGAGTACGAGAACTGTTGCCGACTACGCCATTGAATTCCGTACTCTGGCAGCAGAGGTTGCTTGGAACAATGAGGCCCTCGTGGCTGCTTTTTCTCATGGTCTCTCAGATTCCATCAAGGATGAGATAGCAGCCTGAGATAGACCCACTGAGCTGGAGAGGTGGATCCTGGAGAGTTTGCCATCCTCATTGACTCCAGACTCAGAGAAAGACTCTCTTTTAAGGAGCGCTTGCGGAAGCCTCCTGTACGTTTGCCTCCAAGCTTTGCAGCCCCACCCGTGCCTCCCTCACCTCCCATGCCTCCTGGTACCGAGTTGGTCACTGAAGATGAACCCATGCACTTGGGCTTCACGCATCTCTCTGCGGATGAGAGAGCCTTTAGGAGGAGGGAGAGATTGTGCCTTTATTGTGGCCAGGCAGGTCACTTTTTGAAGTCTTGTCCTACCCGTCCAGGGAACACCTGAACCTTGAGGTCCTGTCATGGACAGACCTTAGGTGGCGTTGTTTCGTCCCCAGTTATCCAGAAGGATAAGCCCCTGGTTTCGGTCACCCTTTCTTGGGCTGAGTCGTCCATTGGGTACAGGCTCTAATCGACTCTGGGGCTGCAGGCCTGTTCATTGATGCTGCCTTTGTATCGCAGCACTCGATTCCGCTTCAGCTGCGTGACACTCCACTTGCCATTGAGGCTCTTGACAGGAGATCTCTACAGCCTGCCCATGTGACTCATGAGACGGCTCCGTTGTCCATGGCCGTAGGGGCTCTTCACCATGAGATAATCCAATTCCATTTTATTTCCTCACCTAGGGTTCCGCTGGTTATTGGTTATACTTGGTTATAGAGGCACAACCCCTCTTTTGATTGGCTCCATGCTGAGGTTCTCTCCTAGTCACCACAATGCAGTGAGACATGCTTCCAGAAGGTAGCCAAGGTCCTGTGCACCTCTTCACTGTCCTCCCTCCCGGAGGAGTACCGCGATTTTAGCAATGTATTTGACAAAGGTAAAGCCGGTAGTTTACTCTGAAGGAGATTGTCTGCATGCTACAGCCAGCTACCACGTGTATCCTCAGATCAGCTGTTTTTCTTCCCCCTTCTCCACACCGCTTCACAGAGAGAGCAGAGGACGGAAGGTATGTGACAGGCTGCACTTCATCTGCTGTTTACAAGCTGCGGTTTCACATTGCCCTCATCCTTTGACTTTTACAAAGTATTGACGGCACGGCAAATGACAGAACTGCTTTTATATAAATCATCTATAGGAATCACTCTATAAACTTCATTGTTTTGATTCCCAGTGATTTTTTTCATCCCAGGCTCATGGATCGGCAGTTTGTACAGAGGCTCTCCATATAGGGATTTTATTTCCATCATTCAGCATTGTTTATCTGTTCATTTATGATCCAAATCTTTGTCTTTCAAGGTTTTTTCTTATTCCCAGGAGCAGGTTCAGCTGGATTTAGTTTAATCGATGTGCTGTGTGGGGAAATTTTACATGTATGCAGGTGGTTCCAGGTGGTGTATCTGTCCTTTTGCACTGTCACTTTCTCAGTGATGGAGGTTGGTTTTTATTTATTTATTTATTTATTTTTTCCATTATGTGGGTGGAAACTTCTTTTTGATATATTTACAATAAAGTGTTCCAATTTATAATTGTAGCCAGTGTGCTCCTCATTGATTGACCCTGTCTTGTGACCCTCTGGTCCTCCCTCGGTTTTTTTCATGCATGCTTTGGTCTAGAGGAACGCCCCTGCACACATGTATATTACAAGCAGGTGTATGGCTCAATTTCCAGCCATGGGTATGTGATTTGACGTATTATATGCTTCCACATACATTACCCAATCTGGAAATTTTATTTATAGGCATTACCCCCTTTCCCTATTTTTTTGTTTTTTCAAGCCGGTAGTTTGCCTCCACACCAGCCTTATGATTGCGCAATTGACCTTCAACCTGGTGCCATATACCCTCGTGGCCGGGTTTTCCTCTTTGTCGGTCTTGGGAGATAAGGCCATGGAGGAGTATGTTGCAGACGCACTTTCTTGAGGTTTCATCCGCAATTCCTCGTCTCCTGCTGGTGCTGGTTTCTTCTTTGTGAAGAGGAAGAGCGGTGAACTGAGACCTTGTATTGATTATAAGGGTCTCAATCGTTTCACGATTAAGAATGCCTACCCGATTCCGTTGTTTATAGAGTTATTTGACCGCCTCAAGGGAGCAACGGTTTTCACGAAGCTTGATTTGAGAGGGGCATACAATCTTGTGCGGATTAAGGAGGGAGACAAGTGGAAAACTGCGTTTAATACCAGAACAGGCCATTATGAGTACCTCGTAATGCCTTTTGGCCTTTGTAACGTTCCGTCAGTTTTCCAGAAATTTATTAATGATGTCCTCCAAGATTTGTTGCAGTTATGTGTGGTGGTTTATCTCGATGATATCCTCATATTTTCCAAGTCCCTGGAGAGCCACCACACAGATGTCTGTTGTGTGCTTCAGAAACAAGAGAAAACAATCTCTTGTAAATTGGAGAAGTGCGAGTTCCATCGTGAACAGGTTAAATTCCTGGGCTATGTCATTTTCACTGTTGGTTTTTTGATGGACCCAGAGAAACTTTCGTCAGTCCTACAGTGGCCCCGACCCGTGGGTTTACATCCTCTGCAGCATTTCCCGGGCTTTGCCAGCTATTATCGAAAGTTTATTTGTAACTTCTCGTCTCTGGTCAAGCCCCTGACTGATATGACCAGAAAGGACAGTAACCCACAGAGTTGGTCTCCAGAGTCCATTAAGGCCTTTGAGAGTCTCAAGGCTGCCTTTGTTTCTACTCCTGTGTTGGCACATCCTGATCCTACATTGCCTTTTATCCTATAAGTTGATGCTTCTGAGACTGGAGTTGGCGCCCTTCTGTCTCAACCTCCTAACTCTGAGAGCGATATGCATCCGTGTGACTACTTTTCCAAGAAATTGTCACCTGTAGAGTGCAATTACGAGATTGGTGACAGAGAGCTGTTGGCGATCATTTTAGCCCTGAAAGAATGGAGACATCTCCTTGAAGGTACCACTGTGCCGGTTCTCATTCTTACTGACCTTAAGAATCTCACATACTTGTCTGAGGCTAAGCGCCGCTCTCCCAGAAGGGCGCGATGGGCTCTTTTCTTGTCGAGTTTTAATTACATTGTCTCATTCTTACCCGGTACTTAGAATGTAAGGGCTGACGCCTTGTCACAACAATTTTCCTCCACTTTCAAGTTAGAGTCGGTTCCTGTTCCTGTGATTCCTCCTGATCGTATTCTGGCTACGGTTCGCACCAGTCTTACTTCTGCTTTGGGTGACAAAATTCTTGCTGCTCAGGTCTATGCTCCTCCTGAGAAACCTTGTTACCGCTGCTTTGTCCCAGAGAGTCTCCGTACTGCCGTGCTCCAGACTTACCATTCTCCCAAGGCAGCTGGCCACCCTGAGAAGAATCAACTTGTTTGGGCTATTTCCCAACAATTCTGGTGGCCTAGTCTACGGGCTGATCTAACTTCCTTTGTAGCTGCCTGTTCCGTATGTTCTCAGAGTAAGACTCCACAACACCTTCCAGTGGGCCTCCTACAGCGCATACCCAATGGAGAGAGGCCCTGGACCCACCTGTCTATGGATTTCATTGTGGAGTTACCCAACTCCCAAGGCATCACTGTTATCCTTATGGTGGTTTACTGGTTCTCAAAGATGTGTCATTGTATTCCACTTAAGAAGTTGCCCACTTCTAAGGAACTGGCTTCCATTTTTGCTCGGGAGATCTTTCGCTTACATGGGCTACCCAAGGTGATTGTCTCGGACAGGGGTAGTCAATTTGTCTCCCGGTTCTGGCAAGTCTTTTGTGCACAGTTGGGAATTCAGCTTGCTTTCTCCTCTGCGTATCATCCGCAGTCTAATGGGGCCACAGAACGAGCCAAACAGTCCTTGGAGCAATTCCTACGTTGCTATATTTCTGACCATCATAACAACTGGTCAGTCCTATTACAGTGGGCAGAGTTTGCTCACAACAGTGCCTTGAATTCTGCTTCCCGATTGTCCTCGTTTATGGCGAATTATGGTTTCCAACCCTCCATGTTGCCTGACTCGTTTGTTCCCCAGAGTATTCCTGCATTAGAGGAGCATCTACGTGGTCTTCGTTCTACTTGGGCACAAGTTCAGGAGGCTTTGCAACATGCTAACGATAGGTACAGACTCCATGCTGACCACAGACGCCTGCCTGCGCCTTCCTACCAGGTTAGGGATAGAGTCTGGCTGTCGACTTCCGACTTTGTGTTCCTTCTTTGAAGTTTGCACCTCAGTTTATTGGGCCTTTCCGTATCCTTCACAGGATTAACCCAGTGGCTTATGCCTTGGACCTTCCTCCTAGTATGCGCATCTCAAATGTGTTTCATGTCTCCTTATTGAAACCTTTGGTCTGCAACCGCTTTACCACCTCAGTGCCACGTCCTCACCCTATACAGGTTGAGAACCATGAGGAGTATGAAGTACAATCCATTGTTGACTCCCGTAGGTTCTGTGGGCGCATACAGTACCTGGTGCATTGGAAGGGGTACGGTCCGGAGGAACGCTTTTGGGTCTCATCCTCGGACGTACATGCCCCTGTCCTCCTCCGTGATTTCCATAGACGTTTTCCCCTCAAGCCGGGTGGTCTTCCAAGAGGGAGGGGTCGTTGAGGAGGAGGTACTGTCAGGGCTGGGCTCAGCTCTTATTTCTCTGAGTTGGCCGCTCAGCTGTCGGCTAATTGCCAACTCCCATCTCTCTCCACAGTTACCCAGCTGTTGTTGATTCTGCTCGTCAGTCCTGCCTACTTAAAGCTGTCCAGCTTACTTGATCTCTGCCTTCGCCTTTGTCAACATCACAGAGACTTTCTCCTGCGTTCCTGTTGAAGATTTGCTCGGCTGACGTTCCTTCTGGCTCCTGATCCTGCTTGCTGTACTACTACGTTTATCTCTGGCTCTCTGACATTTGCTTGGCTGACTACCAGATCCGGTTACAGAACTCTTGTTCTCTCTTGGCTTGTTTTGACTACGTTTACTCTGTTTACCTTATTATTAAACAAGTGTGATTTAACTATACTTCTGTCTCGGTCTGATTCATGGTTCCTGATAATGACATGTAGAAGAGAGGAATGGCAGGGGGTATGACAGTGGGCATTATGTACAGGAGAGGAATGACAGGGTATGACAGCAGGCATTATATGCAGGAGAGGAATGACAGTGGGCATTGTGTACAGCAGAGGAATGACAGAGGGTATAACAGCAGACAGTATGTGCAGGAGAGGAATGACAGTGGGCACTATGTACAGCAGAGGAATGACAGTAGGCAGTATCTGCAAGAGAGGAATGACAGTGGGCACTATGTACAGCAGAGGAATGACAGGGGGTATAACAGGAGACAGTATGTGCAGGAGAGGAATGACAGTGGGGCTATATACAGGGGAAGAGGGCATGATGAGCTGTATGTGCTGGAGGGTATGGTGCTATTTGTGCTAGTGATAGAAGTATGGCAATCATGTATTGTGTATTTTGCTACAACTATCAAATGATGATTTTTTTTTTCCTCCCTTTGCCAGATCTGCAGAGTCCTGAAGGAGGTAACAGTGATCTGCTACTTGTACCAGCTGTCCATAATGAGGGAGGAAAGCATTGGTCTGCTAGGGAGACGCTAGCACTCATCAACATTTGGTCTGACAAGAGTATAAGGGGGCAGCTGAAAGGGACTGTCAGGAATCAGAAGATTTTTGAGCACATTGCAAGTCTTCTCCAGCAAGCAGGGATAGACAGAGACTGGAGGCAGTGCCGAACTAAGTATAAAAATCTGAAACATGAGTATGCTGTGGTGAAGAAGGCTCATGATTCTGGGAATCAATGGAAGACAATGAAATATTTCAAAGAACTGGATACTATTTTATCAGGCAAACCATCTGGGTACAGAAAAATTAACAATGACAAACCATCATCACTGCCATACCCGAGACCTGTTCCTGTTGCTGTTGCTGTTGCTGCTGACTGTCTGCCAGGTGAGTTGGAGATATCATTTTAATATGAATGTCTTATCTAATCTGCCAAATTTTATATCTCATGAGAAACAATTTGCTGTACAAAATACAAGGAAGTGACAGATAAACAGTAAACATCTCTTATGCCCCGTACACACGATAGGATTTTTCGACGGAAAATGTTCGATGGGAGCTTGTTGTCGGAAATTCCGACCGTGTGTAGGCTTCATCGGACATTTTCCATCTGAATTTCCATCACACAAAATTTGAGATCTGGATCTCAAATTTTCCGACAACAAAATCTGTTCTTGTAAATTCTGATTGTCTGTACACAATCCCGACGCAAAAAGTTCCACGCATGCTCGGAATCAAGTAGAAGAGCCGCACTGGCTATTGAACTTAATTTTTCTCGGCTCGTCGTACGTGTTGTACGTCACCGCGTTCTTGACGTTCGGAATTTCCGACAACATTTGTGTGACCGTGTGTATGCAAGACAAGTTTGAGCCAACATCCGTCGGAAAAAAAACATGGATTGTGTTGTCGGAAAATCCTATCGTGTGTACAGGGCATTAGGGTTTGCAGTAAACTGAAATGTCTATCAAAACAACAATGCCTTGTCAAAGTATAAACCTCATCAAAGTACAGTGATACCTCGGTTCACGAACTTAATTTGTTCCACAACTCTGGTCACAAACCGAATTGGCCGTGAACCGAGGCATGTTTTCCCATATGGTTCAATGTAAATTGGCTTAATCCGTTCTGAACTTTTTCTTTTGTTTTTGAACCACAAAAACATGAAACAAAGTACAGTACAGTACAGTATGAAGAGAGAGAACACTAACTAACACACTCTTGTCACCTGCATTATCACTCTGCACTTTCTTTTCGACAACTTGCTTGCTCTGAACAGTCATGTCACCTTCATTACTGCTCCGCACTTTCTTCTTACCCCCATGCTTGCTCTGAATTTTCTTTGGAGCCATACTGGATGTCCAGTACAGTACAGTATGTGATTAAAAAGCACACAAAAAAGCTTTACAGCAAGTGTGCACAGGGATGTACAGTACAGTATGTGCTAAAAAGCACACAAAAAGCTTCTCGATACTGTAAGTGTCTTCACAGTACACTTTCAGTGTCTCTCTATGACTGCGATCTCACCTACAGGAAGTCGTGACCACGTGTCAGAGCAGGGAAGATGGTCGCGACTCGTGTACGTGAACCGAAGCGGATTTCGCGTACCAAAGCAAATTTTCGTCAACTCTTCTGTTTGCGAACCGAGTTTCGTGAACAGAAACGTTCCTGAACCGAGGTATCACTGTATAATAGTAGTATAAGTCTCAAAAAAATCTGTAGAAAAGATGAATATTGCACTACTTTATACCTTTTGTTTGAAGATTGAAAAGTTTATACAGCCGTTAAAGCCCAGTCACAGGCACCTTGTTTTTTTTTTTTTTTTTTTACAGTTTCCCACCCGTTTGCACTTATCCTCTAAAATGCTTTTATTATGTTATTCTCCAGTAAGCTCATTTTAACTTAACCACTTCCTGCCTGGCCTATAGCAAAATGACGGCTGGACGGTGGTTCAGTTATCCTGACTGGGCGTCATATGACGTCCTTCAGGATAACAGCCGCCATGCGCCCGTGGGGGCGCGCATCGCGGTGATCAGTGGAGCGGTGCGTCAGTCTGACACACCGCTACATTGATCTCAGTAAAGAGCCTCCGGCGGAGGGTTTTTACCACGTGATCAGCCGTATCCAATCATAGCTGATCACGATGTAAATAGGAAGAGCCGTTGATCGGCTTTTTCTCACTCTCGTCTGACAGTCGCGAGTAGAGGAGAGCCGATTGGCAGCTCTCGTGACAGGGGGGGTCTGCTTTGATTGTTTATCAGCACAGCCCCCCCTCAGATGACCACACTGGACCACCAGGGACGCCACTAGGACCACCAGGGAAGTGGGCAACATGTGGATGGCCAGGTATGTACCCCATGGCCATCCACATGTGCAAATTATGCCCGATGTGTGCCAATCAGTGCCCACAAATGGGCACTGATTGGCACCAGTATGTACTAACAGGCATCAGTGATGCCCAGCAATGCCACCCATCAGTATCAGTGCCACCTGTCAGTGCCCATCCATGCTCATCAATTCCCACCTATCAGTGCCCATCCGTGCCACCTATCAGTGCCACCCATAAGTGCCCATCAGTGTCACCCATAAGTTCCCATCAGTGCCGCCTATGAGTGCCCATCAGTGCCGCATACCAGTGCCACCTATCAGTGCCCATCAATGCCACCTATCAGTGCCGCCTATCAGTGCCCGTCATCAATGCCCGTTGGTGCCACCTCATCGGTGCCGCCTTATCAGTACCCATCATTGAACGAGAAAACTTACTTATTTACAAAAAATTTTAACAGAAACAAAGAAAAACTTGTTTTTTTTTCAAAATTTTCGGTCTTTTTTATTTGTTACGCAAAAAATAAATAAATAAAAAATTTGTTTGGGTACAGTGTAGCATGACGGCGCAATTGTCATTCAAAATGCGACAGCGCTGAAAGGTGAAAATTGGCTTGGGCAGGAAGTTGTCTAAGTGCCTGGTATTTAAACCTTATGACCTGCCCTGATAGCATAGCTGCAGGCTATGCTATGTGAATGGCAAAGCAGAGACCGTGGGAAGAGTCACAACACTGAAACTTGTTTTTACGTGAAAATTGCTGATGTCAGTGATTGTCCCTAAGTATAGTGGACAGGGTATGATGAGCACATTAAACAAGACTGTTGGCGAATAACAACATAATAAAAAGGCACTTTAGAGGAAAAGGGCAAATAGGTAGTAAAATGTTAGAAAAAGAGTTGTAGCCCTTTCACTGCCAGAACCAATTTTGCGTTTTGTGCACACATTTAAAAAAATGTTTTAGGCCTGAAGATTGAACACCCAAAACATAATATATTTCTTTATCGTACATCAGGGGACACAGAGCAGGCTATAATCATGACTACCTGGGTTATGCACCACCTATAGGTGATTGGACATTGGCCGACCAAACATTGCATCCATATATAATTCCTCCTACTTGGGAAGCTCCTCAGTTTTTTTTTACCAATGTCTTTAGGGTGATGGTCACTGAACTACATCTCTCTGTGTGCTATGGTCATATTCTCAAGTGATTCCAGGAGGGATCAGGAGTTGGTTGGTCGTATTAATTCCTATGGCTAAGACGCTTAGATGACTGTAGTCAGATTTCGACTTCGACTTTGACTGTAAGGCGACCTTTCAGTGCTGTACTTTCCATATTAGAGCTGCACGATTAATCGTTAACCACTTAAGGACCGCCTAACGCCGATTTACGTCGGCAAGGCGGCACGGGCAGGCAAAATCACGTACATGTACGTGATTTGCCTCTCGCGGGTGGGGGGTCCGATCGGACCCCCCCCCGGTGCCCGAAGCGGTCCCGTTCTGTTCCCCGGCGATCCGAGATGAGGGGGAGGCCATCCGTTCGTGGCCCCCCCCTCGCGATCGCCGCCGGCCAATGGGAACACTCCTTTGCTGCTGTATGCTAAACAGCAGCAAAGGAAATGATGTCATCTCCCCTCGGCTCGGTATTTTCCGTTCCAGCGCCGAGGGGAGAAGACATCAATGTGAGTGCACAACACACACACACACAGTAGAACATGCCAGGCATACAAAACACCCCGATCCCCCCCCCGATCGCCCCCCGATCCCCCCCCAATCACCCCCCCCCCCCTGTCACAAACTAACACCAGCAGGTTTTTTTTTTTTTTTTTTTTTTTTTTTTCTGATTACTGCATAGTGTCAGTTTGTGACAGTTACAGTGTTGGGACAGTGAGTATCACCCCCCTGTAGGTCTAGGGTACCCCCCTAACCCCCCCTAATAAAGTTTTAACCCCTTGATCACCCCCTGTCACCAGTGTTGCTAAGCGATCATTTTTCTGATCGCTGTATTAGTGTCACTGGTGACGCTAGTTAGTGAGGTAAATATTTAGGTTCGCCGTCAGCGTTTTATAGTGACAGGGACCCCCATATACTACCTAATAAATGTTTTAACCCCTTGATTGCCCCCTAGTTAACCCTTTCACCACTGATCACCGTATAACCGTTACGGGTGACGCAGGTTAGTTCGTTTATTTTTTATAGTGTCAGGGCACCCGCCGTTTATTACCTAATAAAGGTTTAGCCCCCTGATCGCCCGGCGGTGATATGCGTCGCCCCAGGCAGCGTCAGATTAGCGCCAGTACCGCTAACACCCACGCACGCAGCATGCGCCTCCCTTAGTGGTATAGTATCTGATCGGATCAATATCTGATCCGATCAGATCTATACTAGCGTCCCCAGCAGTTTAGGGTTCCCAAAAACACAGTGTTAGCGGGATCAGCCCAGATACCCGCTAGCACCTGCGTTTTGCCCCTCCGCCCAGCCCACCCAAGTGCAGTATCGATCGATCACTGTCACTTACAAAACACTAAACGCATAACTGCAGCGTTCGCAGAGTCAGGCCTGATCCCTGCGATCGCTAACAGTTTTTTTGGTAGCATTTTGGTGAACTGGCAAGCAAGCACCAGGCAGCGTCAGGTTAGCGCCAGTACCGCTAACACCCACGCACGCACCGTACACCTCCCTTAGTGGTATAGTATCTGATCGGATCAATATCTGATCCGATCAGATCTATACTAGCGTCCCCAGCAGTTTAGGGTTCCCAAAAACGCAGTGTTAGCGGGATCAGCCCAGATACCTGCTAGCACCTGCGTTGTGCCCCTCCGCCCGGCCCAGCCCAGCCCACCCAAGTGCAGTATCGATCGATCACTGACACTTACAAGGCACTAAACGCATAACTGCAGCGTTCGCAGAGTCAGGCCTGATCCCTGCGATCGCTAACAGTTTTTTTGGTAGCATTTTGGTGAACTAGCAAGCACCGGCCCCAGGCAGCGTCAGGTTAGCGCCAGTACCACTAACACCCACGCACGCAGCATACGCCTCCTTTAGTGGTATAGTATCTGAACGGATCAATATCTGATCCGATCAGATCAGATCTATACTAGCGTCCCCAGCAGTTTAGGGTTCCCAAAAACGCAGTGTTAGCGGGATCAACCCAGATACCTGCTAGCACCTGCGTTTTGCCCCTCCGCCCGGCCCAGTCCAGCCCACCCAAGTGCAGTATCGATCGATCACTGTCACTTACAAAACACTAAACGCATAACTGCAGCGTGCGCAGAGTCAGGCCTGATCCCTGCGATCGCTAACAGTTTTTTTGGAAGCTTTTTATTGAACTGGCAAGCACCAGCGGCCTAGTACACCCCGGTCGTAGTCAAACCAGCACTGCAGTAACACTTGGTGACGTGGCGAGTCCCATAAGTGCAGTTCAAGCTGGTGAGGTGGCAAGCACAAGTAGTGTCCCGCTGCCACCAAAAAGACAAACACAGGCCCGTCGTGCCCATAGTGCCCTTCCTGCTGCATTCGCCAATCCTAATTGGGAACCCACCACTTCTGCAGCGCCCGTACTTCCCCCATTCACATCCCCCAACGAAATGCAGTCGGCTGCATGAGAGGCATTTTTATGTGCTCCCGAGTACCCCTACCCAACGAACCCCCCCAAAAAGATGTTGTGTCTGCAGCAAACGCGGATATAGGCGTGACACCCGCTATTATTGTCCCTCCTGTCCTGACAATCCTGGTCTTGCATTGGTGAATGTTTTGAACGCTACCATTCACTAGTTGAGTATTAGCGTAGGGTACAGCATTGCACAGACTAGGCACACTTTCACAGGGTCTCCCAAGATGCCATCGCATTTTGAGAGACCCGAACCTGGAACCGGTTACAGTTATAAAAGTTAGTTACAAAAAAAGTGTAAAAAAAAAAAAAATATATATAAAATAAAAAAAAATAGTTGTCGTTTTATTGTTCTCTCTCTCTATTCTCTCTCTCTATTGTTCTGCTCTTTTTTTACTGTATTCTATTCTGCAGTGTTTTATTGTTATTGTTATTGTTATTGTTATTATGTTTTATCATGTTTGTTTTTCAGGTATGTAATTATTTATACTTTATTGTTTACTGTGCTTTATTGTTAACCATTTTTTTGTCTTCAGGTACGCCATTCACAACTTTGAGTGGTTATACCAGAATGATGCCTGCAGGTTTAGGTATCATCTTGGTATCATTCTTTTCAGCCAGCGGTCGGCTTTCATGTAAAAGCAATCCTAGCGGCTAATTAGCCTCTAGACTGCCTTTACAACCCGTGGGAGGGAATGCCCCCCCCCCCCACCGTCTTCCGTGTTTTTCTCTGGCTCTCCTGTCTCAACAGGGAACCTGAGAATGCAGCCGGTGATTCAGCCAGCTGACCATAGAGCTGATCAGAGACAAGAGTGGCTCCAAACATCTCTATGGCCTAAGAAACCGGAAGCTACGAGCATTTTATGACTTAGATTTCGCCGGATGTAAACAGCGCCATTGGGAAATTGGGGAAGCATTTTATCACACCGATCTTGGTGTGGTCAGATGCTTTGAGGGCAGAGGAGAGATCTAGGGTCTAATAGACCCCAATTTTTTCAAAAAAGAGTACCTGTCACTACCTATTGCTATCATAGGGGATATTTACATTCCCCGAGATAACAATAAAAATGATTTAAAAAAAAAAAAAATGAAAGGAACAGTTTAAAAATAAGATAAAAAAGCAAAAAAATAATAAAGAAAAAAAAAAAAAAAAAAAAAGCACCCCTGTCGCCCCCTGCTCTTGCGCTAAGGCGAACGCAAGCGGCGGTCTGTCGTCAAACGTAAACAGCAATTGCACCATGCATGTGAGGTATCGCCGCGAAGGTCAGATCGAGGGCAGTAATTTTTGCAGTAGACCTCCTCTGTAGATCTAAAGTGGTAACCTGTAAAGGCTTTTAAAGGCTTTTAAAAATGTATTTATTTTGTTGCCACTGCACGTTTGTGCGCAATTGTAAAGCATGTCATGTTTGGTATCCATGTACTCGGTCTAAGATCATCTTTTTTATTTCATCAAACATTTGGGCAATATAGTGTGTTTTAGTGCATTAAAATTTAAAAAAGTGTGTTTTTTCCCCAAAAAATGCGTTTGAAAAATCGCTGCGCAAATACTGTGTGAAAAAAAAAAATGAAACACCCACCATTTTAATCTGTAGGGCATTTGCTTTAAAAAAATATATAATGTTTGGGGGTTCAAAGTAATTTTCTTGCAAAAAAAAAAAAACTTTTTCATGTAAAAAATAAGTGTCAGAAAGGGCTTTGTCTTCAAGTGGTTAGAAGAGTGGGTGATGTGTGACATAAGCTTCTAAATGTTGTGCATAAAATGCCAGGACAGTTCAAAACCCCCCCAAATGACCCCATTTTGGAAAGTAGACACCCCAAGCTATTTGCTGAGAGGCATGTCGAGTCCATGGAATATTTTATATTGCGACACAAGTTGCGGGAAAGAGACAAATTTTTTTTTTTTTTTTTTTTTTTTTGCACAAAGTTGTCACTAAATGATATATTGCTCAAACATGCCATGGGAATATGTGAAATTACACCCCAAAATACATTCTGCTGCTTCTCCTGAGTACGGGGATACCATATGTGTGAGACTTTTTGGGAGCCTAGCCGTGTACGGGACCCCGAAAACCAAGCACCGCCTTCAGGCTTTCTAAGGGGCGTGAATTTTTGATTTCACTCTTCACTGCCTATCACAGTTTCGGAGGCCATGGAATGCCCAGGTGGCACAAAACCCCCCCAAATGACCCCATTTTGGAAAGTAGACACCCCAAGCTATTTGCTGAGAGGTATAGTGAGTATTTTGCAGACCTCACTTTTTGTCACAAAGTTTTGAAATTTGAAAAAAGAAAAAAAAAAAAAGTTTTTTCTTGTCTTTCTTCATTTTCAAAAACAAATGAGAGCTGCAAAATACTCACCATGCCTCTCAGCAAATAGCTTGGGGTGTCTACTTTCCAAAATGGGGTCATTTGGGGGGGGTTTGTGCCACCTGGGCATTCCATGGCCTCCGAAACGGTGTTAGGCAGTGAAGAGTAAAATCAAAAATTCACGCCCTTAAAAACGCTGAAGGCGGTGATTGGTTTTCGGGGCCCCGTACGCGGCTAGGCTCCCAAAAAGTCCCACACATGTGGTATCCCCATACTCAGGAGAAGCAGCTAAATGTATTTTGGGGTGCAATTCCACATAGGCCCATGGCCTGTGTGAGCAATATATCATTTAGTGACAACTTTGTGCAAAAAAAAAAAAAAAAAAAAAAAAGTGTCACTTTCCCGCAACTTGTGTCAAAATATAAAATATTCCATGGACTCAATATGCCTCTCAGCAAATAGCTTGGGGTGTCTACTTTCCAAAATGGGGTCATTTGGGGGGGGGTTGTGCCACCTGGGCATTCCATGGCCTCCGAAACTGTGATAGGCAGTGAAGAGTGAAATCAAAAAGTTACACCCTTAGAAATCCTGAAGGCGGTGATTGGTTTTCGGGGTCCCATACGCGGCTAGGCTCCCAAAAAGTCCCACACATGTGGTATCCCCGTACTCAGGAGAAGTAGCTGAATATATTTTGGGGTGCAATTCCACATAGGCCCATGGCCTGTGTGAGCAATATATCATTTAGTGACAACTTTTTGTAAATATTTTTTTTTTTTTTTTTTTTGTCATTATTCAATCACTTGGGACAAAAAAAATAAATATTCAATGGGTTCAACATGCCTATCAGCAATTTCCTTGGGGTGTCTACTTTCCAAAATGGGGTCATTTGGGGGGGTTTTGTACTGCCCTGCCATTTTAGCACCTCAAGAAATGACATAGGCAGTCATAAACTAAAAGCTGTGTAAATTCCAGAAAATGTACCCTAGTTTGTAGACGCTATAACTTTTGCGCAAACCAATAAATATACGCTTATTGACATTTTTTTTACCAAAGACATGTGGCCGAATACATTTTGGCCTAAATGTATGACTAAAATTGAGTTTATTGGATTTTTTTTATAACAAAAAGTAGAAAATATCATTTTTTTTCAAAATTTTCGGTCTTTTTCCGTTTATAGCGCAAAAAATAAAAACTGCAGAAGTGATCAAATACCATCAAAAGAAAGCTCTATTTGTGGGAAGAAAAGGACGCAAATTTCGTTTGGGTACAGCATTGCATAACCGCGCAATTAGCAGTTAAAGCGACGCAGTGCCAAATTGGAAAAAGACCTCTGGTCCTTAGGCAGCATAATGGTCCGGGGCTCAAGTGGTTAAGAATCGTTATCGCAATTTTTTTCCCCCTTGCGATCCTGTCAAAGTATTTTCCAGATTTTTTTTCTATGCAGAGAATGCTCTGCTCTGCTGAAGCCACAGCTAAAAGAGGAAAAAAAAACGGGCAGTCTGCCAAGTATCACAACATTCTTCAACCACAGAACTAAATATAAACATTGTAACATTTGTCCTTTAGATCAAAGGAATACACTTTGGTGTGTAAATGAGGGAAGTGTAACCACTTAAACACTAAACCTTTTTCTTAATTGCTGGTTTCAAGTTAAAATCATTATTTTTTTGCTAGAAAATTACTTAGAACCCCCAAACATTATATATATTTTTTAGCAGAGACCCTAGAGAATAAAATGGTGGTTGTTGCAATATTTTATGTCACACTGTATTTGCACAGCAGTCTTTCAAATGCAATTTTTTTGGAAAAAATACACTTTAATAAATAAAAAAAAAAATGAAACAGTCAAGTTAGCCCAATTGTTTTTGTATAATGTGAAAAATGTTACGCCGCGAGAATCGTGAGAGAATCGTGAACTTTATTCTAAGCAAAAAAATTGTGATTCTCATTTTGGCTAGAATCATGCAGCTCTACTGCATATAGAGAACCCTGCTCAGTTAGGTACTGACCAAGGTGTTCCCGTGGGGTGCTGTATAGGTCCAGGGCAGTATACCATGAGTGTAAGGGGGAATTGAATCCCTGAAGGTCTAGAGTGACAGTGCCCACTTTCATGGGTAAAGGTTGAATCCTTGTTTTAACAGGATGCTGCAGTGAGAGAATGGTAAGTCTGGCCCTTTAAGGTATCTTTATTGCCTGCCGGATATTTCCTTAAAAACCACTAGGGGCAATGGGAGGCTCTGTGTCCCTGTGTTGTTATGCCATCATTTGCTCGTGTCATGTGTCCTGTTGGTTGACTTTGGGGCTTTCTGTGAGTTCATGTTGTTATTCTTAGATGTTTGGCTTTTTCTTTGTTCTGGCGTGCACATGGTCAGGTGCAGTGCAGTCTGGCATCCTCAGGGCAGCATTGTGGCTGGAGTTCTGTGAGGACACAGGTTACTAGTCAGGCAACAGGGGACACATTACAGGGGCTAATTTTTTGCCTGGGCACATGAGCACTGCCTCTGGGAGGGAAGGACACTGGCAGCTGAAGGGATTCTTTGGGCTTCTGTGTGTTGACTTACCCTTGCTGGCAGGGTTGCCAATTAGGCACAACCTGTGCAGCATGCTTTGGAAAGGCTTCCAGAAAGTGAGGGGAGGGGGGAGTGCAGCTGGGGGGGGCGCCACCGTCAGGTCTTGAGGACACTAGTCGTCCCGCTGTATTTGCATTTCCCAAGACCAGAGGTGACAGGGGCATCTGAGCCACTGTGTCTGTCACTAAAGATGACTTGGTGGCTGCTTTGGTGGGCCTGGAAGGTAAAATTGCAGGTATGATTGCCTCCATGGTACAGGGCGGTAAGCTACAGGAGAGAGGTCCCCCTTCACCAGAGCCTCCACAGGAGGTAGAAGAGGAATGGGCAGACATTGATGAGGAGGTGGTCGGGGTAGAGCTTGAAGAGGGTCAGATGGTGGATTCGACTGCGAAATCTGAGCCCTGACGAAGCACAGGGGTCCTCGTCTCACAGGAGAAGAAAATGTTAGTACAATCACTCTCTGAAATGGTTCAAGCTGGCTTCGGGTTTGGGACCCTGGGGCCCTGAGTCCTCATTGGTTAGGTATTCCTCTTTGGGGCCCCTGTGTCCACCTTAAAAGAGTAAAGGATTTTTTTTTTTCCTCCATCATGCTTATCTAGGTGGATGCAGCATGGGTCCAATGCTGCACCCATCCCCCGCCGCCTCTGCACTGAAAACTGAGCGATTGAACACAGCCGATCGATTGGTTTTCACAGCTCGGTGAGCAGAGAGCTATAGACTGTCAGCCACAACTCTCTGCTCTTCTCCCTCCTCGCTCACTGGAGCGCTGAGCTGTGGAGGGGGCGAAGCGGCCATCTCAGGCACTCAGTGGCTCGCTGAGAGGCAGAGCCAGGTGTCAATCCAGGCCAGGGGCGGACTGACCATTCGGGCACTCGGGCACTGACCGAGGGCCCCATGCCACTAGGGGGCCCCATCAGGGTTGCCAGCCTCAGTAAAACCAGGGACAGATTGTAAAAATCTGTGTGTTTTTACATCTGTCCCTGAAATGTCTGACACCGACATCATTTTGAAGTAAACTTTCGGAGGCTATAGCTGCTCCGCCCCTCCACTACCTCCTCAGCCAATGGGAACACAGTGTACCCTTCCCCGCGTGGCTTTTTTGACTGTAGAGCAGGAGACGCCGACATCAGAAGTAGAGGAGAGGGAGGCGGGACACAGCCTGCAGTGTGGGATGGGCTGCAGGCTGATGCAAGCTAAGCTGACTAACTTGGCTGAGTTTAATGTGGTTTTATCAGTGCTTTCTCTGGTGAGCAGGAGGGGGGAGGTTGTGTTTCCTCTAGCAGAGCTCCTGTCTCTGAAGCTGTTAAATTGTTTTTCTGTGTGTGAGAAATGCACTTCTCCTGGGGGAAAGATGTTCTGAACTTCTCCCCCAATCTCTGCTACATCTCCCTACTCATCACCTGTCCACCCATGCACAGACACATCATCCTCCTCTCCTGTATTACCACCGAATGTGTCGGAGCTGCTGGGGCACTACAAGTCCCAGCATGTCAGGAGATGGAGGCAGCAGCAGTGTGTTAGACTGAATTCTAGATGAAAAGTGCTGGTGTGTGTGTATGTATATGCTTAATGTATTTGTGTGTGTGTGTATATATGTAGTCTGTGTGTATACTATCTGTGTGTATACTGTGTTTGTGTGTATACTGTGTTTGTGTCTGTATACTGTGTGTGTGTCTGTGTGTATACTGTGTCTGTACTGTGTCTGTATACTGTGCGTGTGTATGCGCTTGTTGCCATTTGGAGCCATCCGATTGGTGAACTGCTGAGCTCGGCCTCGGATCCGGCAGCAGGTCTGGGTATACACCTGTGCAGTGACATCATAGCACACATCAAGCATGGCTTTTAGTTACATACCTCAATGTCCAATCTGTGGCCAACCACAGCAGTTCACTATTCAGCTGGCTCCACAACTCACTTGCGCAGTTCAGAGCCTGCAACAAGTGGATTTTTTTTAAAGCCTTTTCCCGCCAGCTGCCTAACACACCAAGCACTAAGGTGCAAAGGTGTATGTAAAGGGACACCGATAAAAGGTGACACTCTGAGGGCTCTGCCGTAAGGTACTACTCTGGGGGCTCTGCCATTAGGGGAGATTCTGATGTAAGGGGGGACTGACTCTGCGGACTGTGATGTATAGGGAGAATGTTGGGACTTTGGTGTAAGTGAGGACTTTAAGCGTGGCGCTCATCCTGACTGCTGTACTCCTATATGTTGTTTTGTTTGTTACTTACTCCTGACCCACTTACTCTGTACATTATGCTGTACATAGACCTGGCCAAGGTGTTGTCTCAACAGTTGCTGGTTTTAATTAAAGGGATTGTAAAGTCTTGTTTTTTTATTTATTTTTAAATAACAAGCATGTCATACTTACCTCTTCTGTGCAGTTGGTTTTGCACAGAGCAGCCCAGATCCACCTCTTCTCGGGTCCCTCTTCGCTGCTCCTAGCCCCTCCCTCCTATGGAGTGCCCCCACAGCATGCAGCTTGCTGGGGGGCCCCAAAATCTCCTATTGCCCGGGGGCCCCATGAGTTGTCAGTCTTCCCCTGATCCTGGCACCTGGCGGATCCAGACTCCGTGGTCGGGATTACGTGGTGCCTGGACTGACATTGGTGATGTCAGCAGAGAGCAGACTTCAGTCCGCTCTCTGCTGAAACTGGGTCACAGGAGTGCTAAACGAATAGCTCTTCTCTGTGACCCATTGGAGAAGTACAGCCAAATGAGCTTTGGCTATACTCCTCCTTTAAAGTTCATAAGTTTTTCCCTTGCATCCTCTTCTGGAAAAATTGTTGTATGCTGAATGGAATCACCCAGATGGTGTGTTTGTGCCACCAAAGAGATTTTCTCTCCTTTATCATTATGGAGGATTTTTTTTTTAGGTGGGAGTATGCCCGCTGTGGATGCAGCGGTATCTTACATCAATAAAATTTTGACTTGCCCAGTAGACGATGTACAGATCTTTAAAGATCCAGCGAACAAGAAACTGGAGACGCTGTTGAAGACTTCCTTTGCCTTGGCAGATTCCGCTATGCAATCGGCAGTAGCAGCCCTTGGTGTTTGCAAAAGCCTTAAAGTGTTACGAAAACCAGGACCCTGCAGTCACTATATCTGGTCTCCCACAGTACACAGAACGTGGGCATGCAATAGTTTTAGTAAATATAAACTGCTAAATACCATTTTTCATTAGCAGATGATAACAGTCTTGTATCAGTGTCTGCTTAAAGTGGTTGTAAACCCCATTCATGAAATCTGACCTGGGCACATATATCTGTTGTGTTACTTATCTCTCTCCAGAGCTCTACGTCCCGTGTCTTTCTGCTGCTCTGTTCCTCTGTCATCAGCATGATAACTTCTGACAAGCTCTCCGACACAGGAAATAAAAGCAGCTGGAAATTTGTGTCAGGGAGGGAACTTAGAGATAGATAAGCAGAGAGCTGGTCTACTGAGCCCTCTTCTTTGAGTGCTCCCAGACGACCGGGTCCAGGGGGAAAGTGCAGAATCAGGGACAGAGGTGGCCCTTCACACTGGGGCGGTTTGCAGGTATTATTGCGCTAAAAATAGCGCCTGCAAACTGCCCCTAAACAGCCTCTGCTGTTTGTTCAGTGTGAAAGCCCGAGGGCTTTCACACCTGAAGCGGTGCGCTGGCAGGAGAAGAAAAAATCTCCTGTTAGCCGCTTCTTTGGAGCGGTGAAGGAGCGGTGTATTCACCACTCCTAAACCGCTCCTGCCCATTGAAATCAATGGGACAGTGCGGCTATACCGCGGTAATACCGCGGCTATAGCCGCGCTATATGAGGGGTTTTAACCCTTTTTCGGCCGCCAGCGGGGGGTTAAAACCGCACCGCTAGCGGCCGAATACCGCGGTAAAACAGCGCTAAATATAGCGCTGTTTTACCGCCGACGCCCCTACCGCCCCAGTGTGAAAGGGGCCTTAGGATAGGAATAAGGTATGCATCCTCCCCTAATAGACCCCCTAGAGGGCTAATTTAGATAAATACAAAAGGTGGGGTAAGTGGCGCTCCCTGATAAGGGGGTAATGTTAAGTTTAGGCAATCAAAAAATGGTGCTTGGGGATGGGCAAGAGAAAGGGGGAGTTCCTGCAGCTATTCTCTCAGAAAAATAGCTCTGCATGTGTGAGACTTTTTCACTTTTTGAACTGATTATGTACCGGACATTGTATCCCGTGTATCACACAAATCAACCAATTGTATCAAAACCAATGTATTGTAATGGTCATTGAGTGGCAACGACCTGTTAATGAGTGGCAACGACCTGTTGCTCAGAGAGTGATCAGCTCTTCGGTTGAGGGAGAATGTGCCTCTCACGATTCATACACTGGAGCATCTGGGCTTGATTCTCAATCTGGAAAAATCAGAGTTGGAGAGAAAGGGAAAAAGCCCTGCACACATTGAATGTAATTCGGGCTGTTCGGGTTTATCTGAAGATGACTGCAGAAGTCAGGCACTCCGATTTATTATTCGTCCTTCCTGAAGGTCCTAGGAAAGGTCAGGCAGCTGTGAAGTCTACCATTTTCACCACCACACTAGTCCCAGTGTTAACAGACCTGTGTAAGTCAGCAGAAGTGTCCCCGATTGCTGCTACACAAGTCCCTAGTGTCACCAGACCAGTGCAGCCAGCAACAGTGTTCCTGATCACCCCCACAGCAGTGCAGTGTTGCCTCTGGCTGCCACCTAACCCAGGCCTGTTTATTGACCCCGTTTCTGCCTATTACCTGGACTGGTCCTTTGCCTATTTGCTGACCATGTCTCTGCCTGTGCCTGAACTGACCCCTCTGCACATCTGACTGACTATGTTTCTGCAAGATACCAGTCCCAGCTATCCCTTGCAGACAACTGCACCCCTGGAAACACAGGAACTCTTTTTTTCCTTTCTTTAACCTCCTGTACTTCCTGGCAAGTGAACATGGTATTCCAGGGGGCAGCCACATACCAGTAGGCTAGGCTTGCTTGGCTTATAGGAACTAGGACTGCTATAGGTGATGCTCCACTAAGCTGTATTTACTGACCACTCATATAGAGGTGACCATTACAATACATTGGTTTTGATACAATTGGTTGATTTGTGTGATACACAGGATACAATGTCCGGTACATAATCAGTTCAAAAAGTGAAAAAGTCTCACACATGCAGGGCTATTTTTCTGAAAGAATAGCTGCAGGAACTCCCCCTTTCTCTTGTCTACCCCCAAGCACCATTTCTTGATTCCACCCTCACCCACTTCTCAGTACTGTCCCTTTTATAGAACACAGACAAGTATTTTGTATGGAATTTGGTAATGATAACAAAAAAGCAGTAAAATAGATCCCCTGCAGCCAGCAGCAAAAGGGTCTCCCCAGCAACAGTACATTTCCCCCAGCAAAAATGAACCCCTGCAAAAAAGACCACCCCAGCAACAATAGACCCTGAACAGCAACAACAGATCTCCCATCAGTCAGCCTTCATAGACCCCTCCCTCAACAGCAGATCTCTTTCAGCAGCAATTGACCCCCAACAACATAAGCCCCCCCCCCCCCCCCCCCCGGCAAACCAGCAAAAATAGACCTACCCAGCAACAACAGACCTCTAAGCAAAAATAGATCCCCTCCAGCAACAATAGATCCCTAGCAGCCAGCATCAAAATACACTCCAGCAAACCCCAGCACCCCTTGCCATTACATACAGTACATTCAGTACTGGAGGTGCTGGAAATGCGTTCCCGCTGAAAAAAGCCCTGCATAATTGTAAGTTTTGCCAAAACTCAGGAGGAGTAGGAGAATGTGTTTTTGGTTGTAATTCTAAGTATGCCTATTCCATGTGTCAGAAATATCATAATAAATTAAAAATAAAAATAAAATAAATAATAAAATAAATTGTGGTAAAAAATGAAGTCTTTAAAAGACTCATCATGCTGCTTAGAATATACCTTGAGGTGTTTACTTTCCAAAATGTGGTCATTTTGTGGATGTTTCCACTGTCCTGGTGCTCCAGGGCCTCCAAAAATTGTCATAGGTAGTCAGGAAATTAAATGCGTAATTTATGCTTCTTGAAAGCAACTACCGTATTTGCCAGTGTATAAGGCTACTTAAGTATAAGACGACCCCCTAATTTTACAGGTTTTTAAGATTTTTTGCCTGTACTCACAATATAAGATGACCCCCCTTCTGAGGCTTCCGATGCTTCATATCCTTTTTCTTTGTTCTTGCTGGAGCCATATCCTTCTTCCTTGTTGCTGGAGCTGGAGCCAATCACGGCGAGTGATGTATTCTATTAATGATTACAAAGCCTGCTTGGATTGGCAGAGGCTGTAACATCATCAGCCCTCACCTCTCTGACTCGCAAAGCCAATCCGAGCAGGCTACTGTATGTAGCCTGCTCGGATTGGCAGAGGTTGTTGCTTCAATTCGAGCAGGCTCTGTATTCATTTGAATACATCGCTCACCGGGATTGGCTCAGCGGTATATACTGTATGTAGCCGAAGCTACATACAGTATTACCACACATCCAGCAGGCATCCGAGCAGCTGACCTGGCGTATAAGACGACCCCTGCTTTTTGGCCAGTTTTTTCAAGTGTAAAAGGTTCTTATACGCCGGAAAATACGGTATGTGAAAAAAAACAAATGTATTATTTTTATTTAAAAAAAACTGTGACAAAAAAATTACAATTTCAAAAACGTACCATGCCTCTTGCTAAATACCTTGAAATGTCCCCAAAGGGGTCATGTGGGGGTTATTTGTACTCAGGGCTTGACAAATTTTCTTTGAATCTAAGAGCCAGCCAAAAAAGTTAGGAGTCAGTTTTTTTGGAACTAACAAAGCTTTATTTTCAACGATAAAACCCCTTCTCTTACCCTGTTTCCCCGAAAATAAGACCTAGCGTGATTGTCGGTGAGGGCTGCAATATAAGCCCTACCCCCCAAATAAGCCCTAGTTAAAGTCCTTGTAGGTCTTATTTTCAGGGTAGGGCTTATTTTCGGGGAAACAGGGTAGGGCTTATTTGGGGGGGTAGGGCTTATATTGCAGCCATCACCGACAATCATGCTAGGTCTTATTTTCGGGGAAACAGGGTATTTTTGATGTGTATTTTTCAGGGTGGATTTGATTTAAATCAAGTCGATTTTAATCAAGTCAATTTAAATCACGATTTAAATCATGATTTAAATCACTAGTAAAAAGGCTTGATTTAAATCAAAGCGATTTAAATCAGGGATCTTCAAACTATGGCCCTCCAGCTGTTATTGAACTACACATCCCATGATGCATTGTAAAACTCTGACATTCACAGACATTCACAGACATGACAAGGCATGATGGGAATTGTAGTTCCTGAACAACTGGAGGGCCATGGTTTGAAGACCCCTGATCAGAATATTTAAAGAGCAACTGTCATTTCTGTCCTGCATCGGCTCCTCCTCTGACCCACTGTTGACTCACTGCTAGTCCCATTCACTTTAATGGGGTGGCTGGTGATGCGGTAGTGACACAACAAGGTGAGGGACGTGGCGCCAGCAGGTGGATGCTCTCTAACAGGCGCTGCCATGATGGATCTGAAATGACAGGCGCTCTTTAAATGTAAGGACTCATACTTGCTGGTGTTAGAATCTTTAATATTTGCAAACAAAATGGTTTCCTGTTCAGAATAATAAGCTGTCGGGTTAGTAAAACAGCGATATCAGAACCGATTCAATCATACAGTTTGTAGTGTACATAGATTTGCAAAACAATGGGATAAAGGTATATTCCTGAACTTTGGTTTATCTCATGGTTACTGTGAAATTGTGTGAATGCATCAATGCAGTGCATGTTATCTCAGCTTGCAGAGCTTGGATTAATTAAATGAGTTTACCAAAAATTTAAATATTGCAGAATATACAGCCTCATGCTACCTAACTAAGCAACATTTCACGCTGAATAAACAAAATGATTAATGTATCTTAAATAGAAAACTATTTATAGATAGATTTTTACTCCAAAAGCAATTTATTAAAATAATATTGATAAAAATCTGATTTAAATTAAAAAAAAAAATCAGATTTAAAAAAAATAAATCATTGATTTTTATCCACCCTGGTATCTTTACAGATGCACCACATAGGTTTACATATGGAGAATACACGGAGGAGCGGTATGTGAAGAAGAAGAAAAGAAATTAAATAAATTTAAATGTTAACTACTTGCCTGCTGGGCACTTTCACCCACTTTCTGCCCAGGTCAATTTTCAGCTTTCAGAGCTGTCGCATTTTGAATGACAATTGTGCAGTCATGCAACACTGTACTCATATGAAACTTTTGCCATATTTTTTAGACAGATAAAGCTTTCTTTTGGTGGTAATTAATCACTACTGGGTTTTTTATTTTTTGCTAAACAAATGAAAAAGAACAAACATTTTGAAAAAAAAAAACATTTTTCTTATTTTCTGTTAGAAAATTTTGCAAATAAGTAATTTTTTCTTCACTGATGTGCACTGATGAGGCTGCACTAATGAGGCGGCACTGATTGGTGGCACTGATAAAGAGGCACCTATAGGTACTGATAGGCTCCACTGATGAGGAGGCAGAGATGGGCACTGATAGGCGGCACTGATAGGCTGCACTGATGGGAGCTGATGGGCTGCACTTATTATCAGTGTAAATGTGCCTGTCAGAATTGCCGGGTAACGGCTCTCCTTTCCTCACACTGTGACAGCACGTGAGGAAAGTACTGCCAATAACCAGCAAGTCTGTTTACAATGTGATCAGCTATGATTAGCCACAGCTGATCACATGATAAAGGGCCACAGTGATTGACCCTTTACCTCAATCTGATCAGCTGTGTCCAAAAAACACAGTGATCACAAAGCACGCAGGGGGGGTGGGGCTCTGAGAGGTCAATAGACTCCCTCCGAGAAGAAGCTGACCGCGTGGTTGGCAACCAGCTACTCGGTACCCAGAACTGCATGTCCAGAGCCTGGGAATGGGCTGACAAAAGCTCAGGCGACAGGGCGCAATTTCTAGTAACCATGGCGACCTGACGCCTGGGATTTGTCAAGCCCTGCTTGTGCTGTCCTGGCATTTTTAGGGCCTCGAGAAATGAGATAGGCAGTCAGTACATCAGGACCGATCTATTTTTAAATATATACTGAATACCATCATAAAACTTTCCCATAGACTAAATAATATACACTGATTTGGATTATTTTACCAAAGAAATGTAGCATAATACGTTTTGGCCTAAATTTTCTAATTTGTGGCATTTTCTGTTTATATAGCAAAAAAAAAAAAAAAAAAAAACAGCATAGTGGAGGAGACTTTTCAAAGTCATCGCGCCTTTAAATCGCACAGATTGGAACAGGTGCCATTGAAATCAATAGGCTGCGACTTGTCATACGACTTTAGGTGTCCAGAGTCTCATGACAAGTTGCACTAGTGTGAAGGGAGGCTTAAAGAAAGCTCTGTCTGTCTCAAAAAATGATAAAAAATTCATTTGGGTACAGTGTTGCATTACTAATTGTCATTCAAAGTATGACAGTGAAAAAATGGCCTGGGCAGGAAGGGGGTGAAAGTGTCCGGTATTGAGATGGTTAACTGACCCATGTTAGGTCTGTGGACAAGTGGATGTAAATGGACGTCTGTACTTTCCTGCCCGTAGACTAACATTGAGCTTCTGTTCAGATCAGGGACGTGTGGTGAGGCACTGGCTAGTATCAGAGCCAGATACACACAGGTTACATATACCGTGATTGTTAGAGCGAGAACAATAATGCTAGCACTAGACCTCCTCTGTCTCTAAACATGTAACCTGTAAAAAAAATGTAAAGAATCACCTATGGAGATTTATAAGTACTGGAGTTTGGCGCCATTCTACAAGTGTGCGCAATTTTAAAGTGTGACATGTTAGGTATCTATTTACTGGGCGTAACATCATCTTTCACATTATACAAAAAAATCGGGTTAATGTTTTTCTTTTTTATTCAAAAAATAGTTTTTTTCCCCAAAAAAACACGTTTAAAATAAATTGCTGCACAAATACCGTGTGACACAAAAAGTTGCAACGACCACCATTTTATTCCCTAGGGTGTCTGCTAAAAACAATATATATAATGTTTGGGGGTTCTGAGTAATTTCTAGCAAAAAAATTATGATTTTTACATGTAGGAGAGAAGTGTCAGACTGGGCCTGGGTGGCAAGGGGTTAATTACCATAAGTAAGTAATATACAAATACCGTATTTATTGGCGTATAACACGCGCCGGCGTATAACACGCACCCCAAGTTTAGGAGAGAATTTTAAGGAAAAAAACTTTTAGGAGGGAAGTTTAAGGAAAAGAAACTTACATTAAAATGCCCATCAATGCAGCCTCATCAGTGTTCATCTGCAGCCTTGTTAGTGTCATTGCAGCCTTTTCAGTGTCAGTGCAGTCTTGTCAGGGCAGTCTTGTCAGTGCAGCCTTGTCCTCAGTGCAGCCTTGTCCCCAGTGCAGCCTTGTCCCCAGTGCAGCCTTGTCCCCAGTGCAGCCTTGTCCCCAGTGCAGCCTTGTCCCCAGTGCAGCCTTGTCCCCAGTGCAGCCTTGTCAGTGCAGCCTTGTCCCCAGTGCAGCCTTGTCCCCAGTGCAGCCTTGTCCCCAGTGCAGCCTTGTCCCCAGTGCAGCCTTGTCAGTGCAGCCTTGTCCCCAGTGCAGCCTTGTCAGTGCAGCCTTGTCCCCAGTGCAGCCTTGTCCCCAGTGCAGCCTTGTCAGCGCAGCCTTGTCCCCAGTGCAGCCTTGTCAGCGCAGCCTTGTCCCCAGTGCAGCCTTGTCAGCGCAGCCTTGTCCCCAGTGCAGCCTTGTCCTCAGTGCAGCCTTGTCCCCAGTGCAGCCTTGTCCTCAGTGCAGCCTTGTCAGTGCAGCCTTGTCCCCAGTGCAGCCTTGTCCCCAGTGCAGCCTTGTCCCCAGTGTCCATGTCTACCGCCTGCCGCCGCCGCCATACACATGCTAGTAGTTTTAAATATGGCGCCGCGGAGTTCGGAGGGACTCGGCGCCGGCGGAACTGAACGAACGCCGCCGAGATACACATACCCGAGTGTATTCGGCTCTTTCCGTCGCCGCTCACAGTCACGCCCAGTCCCGCCATTGGACCTGTGTTATGTCCATCATAGGGCGGGACTGGGCGGGACTGTGAGCGGCGCCGGAAAGAGCCGAATACACTCGGGTATGTGTATCTCGGCTCTGTGATTTCGGCGGCGCTCGTTCAGCACCGCCGAGTCCCTCTGAACTCCGCGGCGCCATATTTAAAACTACTCGCTATGTGAATGTCGGCGGCGATCGCCGACATTTACATAGCGATAGCGGGGATCGGCGTATAACACGCACCCACGACTTTCCCTTGATTTTAAGGGGAAAAAAGTGTGTGTTATACGCCGATAAATACGGTAATTATTATATATTGTTTTTAAGGTAATTTACTATGTTTTCAAAATCTGTACCCAAGCAGGTGGCTAATGGACAAATTACTGAAGTTTGAATTTTTAACTTCCAACTAGTAATTTCACAGTAAATAGATAAATAATAAATTCCTATGTTATAACATTTAGTATATAAATATATGATTTAGCTTGAATATAACAGTACCTTTTCAACAGAATCAGTTTCTCTTTCTTAAAGTGACACTAAACCTTTGTTTAGTTTTGGGTTTTTTTTCCTCCACTGTGCAGTTCCTTTTGCACAGTGTGGCCCCGAAACTCGTCTTCTGGGGTCCCCCAGCGGCGCTTGTGGCTCCTCCTCGCATCGGTAAAACCCCTGGGAGAAGCGCTCTCCCGGGGGGGTTAACTTGCGGGCACGCTCCCAAGTCCATCATTTTGTGTCTATAGACAGAAAGCCGGACTCGGCCCCAGCGCCCGCGTGGCCCTGGCACCCGGGAGCCAATGGCTGCGCTGCTATCAATCTATCCAATCAAGAGCAGAGAACCCCGGGCAGAGAGGAAGAGCTGTCGAGGGATCAAAGGGCTCAGGTGAGTAAAACGGGGGGTCTGGGGGGCTGGTCAGTGTCAGAAGTTTTTTCACCTTAATGCATAGGACGCATTAAGGTGAAAAAACACAAGGGTTTACAACCCCTTTAACTGTGTGAGAAAAACATGGGATTGTGGGTAAATTTTATACACATAAACACATTTTCCTTGTAGTTAAAGTGGGATTCCGGCCAGCTAAAAAAAAATTTAAGTCAGCAGCTACAAACAGTGTAGCTGCTGACTTTAAATAAGTAGACTTACCTGTCCTGGGTGCCCGTGATGTCGGCCGCCCGAGGCCGAACCGTCCCTCGGCTCTCGGGTCCCGGCACCGCCATCCTATGTAAGGGAAACAGGCAGTGGAGCCTTGCGGCTTCACTGCCAGTTTCCTACTGCGCACGTGCGAGCGGCGCAGCGATCTGTGAATGGCCCCGTGGTGTTCTGGTAAGACACACAGTTCCCAGAAGACAACGGGGCCGCTCACCGAGGAGAAGAACACGCCGTGGAATAGGAAGAGGCAGATTAGGAAGACTGCCTAGCAACAAGGGTTTAGGTAAGTATAAAAATTTTTTTTTTTTCCAAATTTTTAAAAAAAATTTTTTTAGGAATTTTGGTGGCATTTTTTTTTACGGGTGGGCCTCCGCTTTAAGAGGACTGGGCTGGAAGGAAGCATGTGTCTTTTAGACACATGCCCCTTCTATCTCACTGCAGTGAGAGGCGTGCCTCCACTGCAGCATTTTTATTGGACAGCTGGAGCTAATGGTACTTTACCATTGGTCCAAGACTCCAAGCTGTTCATTGAGCTCAGTGTCTCTAACAAGAAGTGAGGAGAAGCACTGTGAGCTCATCCTCTCAGTCTGCTGCAAACAGAGTGTGTCAGCTTGTATTTAAAGTGACCACTCTGTATTTAGCTTCTGACAGGCTGCGCAAGGAGCCCCGTATCTCTGGAACCATAGGTCGTAGGAGCCCCAAATTTTTACCAGTGGTGACCCCAGGTCGCAGAGCTACGACCCTCGAAGCACGATTTAAAAAAAAAAAATAATAATTTTTAATGTTCATGGCAGGTGTTCATGACAGAAAAACTGACAGATTAAGGCTGGGTTCACACCTATGCAAATTGGATGCAGCTTACACCGCATCCAATTCGCAGAACATTTTAAAGTCTATTACTTTCAGTCAGTCTGGTTAACATATGTGTGTTGCATTCGCACTCCGCATTGCCCAAAAAACGTGTGCATTTTCTAGGCAGTGCGATGCAAATTGCAGGAACATATTCTTCTATGGGAACGCATCTTATTCGCAAATGCTTTCCGTTGTGATCAGGCATTCTCTCCCCTTCCTCGCTACACATCCCCCTCTCCCTGCTCAGCTGTTCCGCAGCTACAATGGAGAGGAAGCGCTGAACAGCTGCTTTTTTCCTTCGCACAGAGAACAGAGCTGGAATTTGGACTGGTGTGAATCCAGCCTGATCTGATAGGACTGCCTGTGTGATAGCCCCCCAACAGCTTGGGAACACTTGCTGTGCTTTTACATTAGAGCCTGCACAGATCCTGGTGCAATGAAAGTAATGTGATTTCAGTGCCTCTTTTGTGGATTTTTTTTTTAACTTTTACCGCTTGTTTAGAATGTATAAATAAGTGTGCATAGTTTGGGCACAGATTCACTTTAATGTTATGAAAATATGTTTCAATTTTAGCATTCAATCAGACATAAAATGTTTTATTTCTTTTCTTTGCAAAAATCTTCTGTGTACTAGACTTTCCAGATATCCCACACCATGGTCCACTGACTTGCTTTCTTCTTTGTAGAATCCTGCATTGAGCTTTACGCTAGCCATAGACCAGTCAAAACATTGTTGAAAAAACGCATTTTCCAAAAATGAACACAGGGTCATGAGAGCAAACGATATGAAATGACTGATTTTCAAACAATAAATAGTTTTTATTATTGCATTATTTTGGTCTCTATATTACTTAATTTAATTTTTTCAGGGAACATTCACAGAAAAAAATGGGTATATAAAAATTGCCTATCTCGCTGGTTGTACGTTTCTTGTAACTGGTGAGAAACACAATAACCTTTTAATTTATCATCTGTTCCGCAGAAGTTTTCCAAACTTTTTCATCGATTTAGTTTTTTTATTTTTTGGCTCAAAAATGTCACAACCGATTATTGATTTATGCCCGGTAACTGGCCGAAAAACAAACAAACTGTCCAAATTACAGGTTTTTAAACGCTTTTTCATCTAGTGTATGGGCACCATAGGTTAAATAAAAAAAAAAAGCATCTCATGCAATAAGCTTTTCATCCCTGACGAGCGCCCGGTCCCTGATGACAGAGAGGTTGGGATGCTTTATAGCTTGTCTTTTCGGTAAATAACGAGTCTGTTTGAGGTTGTTAAAATGCTAAATATATTTCCTATATTTAGGTCATATCTCTGAAATTCCAGAAGGAAACCCCATGGATCATAATACTCCCAACATAAAGCAGGAGCTTAATTCCATTGGTAAGATGTTACATTTGTTGTCCATGCCTGAAATTATGAGATTTTAAAACTAATATTCAGTTTTTTGTTAAGTGGCCTGCATAAGCCCTTCTCATATTTCCTGCAAGCACTTCTATCTGTATTATGTATTGTACTGCCGTTTACTTTAGAAACAGTTATTAGAATTGATAAGGATATCTTTCACTGTTACATAAGGGAGCATCAAAGGAAAACTATTAATTGTATTTTCAGTAAGTAGACAGAGATTTTTATTGTAATATTTAGCTGTGACTTCCATATTTCCCTTGCTTGTACTTGCATTTGATTGCTGTATTTCTATAGACTTTGCTTTACTAGCCTATACCATCCTAGTACGGAGACTTTAAAGCGTATCTAAACCTAAAAAAACAAAATGTAATATATTGCAGCTTATCAGTCCCTATAGGTGGTGGCTGCATTAGTTTATATTCCAGTTTTTTTCCTTTTTTATTTTCAGCTGGTAATCCTGCAAATAACTCTTCCTGTCTCTTTGTAACTACTCTCATTCTACCACTGTATCTATGTAGGTAGGCAAAGGCTGGACTTCAATCATGTCTGCATTTGTTCATCTTCATTACATGGCAGTTCATGAGATTAGTAGAGAGAATAAAGGAAAGGACATGCTGACAACATCACTGTAGGGCTTTCATACTGGAGCGGTGCGCTGGCAGGACGTCAAAAAAAGTCCTGCTAGCAGCTTCTTTGAGGTGCTTTAGGAGTGGTGTTTACTTTACACTGCTCCTAAAGTACCCCTGGCCATTGAAATCAAAGCAGCGCTTTGCCGGTGCTTTTAACCCTTTTTCGGCTGCTAGGGTTAAAAGCGTTCCATTATCGGCCAAAAATCGCTGCTAAAACAACGCCCGGGCGCTGTGAGTGTGAAAGTGCCCTTAGTACAGTTGCTCCTTTTGAGCTGTCTTTTTTTTTTTTTTTTGAAAAAAACTACCAGTGTGTACTAGGCTTTAGTCCAGTGATGGCGAACCTTGGCACCCCAGATGTTTTGGAATTACATTTGCCATGATCAGGGCCAGATTAAGAGCATCATGGGCCTGATGTTGAGGATTTCTGTGGGTCTTTTTATGGAAATAAAGTGGTTAACTCTTTGGCGAGGGGGGGAGGTTAAAGGATAAGTTCAACTTTTTTTATAAGAATTAACATGAGTGCACATCTTTTTGCAGGTAAAAAAATCTGCATTTTTTAAAAATTTTTTTTTACTAGTAGCCTGGAAAGCATGGCACCCGTGATCAGCAGATTGCGGGTGCCATGCTGGACTCCTGTAGACTTGTCAGTGCATCTGTCTGCTCCTACCTTTTATAGGCAGGCAGTTACACTCTGACAGAAAATGACAATGAACTATCTAAAGTGCTCAACAGCACCCTGTTAGTTAGTTGAGAACTACAAGCTGATAGCCACAAAGACTTTTGGTACTTGTAGTTTCCCATTCATAGAACCCTGTAAATGAATGACGTGGCCGGGCAGGCGGGCCCCACAAGACTGTGTTTTTTTTAATAGTTTGCTGTGTCATCCTACTGCTGATAACTAATTAATTGACATACTGATTAAGAGCAACAAAAAACAAACTAATAATAAAATATTTTACCCCTACTGGGTATTGTGCCCAACAATGCACAATACCAAGTAGGCAGAAAATATTTTTTTGCACTTAATCAGTATGTCAATTAACAGCAGTAGGATGACACAGTGGGGTAATTTACTGTAGGAGTGAGTGCTGCATTCACCCATTGATAAGATATAATTTCCATGTGGGGGAAACATATTTGATGTTAACAGCTACCCCCATAGATTAACATTCTCTCATATCCAATTATTTGGTGGCACACAGGAACTACATATTTTTTTAAATCGTGACAGCGAGTTCAGGGAGAAGATGCTCCGTTTGCTGGCACTAGATCCAGTGGATTTGGGTGAGTTTGCTGCAGGAGCATGTTACCGTATATACTCGAGTATAAGTCGAGTTTTTCAGCACATTTTTTTGTGCTGAAAGTGCCCCCCTCGACTTATACTCGAGTCAAGCACTTTTCTGCAGCAAAAAATGTCATTTTCCGAACCGACTTTGGGGCCCCGTATCTCAGGGCCACTTGGTGCTAGGAACCCCAGCTTTGGATATTTTATGGTGCTAGTTCCACTGGGTTTGCAAACCATTTGGGGTTCCTAGCACTAAGTGGCCCCGAGATACGGGGCCCCAAAGTTGGTCAACTGTGTCCATCTGCAGCAATGTCATTTCGGGACACTTTGGGTTCAGAGACCCCAAATTTTGGCTGCAGCTAGGGGGCATCTAGGAACACTTAACTACCGAGTTTGAAGTTCGGGGGGACCTATGGCTGCAAATGGGCACAGTGAGGCATGCAAATGGGCACAGTGAGGCTGCAAATGGGCATTGTTGACCCTCTTTTCCACTTACAGTAGCTGTGCATTTCTCACCCTCGTCTTATACTCGGGTCAATAAGTTTTTCCCATTTTTTTGTGGTAAATTAGGGCCTCGACTTATACTCGGAACAACTTATACTCGAGTATATACGGTACATGTTCCCAAATGTGAACTCCTTTAACCACTTGCCTACCGGGCGCTTTCACCCCCTTCTTGCCCAGGCCAATTTTGAGTGATGTCACGCTTTGAATGACAATTGCGCAGTTTTGTAATGCTGTGCCCATATGAGATGTTTAGAATTTTTTTTCACACAAATACAACTTTCTTTTGTTGGTATTCAATCACCACTGTGTTTTCAATTTTTTGCTAAACATCGAAAAAAGGCAGACATTTTTGAAAAAAAAATTCTTAGCACATAAGTAATTTTTCTTCTTCACTGATGTGCACTGATGTGCTGCACTAATGAGGCTGCACTGATGGGCTGCATTGATGGGCGCTGATATGTGGCACTGATGAGCTGCACTGATGGGCAGCACTGATAGGTGGCACTGATGAGCTGCACTGATAAGGTGGCACTGATGAGGCAGCACTAATAGGTGGCACTGATATACGGTACTGATGAGCTGCACTGATATGCGGCACTGATGAGCTGCACTGATGGGCAATGATAGGTGGCACTGATAAGGCAGCACTGATGAGACAGCACTGATATGTGGCACTGATGAGCTGCACTGATGGGCACTGATAGGTGGCACTGATGAGGCAACACTGATAGGTGGTGCTGATAGTCTGCACTGATAGTCTGCTCTGATGGGCATTGCACTGATCTGTGCTGCATATTACAAATAATATTGTCAATTAACCCCCCCCCCCCCCCCAAGAATCAACCCCCTCCTGCTGAGCTGACGCAACATAGGATAGGATAGCAAAGAACCATCTGCCCAACTTCTCCAGCCCCTTAGTTATTGCAGAGCTTACTTGAAGCTGTGTAGTGCTTCCTCCATGCTCGCAGCGCCACCCGCACTCTCCTCCCATCGAGCCTCGAGTCCCGGGCCAGCCTCTGGCTGACGTCACGCCGGCCGGGACAGCAAGCTCCACCTGGCAGGGAAGTATGTTGGGGAGGAGCACGCTCAGCCTTGGCGCACTGGTACCGCGCCGCAGAAGCCATGCAACTGACTGCAAGGCAATGTAGATGCCTGCCGGCGGTGGGCGACCAGCGATTGTGTGTAGACTCACTGTACTGGCCTGTACAGTGAGCTGTCTACAAGGCAATGTAGCCGGCTGGAGGCTGGTGATTGTGTTTAGACTCAGTGTCTTGGGCTATATTATGGTAGGGGCCTGGAGCTGCAGCTCCTATAGCCCTTATGTTAATCCGGTCCTGCCCATGATGCTCAAGGATACTGCAGAGTGCAAGAACATTATGGGTAGTTCCAAAACATCTGGAGTGCCAAGGTTCGCCATCACTGCTTTAGTCTGTGACTGTCATGTTGGTTGTTCACTGGAATAAAACTTGTGCAGACAGGGACATCATCGGTGTGCAGCGGTCTTTTATTCAGTTATTCTCTCTGTGTGTATGGAGCAATGACAGCTCTGTTCTATGCCTGGCACCTGGCGTTCAGGTGACCGCAAGAGATCTAGGAGACCAAGCTTGGAGGAGGAAGCTCTTATTTTGTTCAAACATGATCGGATTAGTAGGTTACAATAGAAAAATAAGCTACTTTGTGCCGTCAGTTCAGCTCACAGAAAGTGACAAGGACATTTCTGGCAAGATCGACTGGTATTTTACTGGTATGTACTTGCTATAAATGTTTTTGGTCTGAAAAACAAACAAACAAATGCAGCCACCACATCTTAGGACTGGTATTCTGCAGTATATTAAATATTTTGTTTTTTTCTGGATTTAGATATGCTTTTAAGGCAACAGATATGAAAGTAACCCACTCCAGAAGGATTATGGATTTCTGAGTAAGGGTAAATTTTACATTACAGACCGGTAAGTAAATGCCCTATCAACTAGATGTTTAAGGCAAACACGATCAGAACATTGACCTGTGGATAGTACCATTTTGGCCCATTTCACATTTGTGCAACTTTTCCTGCGACTTTGGACATCAGAGTCGCATGACAAGTCATACCCCAGGTTTCCCAATGATAACCATTCATATCTGTGCGACTTCAAAGTAGTCCCTGTACTACTTTGGTCCAACTTTTATGCGAGTTGAGGTCCAAAAAACCTCAAGTTTACACTGGCATTCACTAAAATCGTGGCAAAATCATTGCGCGACTTTCAAGTCGCAGCAGTGTGAAAGGGGCCTTAACCAGTCCTTTGGAGATATATATGCAGATTAGTCAGGCAACTAGAATTTTCTAAAGCAATAAAAAGGATTAATATGGTGCAAGGAATAGGTATAATGCACGTGAGACGCCCCTTATAGTGCAAAGCGGACTGTTCATGGAAAAAGGCGCGGTTAAAAAAAAAAAAAAAAAAAAGGCTAGGAATGAGAATAAGTCCACGCATGCAACATATACCGTTATGGAAGTCACGCAGGTTGGATGAGTAAAACACTCCAGTAGCAGCACCTTCTGACACAGGAACAATTTTTGAGAACACAAGAAGGAACACAAGGGGGCACCAACTCAGTGCAGTGTCTTTAGATGTTTAATAATAATAATAAATAAATTGGTTTGTAGAAACCCCTCCTGCCCACAGTGTGACGTCACATCTCCTTCTGCGCTCCAGGGTGGTTCTTCTCATTTCCGCGATTGGTGGATTTGGCTTCCCAACTAGTGACAGTGTGCTGCTGGCGGCCTCTCATGGCTCCTCAGGGTGGATTGTCTCCCTGCACTTGGCTATATACATGTGGTTTTTACCTTGTTTCCTGTAAGTGTTTATTTAGCTTTTTATTATTATAAAACATCTAATGATACTGCACTGAGTTGCCATCCCCTTGTGTTCCTTTCTGAAGCTGTCAGTAAAGATTCCCTCCATGTATTTTTAATGTCAGCTACATATCACTAGAGGGAGCAATTTCTAAATCGGTATATGCAAATAACCACATCTAAAGAGTCTCTTTGCAGCCAAAATCAGTGTTTTCTCTAATGTACTCAACATGGATTGGGGGTTAAGGAGGTGTGTAAACAGTTCAGTTAAGAAACCGGTCTGCCTGCTTCTGGATTTTGAAATTTACTACTGAGATTCAGGACAGTGACCTTTTATAATGTAGATAAAGAATACATTTCCCAACACATGTAACATGCAACATTATTCAAGGATCAGCACTTTCCTTACGTAACATCTCTCCTTCCAGAACAAAGTAGATCTTTTAAAGTATAACTACAGGCAAAGTTTTTTTTTTTTTTTTTTTTTTAGTTTTTGATAGTGGTGATGGATTAGAACACCTGTCAGTTTTTATTACTGTCTATGTCCCAGTTAGGGAGATTTGCACCCTCTCTATTTGTCTTGTTTAGTATTATCAATAAAAGTGACATTAAAAAGGAACTGCAGTCTGCTTACATAATTTGTAATAAAAACATCTTTGCCATTCTGAAGTTTCCCTCCATCCACTTTGCATATTATTTTATATATACTGTGATTCTGTACTTACTAAAAATACTGCAGAAATCTCCCTCCACTGAGTCTGGCTGCAATCATTTTAACTGTGGGCAGCTGAAGCTGCTGCCTATTCACTTCCTGTATTTACACAGACACACACCTCCAGCTCTGCAGCTCTCATTGGCCCTCTTATGACTCATCCCCCTCACTTCCTGGCAAACACTCACAGGAGAGAGAGCTGTGCATGATGTCATAAGCCTAGACTTTTTACCAGACAAGAAACAGGAAGTGGGCTGTATAAGGTATTTACTGGCAGAAAAAAAAATGTTTTACTATCTAAAGTTAAAACAACAAGGGCAGAAGATTTAATAGATGGAAAGATGAAAAAATGACTGAAGTTCTGCTTTAAAAAACAATCCCAAATTTTGGGTTGTCCCCAGAAATGTAATAGAGGGGAAATCTTCCAATGACGACACTAGTTCTGGTGAATTGGGGGTCCCCAAGAAATTCCCTATATTTGCAGGAATTTCTTCTTACTTCCTGTTTGGCTATGGGACAGGAAGTGAAAGGGAAATCTGCGCAATGGGACAAATATGGCAAAATTAAACCTTACAGGGTATATAACCCTCCATTACTCTATCCAAAATGATAAAAAAATGTTTTGCCTATAGTTCTACTTTAAGGTAAACACCTTTTGGAACCACTTTAAATGTAAAGCTAAAATCTTGAGCACTTTGTGCTTGACAATCACTGTAATTTCTGACTTTATACCAGTATTACCAAGCATGAATATAATGTTATTAATACAACACCTGTTTATCTTTAGGCCAAAGTCATGAAAGAGAGGAGCATGCTTTGCCTACTAGAGGAAATGCTGTAGAGACCCACATTAAAGAAGAATCCGCATCTGTAGGTGAGAACTTGCCATATCCTTGTATAAGGGTCATTGATCAGTTATGTGGGATTTTTTTTTTTTTTTTTATAACCACGGCCTAATTATGCATTTACACCCAAGACTTCTCAAAGGGAGAGCCTTACCATAACACATGCGGACTGTTCTATAATTGGAGCACTGGAATTTGAGAATACAAACCCTGCAGCTTTTCTTATGCTTTTTCTCTGTCAGCCTTGATTTTCTGTTAGTTCTTTAGAGCTGATCTTACAAGCTAAAACAGTCATAATACTTGTACTAGAGCTGTTGCCAAATGCCAAAGGCCAAAGGATTTGCCAGTGCCAAAGGATTTGTAATTCTGCTCAGCCAGTTCTGAGATTTACACAGCCATGCAAAAAACCACTAGGGGGAATTGATGAGATCGCTTTGAGGAAATTACATTTTGAGTACTTCCCCCAGCCTGTGATTGGTCGACGAAGGGACAGCAGCAGACTATGCTGTCTCCTTTTATCAGCTTTTTCCTTGACAGCACAGATGTCCTGCTGTTCAGTGAATTACAGGAGGCTGATATCACGGTTGATTCAGATGCTTTTTCATGTACTTACATCAGGTGTGTTTTAAAAAGACAATTATTTTTTCAAATACATACCTAACTTCATTATCTTTCTGGACTTCAGCTTTCCCATTTTTTATCACTTTGTTTCTAAGATATTTTCCTGTCATTTTGCCATGAACCATATTATCAAAAAAGTGTCTCTTGATGTTTGTATGTAAAAGGTTGCACTGCACAAATAGATTCTGACTGTACAATATTACAAACTTTCATAGATAATGTAGAGGTGCGCGATCACACCATGCATATTACACTGGACTTAGATCATATACCAGGCATCTTTAAATCGCGGACTGCATCACTATCCAGTCTGGACCGCTGCGGTCACGCCACTTAAGGAGCCATTTTCTCCTTACAGCCTTACCTCATAGAGCAGAGAGAGGAAGGCCACACAGCTCTGGAGGGGGGTGAGGTGGGAGCAGGAGCTGCCGGGGTTAATCTTTTTTTTTTTTTTTTTGCAAAATCTTTTTTATTGAATTTTTCATTAGCAAACAAAATTAGCTCATGCAGCGGCCAAACCTTTGCCCACGCAGGGGCGGTTCCTCTGATCCAGCAACAGACCGCAACAGGGCACAACATACAACATAAACAAACTGACTTATACTATAACCTCAATGTGGGGAGAGGTTCATAAGAATCTGTGCTCAAATTGGTAACGACAGGATAATGCAACATGAGAATAGTTGGGTCAATATACTAACAGACTAGAGATATAATGTTAATCTAGGAATTGGTTACTGCATCAGTTGCCGTGGTATTATCGTCTAGCCCACAGGTCCATACCTTTTCAAATTTTTGTGGGCAACCCCTGCCCGAGTAGGTGGCTTTATAAAAGGGCAAACTAGCATTCACTAGGCTTTTCCAGAATCTGACAGAGGGGGGAGACGATTGTTTCCAGTTCATCGTAATGGCCTTACGAGCATATACAATAGCAGGAATATGAGTATTTTCCTGGCTCTGAGCATTGACATTTGTTCCACCAGCCCCAGCAGACAACATTTAGGATCATAAGGAACACGATTCTTAGTCACCTTAGCAATCACCTGGAGTACTTTTTTTCAATAATGTTCGATAGCTGGGCAAACCCAAAAAATGTGGAAAAAGTCCCCCGATTGGTAGGAGCAACACCAGCATGCCGGAGAATGTGCCGGCGACATCTGGTGCAGCCTGTGAAGCGTGTAGTGAGCTCTGTGCACAATTTTGTATTGGACCAGTTTGTCCCTAGCTGAGACCAGAGGGGAGAAGGGAAAGTCTCAAATCTCCCTCCAGTCATCCTCGTCCAGCTCCGGTATGTCCCCCACCCATTTCCTGCGGAGGGAGGATAACTCGGGGCCGGCACCAACCAGCAGGGACCCATAGAGCTGAGACGTGGGTTTCTCCAAGTCTTCCACCCTTAGGGTGGATTCGAGCTCCGAGTATGCCAATACAACTGATTGGCCTAAAAACTGACACCTATAGGCATGAGCGATTTGAAAATACCTGAAATGGGCCCGTGCAGGCACATTACATTTGCATAAAACATGAAAGGGGGTGAGCTCTCTGTTGGTGATAACATGCTCAAGGGTCAGTATTTTGTATTTGGCCCAGGCCTGTGGATCGGGGATGGTATTGAACTGTGATAGGTTAGGGTTCAGCCACAGGGGGGTGTGAGGAGACCAGGAGTTCGGAGTGCTCTCAGCGCCTCACCCACCTTCCATGCCCGCATAATGGTACGCATAGAAGGGGTGAGATGGTGAGGCATTTTAGGCTCCTGAATAGCAACCCCTTCAAGGCCTCCAGAGACCCCACTATAGCCGCCTCCAGCACCGTCGCAGAGTTGGTCAGGTCTGGCTGCAACCACCAAAGGCCGGTCACAAGCTGAGTGGCCAAGAAATACTTGTGGCAATCAGGGAGAGCCAAGCCCCCACTGTTCACAGGCCTGGTCAGAGTGGTGTATTTGAATCTAGGTGGCTTAGGCCCCCAAATAAAGGATAGGAAGAGTTGTTTAAGAGAATTAAAGAAAGTTTTGGTCAGCCATTGTGGGGAGCTCCGAAAAATGTACGTAAATTTAGGGAGGACTTTCATTTTGAGAAGATTGATGCGCCCAATGAGGGAAAGGGGAAGATTGCTCCACGCTTTCAGTTTGATTTTAATTGCTACCAAGACAGGGTCAAGATTGAGCCGCACAAAGTCCCTACTCTCTCTTGAGATGATAATACCTAAATAGGTAAACTGATCAACACACTAGAGTGGGAGAGAGGGGGGTGAGGAGGACCCATGATACCGAGTGCGCCCCGCAGTGTCACATGCGTCATTTAAAAACAGCAGCAGATCATCCGCGTAGAGAGCCACTCTCTCCTCCAGCCAGCCCACCCTAAGACCACGAACCTCGGTCAAGCCCCTATGGACCTCAGCAATAGGCTCCATAGCCAGGGTGAACAAAACCTGGGAGAGAGGGCATCCCTGTCTGGTGCCCCTCTGCAGGGGGAACGGAGGAGACAGGGAGCCATTCAGTTTAATGCATGCCACGGGACCGGTATACAGTGTGCGTATCCAAGCAATACATTTCAGTGGGAAACCCATTCTTCTAAGCACCTCCCACAGATATACCCACTCCATTGTGTCAAATGCCTTTTCCATATCTAGGGTGGCAATGGTCCTAGTGCCCTGGTTAGTATGGGGGGGCATGAATATTAGAAAATAGTCTACGTATATTAATGTCTGTGGACCTACCGGGCATAAAGGCCGTTTGATCAGAGTCAATCAGGGATTTTATTACTCTATTAAGTCTAGTGGCCAGTAACTTGGTTGGTATTTTTAGATCACAATTGAGAAGTGCTATTGGCCTGTAGGAGGCGCACAGCTTAGGGTCTTTATTAGGCTTTGGAATGAAAAGGATCATTTGGGAGTATGGGCCCCACCCCAAACTCACCAAGGACAAAGAGGGCAAGTGGACTATTGCGGTACATATAAAGGAGATATAACTATAAACTACAAATCATTAGTAAAATTTCACAATATTTATTTATATATATCTAGTAGGAGACCCAGACAAGCCCTGAAGATTACATCACTGATCCTGGATATTACGCCCAAGGTTCTCTTACCTGTTGCTATACATGTTTGATGCAGCCAACATAGGCTCATTTAAACCTGTGATGTATACATACCTCTATGGCCATAGGTTTCTGGGCTCCATATACTAATATATTCATGACTTAGAATCTAGCCTGTGTCATATATCCCCTTCCCAATCGCCGGGGGAGACTTGGCCGGGTGGCCTTGTTGCTACACACTCTCTGAAGCTGTATTGTCCTGATGAAGTGGTAAATCCGCAAAACATGTTGAAATATCATGTCATCTGAACCTTTTTAATGTATATGTTTTTTTTACAATGATTTGTACTTTATAGTTATATCTCCTTTTATATGTACCGCAATAGTCTACTTGCCCTCTTTGTCCTCGGTGAATTTGGGGTGGGGCCCATACTCCCAAATGATCCTTTTCAACCTATTTGGATGATGGTACATTTTTATTGATATATACCCTATTTTTGTATTGCAAGGCCACACACTTTCTAGGCTTTAGAATGAGAAAGACATGGGTTCCCTCATAGAGGACGGTAAGGAGCCCTGTTGCAAACAGGCTTGAAACATCAGAGCTAGTTTGGGGGCAAGTAGTTCTGTGTGGGTTCTATAATACTCTATGGGCAGGCCATCCGGCCCCGGGGTTTTACCTGCCGGGAAAGACTTAATGGCCATTGTGACTTCTTCTGGAATGATCTCTGAGACAAGGAGTTGCCTCTCCGCATCAGAGAGCCATCCCAGTGCTAGCGTGTCCAACATGGAGATCATAGGTGTAGGGTCAAAACCATCAGGGAGTGAGGAGACATACAGAGAGGTATAAAACTGAGAGGTGACTAATACGCCATCTGCCGTAAGGATTTCCGATATAACCGCTAAGGGCCTATCCTGCTGTGCTAGCAGCGCTAGTAGTTTGTTATTCTTGTCTCCATACTCAAAGTATTCCTGTCTGCTATGTTGTATACCAAGCCTGGTGGTGTCTAAAACATGGAGATGCAGTTCTCGCCTAAGCGATGAAAGGTGCTCAAAGTTGAGGACCGTTGCTGAGGCCGAATATTGATTCAGAGCCACTTCAACCTTGTGCTGCAGGTCAGAGACCTTGTCCCCAAGCTCCACCTTCACCGCCGCCACAGCCAAAATATACTGACCCCTGCTGTGAGCTTTGGAAGCGTCCCATGTCATCTCCAGGGAGGCTAACCCCGCATTGTGCGCCCAATAGTCCTGCAAGGAAGGAGAAACTCTGTCATGGACTGCCTTGTTATTAATCCAATGGGGTTGTAACCTTCAATGGGCTTTGCTCCACGACCTGTTGGTCCTAATGGTCAATTTAAGTGGGTGGTGGTCAGAGAGGCCAGAGGGAAGGTAACTTGCCTTCTGGATGCTGGCCAGCAGGGCAGCATTGGCAAAAGCCAGATCAATTCGGGAGGAGGTTTTAAATGTGGTCGAAAAGTAGGAGTACATTCTATCATGGGGGTGAAGCCCACGTTCCGAGATCAGGATTAAAAGTAGATTGAGGGGAAGGCCTATCTAGGTCACGGGACAGTGTAGCATTAAAATCTACCATGAACAGAACATACGCTGGGCAATGCGGAGCCAGCCTCTCATAGAGTGTGTACAGATAGACATTCACGATGACATATTTCTTGTTATAAATGCTCAACACTACCATAACAAATTTCCCCTGGGGATCCAAATGAACATCATGAATTACACATGGAACTCATTTGCTGATCAGTATAGACACCCCTCGAGAATACGAGGAATAGGTCGCATGAAGTGCCCTTTGCACCCAGGGCTTTTTCAGAGCCAGAACCTTGCTACCAGTTAAGTGCGTCTCCTGCAACAGCACTATGTTGGGGTTATTCAGTTTTAAATATTGGAATAACAGTGATCGTTTGTATGTGGAGTTAAGCCCCCTGACGTTCCACGACAAAATGGTCAGTAGCTCAGCATCTGAGGGAGCCATCATGGAACACCAGGGGGGAACAGGAGTAGGATGAGCCTAACAACCCAACAGATGTAAGTAAACCCAATATTGGCACATATATTCATTGGGTTCAGAGACCAACGAAGCATTTCAGCAGCACATTGTGTATCCATATCTTCAAAACAGAGAAACCCCTCTCCCCAGAACACATAACACCCTACCCAGACATCATACATACCCAGCTCAGAGGCCAAAAAAATAGGCCAGAGAACCATAAAAACTGATGCAGGGTTTTGTCCCATAACTGAAAAAAACATAGAATCCTTAGGTCACAGGGACCCCTAGAAGTTGGGCCTCAGGGCCGGAGGTGGATGAAGCACTCCCCGGAGAGGTCCGTCTTGGCTCAGGGAGGGGGATCCAAAGTGTGGGGAGGGAAACAGGGGACAACAGGGGTCTCTTCTGATCAAAGGTGGGGTGATTCAGTGGTAGCTGTTGGAGTTCCTCAGGCAGGAGTGAGCTGCAGTCTAGCCAGCAAAAAATATCTGACATTCAATTAGGACAAAGTTGGAATGTAGCAGGGAGAAAAGGACTGGAGACAGAGAGTGGGTAATGCTGGGAGTTACCAGGAAACAATCCTGTTGAAGGGGAAAGTGATACTGAGCTGCTCCCTGCTGGATGTACTCGACCATGGTTCCTCGGCTGTATGTAGTTAGCAAGTATCCAGCCACGCCGCCGCAGCCTCCGGGGTGTCATAGAAACGAGTGTTGTCACCATCAGTGATCCGCAGCCTGCTGGGATACAAAGGGCCAAAGCGTATTCCCTTTTCTCTGAGCTGGCGTCTCACGTCAGTAAAGGACTTGCGGCGTTGTTGTACTTCCTGAGAGAAATCCGGGAAAAAGAACAGCCCGGTATTCTCGTATTTAATTTCAGGCATGGCACATGCCGCTGCCAGGATGCGATCCCAAACACGGTAATTTAACAGCCACAGCAGGAAGGGGCGCGGAGGGGCCCCAGGTCTCGGGGGGAGCGGCGGGACCCTGTGGGCTCCTTCCATTACGAAAATTACCCAGGATGAACAGAGTGGACAGTAACTGTTCAGTAAACTCAGCGGGTCTAGGGCCCTCAGCTCTCTCAGGCAATCCAAGTATGCGGATGTTGTTCCGCCTGAGGCGGTACTCTGTGTCTAGTGCACGCTCCTGGAGCGCTTTCACTTGGAGTTGCAGGGCCCTCACCTCTCTGGAGTGCAACCGGACCATCTCCTCCACCGTGGAGACCCTGTCCTCCACTTCCGTAATGTGGGACCGAAATTTGTCCATATCCTGGCTGATGAGACCGACATCCACTGTCAAGAAGTCATACTTAGCTGTCAGGGCTTCCTTGCAGGATGTAATGGCCGCCAGGATCTCCGCTCCTGTGGGGGCCACAGCCGCGCCCGACTCCGCAGCTGTGTGCGCACCGGCCGCCATCCCAACCACGGACCGTCGTGCAGACGAGGTAGCCGCCGGCTGGGGGGTACGAGGAGCCTTTGGACCTGATTTTGAGTAACGGGTCCTAGGGAGGCCCATCCGAGGTTCACCCTGAGATGGAGGAGGATCTTGGGGAGCCCCTGGGCAGAGAACCTGGTCCAGAGAGCAGGATGAAGGCTGTGTCAGTACTGATGCGTTGGCACAGGAGCAAAGTTCCAGTGGGATGCATCTTCCCACTTCACGTGGGGGGTTAATCTTTCTTATCAACAAGCTGGTGATTGGTTGCTCCGACTGCCCTGCGTCCTAGCAACCAATCACCTGGTGGGTAACTTGAAAAATTAACAGTTAAAATTAACATTGGAAGAGAGGCAGCTCCCGCCTCTCTTCCAATGTTGTGTCGCCCGCTGTCCAGAAATGTGTGGAAGTCTCTGCATCCTCTTAACTGTGTGCAGTATTGGAAGTAGTCCAGCTTGTTGTTAGCTTTTAGTGGAATGAAACGTGGAGTACCTGGAGAGGAGTGCTTTGTGTTTAGTACATGGTAAGATGTATGCATTTTGGCGATACTACCAGAGAAGACAGAGAACATGGCTCTGTGTGTGGGCAGAGGATATGGGTGAGGGGGTGATGTGAAGGGGGCGGGTAGAGGAAATGGCTGTTTTGTGAAGAGGGGTAGAGGACATGGCTGGGGGGGGAAGGGGGGTAGAGAACATGGCTGGGGGGGTGGGGTAAGGGGGTAGAGGACATGGCTGTGGGGGAAGGGGGAAGTAGGGGACATGGCTGGGGGGGAAGGGGGTACGGGACATGACTGTGGGGGGGAAGGGGGTAGGGGACATGGCTGTGGGGGGAAGAGGGGGGTAGGGGACATGACTGTGGGGGGAAGAGGGGGGGGGTAGGTGACATGACTGTGGAGGGAAGGGGGGTAGAGGACATGGCTGTGGAGGGAAGGGGGGTAGAGGACATGGCTGTGGGGGGGCAAGGGGTGTGTTAAGGGGGTAGAGGACAAGGCTGTAGGGGTGATGTGAGGGGGGTGGAGGACATGGCTGTAGGGGTGATGTGAGGGGGTAGAGGATATGGCTGTGGGGGCGAGGAGGAGGGTGTGAAGGGGGGTAGAGGACATGGCTGGGGGGGAAGGGGGGGTAGAGAACATGGCTGGGGGTGGGTGGGGTAAGGGGGTAGAGGACATGGCTGTGGGGGAAGGGGGGAGTAGGGGACATGGCTGTGGGGGGAAGAGGGGGGTAGGGGACATGACTGTGGGGGGAAGAGGGGGGGGTAGGTGACATGACTGTGGAGGGAAGGGGGGTAGAGGACATGGCTTTGGAGGGAAGGGGGGTAGAGGACATGGCTGTGGGGGGGCAAGGGGTGTGTTAAGGGGGTAGAGGACAAGGCTGTAGGGGTGATGTGAGGGGGGTGGAGGACATGGCTGTAGGGGTGATGTGAGGGGGTAGAGGATATGGCTGTGGGGGCGAGGAGGAGGGTGTGAAGGGGGGTAGAGGACATGGCTGGGGGGGAAGGGGGGGTAGAGAACATGGCTGGGGGTGGGTGGGGTAAGGGGGTAGAGAACATGGCTGTGGGGGAAGGGGGGAGTAGGGGACATGGCTGGGGGGGAAGGGGACATGGCTGTGGGGGGAAGAGGGGGGGTAGGGGACATGACTGTGGAGGGAAGGGGGGTAGAGGACATGGCTGTGGAGGGGAGGGAGGAAGAGGACATGGCTGTGGGGGGAGGGGGGTGTTAAGGGGGTAGGGGACATGGCTGTGGAGGGAAGGGGGTTAGAGGACATGGCTGTGGAGGGAAGGGAGGTAGAAGACATGGCTGTGGGGGGCAGGGGGTGTGTTAAGGGGGTAGAGGACATGGCTGTAGGGGTGATGTGAGGGGAGTAGAGGACATGGCTGTAGGGGTGATCTGAGGGGGTAGTGGACATGGCTGTGGGGGGGGGGGGGAGGGTGTGAAGGGGGGTAGATAGAGGACATGGCTGTGGGGGTGGGGGGATGTGAGAGGAGGTAGAGGACATGAACAAGAGGGGGTGGGTGTAAAGGGAGGTAGAGGACATAGTTGTGGGGGATGTAAAGGGGGGTATAGGACATGGTTGCGGGGGGATGTGAGGGCAGGTAGAGGACATGGCTGTGGGGGTGTGTGAAGGGGGGTAGAGGACATGGCTTTAGGGGGGAGGGGAGGGTGGGAGGGGGGGGTAGAGGACTTGGCTGTGGTGGGATGTGAAATGGGGAAGAGGAAATGGACATGGAGGGAGGGGGGGTTGTAAAGGCGGGTAGAGGACATGGTTGCGGGGGGATGTGTGAGGAGGTAGAGGACATGGCTGTGGGGGGGGGGGGGAGTGTGAAGGGGGGTAGAAGACATGGCTGTTGGGGGATGTAAGGGGAGGTAGAGGACATGGCTGTGGGGGGGGGGGTGAAGGGGGGTTCAGAACACTACTGTGAAGGGGGGAACTGTGAATTGAGAGTCTGTGATGTAAAGGGGGCGGGGATAATTGTGATATGCTGGGGGACTGAGGACACTGATGTAAGAACGCTATTATGATATGGGGGATGGGAGGATTGGATGAATCATGCGATTCGGACCTTTACTGGAAGAAATTTTTACTGATCGGACCTCCATAAATTGTAATTCAATTTTTCTGTGGTTAGATTGTATGTACATACAGCCTTGCCGCACCCAGCATGAAACAAACAGTGCAGTCCGATGTTATATCCATATGGAAGATACGTGTACTGTATGTGGACAAATTGATTCAGTATTCATTAGTTGATACATTCTTATCCAATTTTTATGGAACTGGATCTTCGTGACCTCATGTATAGCGAGATTTTAGTACAAGTCCGAGTGTGTGACTGTGAGCTTGGTCTCCAAGCAGTTTTTAGGTTATGCACAGGCCTGTTGTATATACATAGAGAGCAACTGCTTTGTATGCACTTTTGTTTTCCTCTGAATCTTTCCTCCACTATGTCCACATCTAAATGAAACAGGGAAAGCCATGGGAACAAGCCCCTATTCTGCTTTTGTATTTGTAAAATGCCCATTGATCTTCCAGTCCCTGGGTCTGTACATGAATGAAAATGTCATTTTCATGGTGATGCCGTAACAAATCCCTAATGTACTACAGTCATGTGGTGTAAGCATGAGACTTTGGTCATATTTCATTGTTACGCTTCTTTAGTGTATTGGATTCACATGCAGGTTATGTTAAACACTGATACAAATGGGTTATATGGTTGTTATTATTATGGTCTGGCAGCAAGCTTAAAATGCATTTATAGGCTTCGAAGTTGGGATGGTCACTTTAGGTAGGCCTAAAGAAAACAAAAGCCCCCACATTTGTGTTCCTTTTAGCCCACCTCCTCTTAATGTGGTTGTTTCGTTTTATCAGTCCATAAATCTACTTCATGGAAACCATAGTTGCCATACACTGCACTGATGACATTCAACTATCTTTATGCAGTTTGGAATATATAGCTTTATAATTTTAGGGCTATATTGGTTCCTTAGGAGGGTGGATGTCTTTCCTCTTTTTTTTTTTTTTTTTTTTTTTTAGGGCTGCGGAAATTAACGATTAATTCCTCGATTAATCGTTAATTTTTTTGAGCGGTACTCACCTCTCCGCCGGCTTCTGGGTCTTCAGGGAGTTCCGTCGGAAATACTCCTTCCCCCTTCCCCAAGTGCCTCCGTCTGCTAATGAAGGGAAGGGGGGAGGAGTCCGGTGACGTCGATGTCCGTGACGTCACCGGACAGCCTGGACAGTGATGGTAAATATAGATGTGGTTAACTGGGATCATTCAGTGAGCTAAGTGTAGGCAAATTTGATAACATCCGTTTTTAACATTGTTGTCCTTAGAGGCTGATAAGCTGTGATATTTTTGCCGTGTGGATTGGCTTCTGCTGTTGCCATGATGGCGGCGCTTGCTTTTGATTGATGTGTGACGTCCTAGCCATGCCCCGATATGTCCGGCTTTGGCCGTTGCCATAACAACGGTGCTATTTAAATACACTGTAGGGTGACGCCGTATATAGTGTATACCACATTTACCACTGATTAATGCAGAGTTGCAATGCAAGGAGATCAGCTAAAAGTAGTTGGATCCGTATGTGCATTATAATTAATCAAAATTAGTCGATTAAAAAAAAAAAAACAGCTCTGTCACATGCACTTAACACTGTCTATTTGGCTTTTCAGTGTTAGTTTCCTGCCATTGCTTTCATTGCAAGGGTCACCGTCTTAGTTATTATCTCGGTTTGTTCTTGCTACTGCTTATCAGTGATAATGTTACCTTCGGCCACATAACACCCCCTGCTACTGCAAATGATGTTTTGATTAACCAAAATATATACTTGGTATGTTTAAGTTGCCTTAGTATGTGCAAACCCGTTCGATCCCTAATGCAGAGGAAACAGCCCTGTCCGATTTGCCTATTTACTCTCCAGGCCGTTACAGCTCAACTTTCTGGTTACGTGGTATAAGAAGTTAGTCAATGGACATACTAATTCCACCTGGGACCCTGGACCAGGATGTCTTTTGGCTAGTCAAACCCTGGAATCTGGAAGATTCTCCTGACACTTCTCCTGACACAGCCTAAGGAGGTTTCCTGGACTAACCTGTCAGTTTGGCGTACTTAGTTGAAGTGTCAGTAAAAAGTACAACTCACTTTACCTGGAAACAACAGTGATTGGCCAGCTCCCCACTGCCTATGTCTAAAGCACCTGTTCCACACACCACCGGTACTCGTGATAGCAGATGCTACCTGGTGTGCTCTTGCTTGACCCAGTCATCCTACACTCCACTTTGATTCTGTACCATTTTGGACTCTGATCTACTCATGTGTAACCCGGCTTGTCTGGGCTATGCTTCTGCCTGATATTGTATTATTAGATTCAGTTATCTCTTGGCCTGCTCTAACCTGCTCCATCTTTACCCAAGGGTCTTCCAAGACCTGTACAGTATCGCAGGTGGAAACACTGGATGTGAACTTCCTAGCCTCCAAGATCAATAACAAACTGCACAAATTTGTCTCCAAGTGCAAGGATCCACTGGTAAAAGCTGAGTGGTATACTGATCGATGGGGTTAATATAACCTGATCTATGCATTTCTTTCTTTCCTTGTCTGCACCACAGGATCAAGATCGAGGGAATTTTGGTGATTGTCATCACACTGATTTGGCCCAGGAGACTGTGGTACTTCAACTTCAACAGATCTTACCCCAGAGACCCTTCAAAATTACCCAGATCCCCTGTTCCAAGGGCAACTCGGTTTTCACAGTCCCTGGCCTTGACAGCATGGTTGTTGAAGCCTAGGTCCCGTGAGGGAGGGGTGTCTTTCTGAATCAGTAATTTCTATGCTCCTGAAAGCTAAGAGGCCACGCAAGATATATCATATTACATGGAAAGAGTACTTTGCCTGGTGCAAGGTTAGAAAATTTAATCACAAGAACTAAACCATGGGACAGACCCCAACTTTTCTACAATCCAACCTGGATCAACAATTTGCTTTGGATACCATTAGGGACAAATAATGGCTCTTATTTCAAAGGCTGATTGCCCCTCATTCCCTAGTAAATGCCTTTGCACAAGATGTAACTTACATAGTTCCTCCTGTACAATCTCCGTTGAGTTTGTGGGATCTCAACTCGTTCCCCAGGCTCTTCAGAAAATGCCTTTTGAACCTATCAGAGGTATTCCCTTGTCTACTCTACCTCATAAGATAGCATTCCTCATTGGCATTATCACTGCTAGGCAAGTGTCCAAGTTAGATTCCGTCTTGTACTGTAAGTTCCCCTTTCTTATCCTTAACAAGCTGCTGACTGTATCACTCTGCCCCGCCCCCCGGCGCGCCGCATCATTGGATGTGATTGGCAGCAGCGCGAGCCAATGGCTGCGCTGCTTTCAATCCATCCACTCTAGCCAATCAACGGCCAGGCTGAGCGGCGAAGAGGAAATCGCGGGCGAGCGCAGCAGGTGAACGGGCTCAGGTAAGTAAAATGGGGGGGGCCGGTATTGTCGCATGTTTTTTCACCTTAATGCATAGGATGCATTAAGGTGAAAAAACCTGAACCTTTACAACCCCTTTAAAGCATTTGTTACCCCAACATTTCATATTCCTGATATGTGCCTGCTGCACCATGTACTTGTATGAGAAAGCATCCTGTTCTCTTTGTATTGCTTCCTTTATGTGAAATCCCTGATGTTCCTGCTAGTGCCTTTGCTTTCCTATTAAAAACTGACCACACTAAGCAGGAGAACACACTGTGGTTAGTTCTCTAGCTATGCTGGAAATTCAGTGTACTCTCCTGCAATGATCAGACTTTTCCTCACATGTCCCCACTGCACAGCCATTCACAGGGAAGGTCAGTGTGCTGCTGTGTCTCCTCCCTGAGCTTTAGTATGCAGCTGAGAACAGAGAGGATGTGATCACTTATAAAAAAGGGAAACAAGGCATTTATAATGTTTTTTTTTTTTTATATCTATACAAAAATGTTTTGCCTTAATTTCTATTTTAAACTGAATGGTTTGTTTTACAAGGTGATCGTTTACAATCACTTTAAGGATACGGTTCTACTCTTTCCAGTCAAGGCACACTCTACAAGATCTGTGTTTCCTGGGCTTTCCAGCATGAAGCTTCTGTTTCCCAGATTTACATGAACATAGTGCAGACAGAACACTAAAAAACACTGGGTCAGTGTTCCTGTTAGTCAGGAACTGACCTAAGTTTATTTTCGTTAGTGGCGAGCACATCTTGATATAGTTAGTACTTTTTTCTTTACAGGACAAACCTCCTTGGACTGTTCCCTGGTACCTGTTCACTTGTGCATGATATACTGTATATAATAATAAATATATAATTTATTTTTGTCCTAACAAAAATATATAACATACATCTTCTTGGATAACAGGTCCTCTTGTATCTTGCCATAAATCTGGTCATGCAGGAAAAGTGTCCCTCTCCGTATTTCTTCCCTTTTTTTTTTTTCTGGCATACCCAAGGTAGTGTGAATAATGTGGAGGAGCCAACAGGTCTTCTCCAACAGGAAAACAGTACTTGGATATCCTTTCTTAAGGCCTTGCTTTTTTCTTCTTGCTCATAGTAATAGTGCATAATTCAGCCCTTCTATTCCAGGTTGGTGCATGGAGTAGAAGATGCAGGGGGTATTACCATACAGAAGGTCTTTTTACATGGAAGTTTTAAACGATAACTGCTTAATAGCATTGGCTGGACATTACATACTTTTGGGTTTTTTGTAATTTTTAGTATACGTTGCATAACTATCTGTGACTTTAGCCTGCAGACAAGCAAAAACAAGCAAACTAAAAGCGCAATTACAGTGGTATCAGGGTCTCTTAAGAAAACCAAGAGAGTAACGGCAATATATGCACCACATGAAAACAAAAGAGACAGGAAAGGTCAAAAAGCCCTAGATACCTAATCCACCTAGGGGCAGTAGTCTTAAAAAACTCTTCAGGTTGGAGTAGAGACCCACCCTTCCCTAGATTTCCAGTGAGCCAGTTGAGGGTTCCTTTACTGAAGCCACTACTGCAACAAAGTATCCTTCCCTCTCACAGTATTTTCAGAGTGCTAGTTACTAAGTGTTCAGGTGCTCGCCTCCATCATCACAGCTGTGAGCTCATTCTCTGATTCAAACCCCCTCACATGTTTTTTCATTCCCCTGATGCAGTAGGCCTTGAGCTCAGCGTTTCAGAGCTCACTCCTGTAATAGTGGAAGAGAGCAGTAATGACTAGTCCTCTCTTAGCAACATCCTAGCAATGTCCTAGGAGTATTCCAGTCAGGCTTCAGGAGGTACTGTACGTAAATGTCCTACACCTATAACAAGGGCAATATTCAACTTTAGTCAAAGATGCATAGTTTGATTTTATCTACAGATGCCCCTTATCTGCATAGGCAGTTTTTTGGTAAAGGTAATCCTTTAGACCGGGTTCACATTGGTGGTATGTCAGACATCGCATGTGATTCGCAACGCACTGCAAATCACATGCGATATCTGTGCGATGCGAACTCAGCCATACAGATTGTATGCTTGGCTGAATTCACATCGCATTCGGAAACAAAGTCGTGCAGGACCCTTTTTTTTGTGTTCACACCTATGCGATCCAATTCCTGTCCGAATTGACAGTTCGCACTGAGATATGCGAACCGATCTGGGGGGTGTCACTAACTTTGTATTGACACTCCCAGCGGTTCGCATAGGGCAGTATGAACTGCCTGTGAGTCAGGTGCGATGCGGTAACCGCAGTGGATTTGCAGGGTTTCCCACATCGTACCAATGTGAACCGAGCCTTAATCTTTTAAAAGAGGAACTGTCTGAGTTACCCTTTAGCCTTCGATCATCTTCCAACTTTCAGTTCAGTGCAGGTTTGAAAAAGGCCGAATTTGTTGGTTGGAAAACTGTGGAAGCTACTTTTAGTGAAGGGAGAGAGAAGTGTGACCCTTTTTCCAGAATGCCCCCTATAATCGTTTCAGCCAAACCAGCCCTTCAAAAATGAATATTTATTTTTAGCCTTAGTCCTCTGATGGCTTATTAAAGGTCTCCATGGGCCTTGATGGTAGCATTTTCCACTTCCCCTACCACAGTTTTGACAGGTCTTGCTTGGTTTTAGGCAAAGCAGCAGTGTCACTTCACCCATAGGTACAATAAGTCTACCAGGAGGAGAGTGACGTCTTTCTACACACCATGCCAGGACACCACTGTGAAGTGGGGCTCAGTGCCATCTTCCTTTTACATGCTGTTGACTGCCTCGACTCCTACATTCCTATACATTGATATTGTAGCAATCATCCTTAAAGCATTCCTGGATCCCGTCCCTTTAAAGCATGTTATACAGCACAGTGCTTGTGCTGTGTAATTTGGCCCCCTGTATCACCTGGAATACCTGGCTGATCCTGCCTGGCTATGCCTTCCCCTCTGTAAACTGACCACGGTTCATCATGGGTGCTGTGCCCTGACACTGTGGTCAGTTTACATTCCTCCGTCAGCCGCTCTCTCCTGTCTACTCTCCTCTTTGCTCTCCCCCTTCCCCTCCCTACCTGTCAGCTTGTGACAGTGCCAGCCCCTGCCCCTCCTGCTGCTGAAACAAACAGTATGGTATTTTCATACCATCCACTCTGTGTCCTAATGCTGTGACCCCCTGTGTGTGTGATTTATAAAATAAAATCTGATTATACGTCATTTCAGAGCACCGATCGCGCTCACGTGACCGGCCAGCTCTCTCCTCCTCTCCTTGTCCTGCCTGAAGTCAGTGGGGGAATCTCCGCCCCACCTGCTGCAGCTATCAGAGAGGGAGAAGAGAGAGCTGGCCGGTCACGTGAGCGCAGATCGGCGCTCTGAAATGAGGTATAATCAGCATTTTTTTTATAAATCACACACACAGGGGGACACATCATTAGGACCCAGAGCGGATGATATAAACTAGTCAGAGTGGCTTAACAACCACTTTAACCCTGCATAGTTTCTCAAAAGAATGTTCTGAATTGCTTCTTAGCATCCTATTAGGTTCAAACCTTAAATGGAGCAATTAAAGAGGAATAAAAGCAAACAAGTGGTTTCCCTGGGGCAACACTAAGAGCTGTGGAAAATGTAGTGTAACCACACCTCCCATATTCAAAAATATCATACAAACTGAGTAACGAGTGGTACATGCTGATATTGGTGTCCAAAGTACTAGTGTATATTCACCTGTAACTCCTGTATCATCCTTTATTTATCCAGATGATACCCCAGATGATCCTGACAATGACTTCAGAATAGTGACTCCAAATGACACAGGAGGGGGCAGGAACTGGAGCGATTATGAAGTCCAATCTCTGCTGCACATCTGGTCAGATGAGATGATATCCCGTCGGCTGGATGGCACCTTCAGGAACAAACAGGTCTTTGAAGAGATCTCACTTAGACTGATGGAGTATGGGATCAACAGAGACTGGAAGCAGTGCAGAAGAAAGTACAAGAACCTAAAATACGAATATCATTGCATTCAAAAAGACGAAAACAATGAAAACCAACGTACAATGAGACAAACAGTAAAATTCTTCAATCAGATTGATCACATATTGCGACATCTTCCAAAAGTTACAGCACAGGTTGCTGAAAATGAAGCATGTGGTAGTGTCCCAAACCAAGCAATCTGTCTAGAGGAGTCCAGATCATTTAGTGGAGCAGAGAACCTCTCAGGTAAATATAATATTTATTTGGGCTGCATCAAAGAAGCTCAGCCATATGCAGCTTCAGATTTGCAAGCAAGGCCCCGTACACACAGTCGGATTTTCCGACGGAAAATGTTCGATGGGAGCTTGTTGTCGGAAATTCCGACCGTGTGTAGGCTCCATTGGACATTTTCCATCGGAATTTCCGTCACACAAAATTTGAGATCTGGATCTCAAATTTTCCGACAGCAAAGTCCGTTGTCATAAATTCTAATCGTGTGTACACAATTCCGACGCACAAAGTTCCATGCATGCTCAGAATCAAGCAGAAGAGCCGCACTGGCTATTGAACTTCATTTTTCTTGGCTTGTCGTATGTGTTGTACGTCACCGCGTTCTTAACGTTCTGAATTTCCGACAAGATTTGTGTGACCGTGTGTATGCAAGACAAGTTTGAGCCAACATCGTAAAAAATCCATGGATGTTTGATCACGTGTACGGGGCATTAGGCTTCCCTTTTGCCAATCAGGCCATGTACAAGAGCAAGATAAGAAGTACTTGGGAGTGGCAGCAGTGCTGATCACCACATGTAAAAAATAAATCTCTGTAACTGATTACTAATCATTTAAGCTGGGAGAAGATTACACTGTTCAAAGTGATTAGGGGGATCGCTACACATTAAAAGACTAAAGGCCAGCCATAGACGGTGGTTGAAGGAAAGAAAATCACTTGTTTCCCCCATCAACACAGTCAGTGTTGATGGAGGTATCCCTCCCACTAAGCCATTGTGTTCTCCTGGCAGGGACGGCTATAACGGCTACTAGCAATAATTGCAGTTTAGCACCTGTACAATATTTATTTTTGTGAACTAAACATTTGTGGGAGAAACGTATTTAGTAGATAAAATGCAAGTAGATAAGCAATTCGTAGAGAACCCAGTCTTCAGCCCAGGCTCCTATGCCACTTCTGAAAAGCGTAGGTCCGTATCTTCTCCCAGTTGTGGCAGTGGCTTGTCCATCCCATTCTTTCTCCTGAAGGAGTGTTGCTCCTGCTGTCACTTTGATTTGGTACAGACTTTTACTTGTCTTTTTGATCTCATTCACAACATTTGATCTGTAAATCCTGTATTTCTCAGATCTGTTCTTCTATTTTAACAGAAGAAGAAAGTTTAGTGACGCTCAGTAATCAAGCATTATCTGCACTAAAGCGAAAAACCTCCCCCAATGGTGAGACAAGTTTCAGTTGTTTTAATATTGATCAACACCTATTCTAATGCTTAAAGGATCACTATTGCAAAATATGTTGTATTATAAAAACTATATGTGGTTAATACATGTAATTCTATTATTCAGTATACTGATTTATTTTTTCTCTTTCACATGGTTTTATTTATTTTTCTTTCTAGCCCATTGAGGGACCCAGGAAGTCTTTAACTCCCAGGTCATACTAGGGTTTATTTACTAAAACTGGAGAGTGCAAAATCTGGTGCAGCTGTGAATGGTAGCCAATCAGCTCCTAAGTTGTTAAGTTTTAAAGTAGAACTATAGACAAAACTTTTGTCCGATTTTTTTTTTTTTTTTTTTCACCATCTGAGTCGCATTGCGGTACTTTCTCTTCACTTCCTGTCCCAAAGCCAAAGAGGAAGTGAGGGAAAATCCCTGCAAACTAAGGGAATTCTTTGGGGACTCCCAGATGTAAGATTCCCCCTCTTTTACTTTTCTGGGGACAACCCAAAATGTGGGGTTTTCTTTTGCTTTCACTTTCGATGATAATGGTAAACAGGACAAATAGAGAGGATAAAACAGGGGCACATACAGCAATAAAAATTAACAGGTATTCTAATCCCTTGTCACTTTATCCAAAACCTTAAAAAAAAAAGTTTTGCCTTTAGATATACTTTAAACTTTGACAAAAAAATGGAAGCAGATTGGTTTCTATGCACAGCTGCACCAGATTTTCCACTCTCCAGTTTTAGTAAATCACCCTGTTGTCTACATGAGGATTTTTCACTGACAAACAACAAAAAAACTGTAGGCCAACACAGGATAACCCCTCCTATTACATGCATGTCTCCTTTTTTTGCTGGTGCCTTAGGGAGTATGAACATTCTTTTCTTCAGTTCTGTTGTGTTAAAGACTAATCTAATTTTTTTTCTAGCACTTTTTTATTCTTTTACTTTTACTATAGGCAAAAAAAAAAAATTGTAGGCCAACCCAGGATATCCCCTCCTACTACCAGCATGCCTTCATTTTTTTTCCTTCAGCTCTGTTGTATTGAAGACTAATCTAATTGTTGTTTTCTCACCTCCAACCTTCCTGTATTACCATACAGAATAACAGATCTCCAATGAGTTCTCCTTAGTATTCTTGTTTAAGGTGTCAACAACGGCTCCAGTGGAGAAGCAGTGATTCCTATATTTTGCTGTGGGGTCCCTGCAGCGCCAGTTCACCCATCCTATGCATTGCTATGGGGTCCCTTGCAGCACCTTGCCTTTCAGCCTCTGATTTGCACCTCAAGTTTTACTAGTCTTGCTGCTCTTTCATGGCATCCTCATTGTGATATACCTAGATGACCTCCTATTGAGGCAACAGTCAGCTTCAGCTCTGTCAGACAACGTAGCTTTGACCATCTAGACATCACAGCAGTTCGGATGAAGCCTGAACCTTGAGAAATTGCTGCTGGAACTGACATATCTGGAGAATCTGGGTCTCATCCTGGACACAGCTAAGGTTGGAGTGTTCCTTTTAGAGGAGAAACTTAAGGCACTCAGGTCTGAGAATTGAACTCTCCAGACCAGAAGCTGTCAGACTCTCTGCTCCTGCATGAGGTCCTGATGGTTGCATCATTTGAGACAGTTCCATTTGTCTAGTTTCATTCCAGACCTCTGCAATGCAACATTCTGTCATTGTGGGACAAGTGATTGGGTCTCTGGATATACCAGTTTGTTTGTTGCCAAGGCATAGGTGTCCCAGGCTTTGGGGTCCTTCCTTCCTGTCTTTTTTGAGGATCCTCATGAAAGATGCAAACCTGTTGGGATCATTCCTCTGTGTTAATGATCATGCTCTTGGCTTCACTGCTTTGCTACAAATTAAGGCATGCTGGTAGGAGAGGTTATCCTGGACTGGCCTACAGTTTTTTCCAGTGTTCAAATTCTTCTATAGGCAGCAATGTTAACCGAAGGTTAAAGACCTTCCCTGCCCTTCAGTGGACTACAAGAGACGAATTATATGGCAAATTTTTCTCACCATTTATCTGCAGACCAACAAAATAAAGTAACGGGGTTGAGATAAACCATTACTATCTTTTTTGTTCTGCCTTTTTCTTTTAAAGGTGTTTTAACACCTTGGTTTGCATATACAGTAAGTGTGGGGAAAAAAAAATTTCTTAAAAAAAAAAAATCATATAGTGAATTTAATCATTTGAAACGTAATCACGCAAAGTTATAAGAGTACAATATTTATTACAAGAGTGGTTCTTTATTATGTTACAGTTGATATTAATACAGTTAAGATGCTGACAGGCCAAATTACAAAAGAGTTCCAAGATTCAGTTCAGTAAAATATACACCATAAAAAACCCATAAGAAACTGTATATCTCTTCTGGTGTTAAAGCTGTACTCTAGGACACTTAAAAATTCTCCCTTGCAGTGGGACTGCATCTGTACTGCAACCTTTAACAGCTCGTTTAGGTCTAGCGGGCATGGAAAAGTAGATTTATTTATTTAACTCTCTGCTCCTACAGGTTCCTATGGTTGCTAGACTGGTCCCTTTAGCTTCTCCCCAATGCTTTGGCTGTCTACAGTCCTGATGTCAAGACCGATGCAGGATCTAAATCCCTGTATTGGACATGAGGAGGCTGAGGGACAGTCCACTGCATGGAGGGTCGCCACCTGTCAGGGGAACAGAGGACTGAGTAAGAACAATTGCTCTTAAAGACCCGTAGACCAGGGATCTCCAAACTTTCTACACAAAGGGCCAGTTTGCTGTCCTTCAAACTTGGGGGGGGGGGGGGGGGGTTGGGGGCCGGATTATGACCATTGAAGTAGAAAATGTCCCGTTCTGTTGAGAAGTGCCCCCCATCGAATAGTGCCCACGCATGCGCAGGACGGAGCCGCACTTCAACTGATTTGCTGATCAGCTGGAGTGACGTGACCAGGGCGCAAGCGCACATCGTAGGAGGCATCTCTCGATGGGAGATACCATTTCACGGCCACAATTGAAACCTATAAAAAACAGCAGGGGGAGACCATAGTTCTCACATTGTGCCTCGCTGTTGCGGGTCTTTTTAAAGTGCGCTGATGGTCCGGTTGTGTCTGTGTAGCAGGGCGGGTTTGCTGTGTTGAACGTTCGGTTTTGTGTGAAAGAGCGGGTTGCAACACAGACAAAACCAGCTCTTCAACACAACCACTAGCTGCCCTCCATCAGCAGCGATGCGCAATCTGAGAACTACGGTCTCCCCCACTGTTTGTATAGGTTTAAATTGTGCCTGTGAAATGGTATCTCCCATGAGTAACCACTGCATGCGGCGTGGTTATGTCACCCCAGCTGATCGGCAAATCAGCTGTTGTGCTGTTCTGTACGGCACATGCGCAGTACCTACTGGGCACTATTCGATGGGGGGCACTTCTCGACAGAACACCGGCATCAGTAAACAAATGCCCCATCTTTGGTGTCAGTGAGAGGAATTGTACCACATCGTTGGTGTCATTGAGTGGTAAGAATCGTGCCCCAATCTTTGGTGTCACTGAGTGGAATTGTGCCCTATCGTTGGTTTCATTGGGAGGAATTGTGCTCCTTGTTGGTGTCAGTGGGGGTAATCATGCCCCATTGTTGGTGTCAGAGGATGAAATATTTCCCAAAGAGCCACAGTTTAGAGATCAATACCCTAGACTAAACAAGCAGACAACCCTTGCAGTGCAGACGCAACCCCACTGCAGGGGAGAATTTTTAGTTTTCAGCTTTAACTGACATTCTAATCTTGTTCATATTATTGTTTATCTCTACTACCCTATAAACAGTCACAATGCTGTAGGCAACGCCACTGCTCTGCCTTTCTTTCATTGGAGAACAAATCTGCATCTGTCATCTAGTACTAACAGCCAAAGACATGGGGAGATTTACTAAAACTGGTGTACTCAGAATCTGTGCAGCTGTGCATAGTAACTAATCAGCTTCTAACTTCAGCTTGGTAAATTAAAATTAAATTACAATAAAACCTGGAAGCTGATTTCTTACTATGCACAGCTGCACCAGATTCTGGGTGCATCATTTTTAGGCTGGCCATACATTATACAATTTTCATACAATTTTCTGTACAATTTTCACCTTCAGCTATGTAGTGCAAGGGCCTGCCTAATTGGAAACAATTGAAAGTGTTGTTTAGTTTTCACCTCATATTATATGGTTTTTGGTAAATCTAAAAGAAAATTGTACAAGAAACTTGAACATGTATGGCCAGCGTTAGTTAAAGGGGTTGTAAAGGTAAAATTTTTTTTTTTTTAAAATAACAAACATGTTATACTTACCTTCACTGTGCAGCTCGTTCTGCACAGAGTGGCCCCGAACCTGGTCTTCTGGGGTCCCTCGGCGGCTGTTTCAGCTCCTCCCCGCAAGCATTAACCACCTTAATGCGAGCTCCCTCGCATGGTGGTTAGTGCTTGCGGGCGCGCTCCCATGATACAGCCGGCGGCTATAGCCGCTCACTGTATCACTCGGCCCCGCCCCCCAGTGCGCCGCATCATTGGATGTGATTGACAGCAGCGCGAGCCAATGGCTGCGCTGCTTCCAATCCATCCACTGTAGCCAATCAGTGGCCAGGGTGAGCGGAGGAATAGATGTCGGGAACGCAAAGCTGACTTTCGAGGCGTCAGGTAAGTAAAACGGGGGGGGGCTGGTGGCGGCGGTATTGTCAGAAGTTTTTTCACCTTAATGCATAGAATGCATTAAGGTGAAAAAATTTTTACCTTTACAACCCCTTTAAGCTCCCCCAGAATGCTAAACTAACTTAGCAAAAAGATAGATGATTTGGAATGAAAAATCCAGAAGTGAGATCTCTGATGGCCCCAGCAGGTTCAGAAAATCAGTCATTGAATGAAATGAAAATCCACTTATAACTGTTATAGGTGGACATACTGGGATAATGTCTTTTTCATAACTGACCCTAGTCTTGATGATCTTTTGTTAGAACGGAGTGTGAAATTTCAAATTTTTCTGCACATTTTTTTCATAGAACTTCATTGTCCAGATAAAAAGAAGCAGGTATGGATTCACAAGCCAACAAAACAGTCACATCAGGATTCTGCTAACTCATGTGAAATACCTTTAGCAGTAAAACTGATCAGTCCTCCTCAGAGTCATAACAGTCCTTGGGAGCCTCAGCCAACAGGCGGTGTATTAGGACAGCCAAGTGTAAATGACCAGGTGAGATATTACCATGTGTTATTACATGTAACTGTAGATCAGGTTACATAAGCACTTTGATGCTGCAGATTTTCTTTTTATTGTTCATTTCTGACTGAGCTAATGACTTCAATGTGATCTCTGCATGGTCAGAAGGAAACGGTTTGATACTGTCAGACATGCAGCATTTCACAGTAAAACGTATTTTATTCTGACTGTCATGTGACTGTAAACTTAAAACAGGATCACATCTGTACTCCTGAACTGCATTTCAAGCATAACTAAAGGCAAAACTTTTTTCATAGTTTTGGAAAGAGACGAGAGGGATTAGAACACCTGTCACTTTTTATTTTTGTCTGTGCCCCCCATTAAGGAGATTCACCCTCTCTATTTGTCCTGTTTACCATTATCATTGAAAGTGAAAGTAAAAGAAAATCCCACATTTTGGGTTGTCCTCAGAAAAGTAATAAAGGGGAAATATCGGGGACACTAGTTCTGGTGACCTGGGGGTCCCCAAGGAATTCCCTTAATTTGCAGGGTTTTCTTCTCATTTCCTGTGTGGCTATGGGACAAGAAGTGAAGAGAAATCTCCCCAATGGAACACAGATGTAAAAAAATCTGACGGGAGTTACTACCCTCCCGTGCTCTATTGAGTGGGTTAAGATCTCTGTGCACAGGGCAGGAATATTTTCAGATGACCCCCAAAATAAGAAAACCACTATCTGATTTGAGAGATTAGATGCCTTGTTGACAGTGCTTGGGGTACTGAATGTAGATTATTTCAGCTGTATTTTATGTCCATACCACAGGTGAAATAGGGAAATGCGAGTGCTTATGGGGCCTCGAAGTTACACAGGGGATCAGGGATCACAAACAACATTTTCCAGTTTCCCTTTTAAATATTTTTAGGGTATGTGCACCCTGCCATCTAATAACTGTGTTTTTAATCCTTTTTATTCCTTGTGTTTCTACTAAAAGCAGAAAGGACAGTGCTTCTTCATTCAGGTGTTACTTTTTTGCCAGTCTCTTCACTTAAATGTTAGCCATGTGTTTTTGGTACATTGCATTTTCTTTCATACCTTAAAACTGCAGCATGCTGCAGTTTTTGTCCTGCTGGCCCCTACAACAAGTGGAAAGCAGGTCTCCATTTTCATTCCTTTTTTAATCCGTCTTCATTCAATTTTTTTTTTTTTAGGTTTGTGCATCTTCCAGTGAAAAAAAAGCAGCTAGAAAAAAGGATTGAAAAAAGAATGAAGACTGAATGAAATATGGAAGCATTGTTTAAAAGAAGAATTAAAGATTAAAATTATTAAAAAGGATTAAAAACGGCAATAAATTTGCATTGCTGTTATTTGTGTTGATGAAAATGGGCCTTGTGCGCATACCCTAGCAGTCGGAAAACAAAAACTGTTTTATTTGCTATGGGCAAATATGTCGTTCATTCCTAAGCAGCTAGCTGACACTTGCCCCTCTACAGTTTATGGTATAAAAATCATTTGGATAAATACTTATTTTGGCATTAGATAAAGTTATGCTTACTAATAAAACGGAAAATTGTATCATACTTACTGTAATTTTCCTTTCCTGGTGCCTATCCATGGTAGCATACCTGTGATAAGCTCCGCCCCGGAGTCCTCCCCTCAGGATAGTTAATACATTATAAAAGTGACAATCATACCCCCCAATAGCATTCTCCTATTATATTGAAAACGATGGGAGGGCATGTATGCTGCCATGGATAGGCACCAGGAAAGGAAAATTACGGTAAGTATGATACAATTTTCTATTTTCCTGGTGCCTCCATGGCAGCATACCTCTGATAAAATAAATAGCTAACAGGGTGGGTAATGCTCATAAAGAAAATTTTATTAAGGAAACGCAAGAGCTGACTCAATCGCCCTTCTTCCAAACTCCACTGAAGTGAGTGCCCCTGGATCAATTCTGTAATGACGCATGAACGTGTTTGGGGATGACCAAGTGGCCGCTTTGCAAATGTTATCTAGAGAGACATTAGCCCTTGTCTCCCACGATGAAGAGACTGCCCTCGTTGAGTTGAGAGGGCTTTCATCGCCGGAGGATCCATCCCTCTAGCCCTATACACTTTCTGGATCAGCTTGCAAATCCATTAGACGATAGCTCTTGATGCAGCTTCCTTTCCTCTATTCCTGCCCCAAGGAAGTATGAACAATTTGTTTGATGCTCTAAAGGTACTTGTGGCTTTCAGGTAGCATCTTAGCACCTTGGAAATGTCCAATTCTTGTAGTGAACCTGAGAGTGGATCTGTAAAGGTAGGAAGTGCTCAGGCTTCTGAGAGAGTGGACCGACAAGAGACTTTTGGGACAAACCCCTGTACTTTTCGCAGTTCCACCCTATCCGGAAAGAAAGATATGTGCTCATCTACTGCCCCCAAGCTTGTAATTCCGAGGCCCTTTTTTCTGAAGTCACTGCAATTAGACTGTTTTGAGCGTCAGGTTCCATAGGGAAGCGGATTCTATAGGGACGAAAGGCTGAGACATCAGACAGTCCAGGACAAAGGGCAGATCCCAAGCAGGAAAAGAACGTTTTACTGGAGGCCGGATTTTTTTGACTGCCCTGAAGAATTGAATGATGAGCGAGTTTTCTGCCTATCTTTTCTGGGTGGCTGCCGAGATAGCGGCCACCTGAACCTTAAGTGAACTGAGACTGAGACCTAGGTCCAGGCCACCTTTGTAGAAAATCCAAGAGGAGTGCAGTGGATGGCATTATGGGATCCAAACACTTGTCTGCCACAAACAATTTGAACTTATTACAGATTTTTGAATAAACATAATTCATGGAGGGTTTTCTGGCCTTCAAAAGAGTCGAGATCACATTTGCAGAGCAACCTAAGTACTGGAGTTTCTCCCTTTCAACATCCAAACATGCAGATTCCGCTTGTGAGGAGCTGGATGCACAAATCTCCCTTGGGAGAGGAGTTTAGGAAGCACTGCAATCTTGAGCGGGCGACATGTACTGAGGACCATTGCCCAGGGGAACCACAGCCTCCTCGGACGGTATGGGAGAATTGCCACCACTCTGACTGGTTCCTTCATCAACCTGAGCAGAAACTTCGAGATTGAGGGCTTGGGAGGAAACACATGAGCTGTTTTGCAATGCCACATGCTCGAGAGGGCATCTACTGCTTCTGTGATGAGGATGAGGCAGGCGAGAAATCTTGGCAGTTTGATATTCATTGGTGAGGCAAAAAGGTCGATTTCCGGAGGATTCTGAAGACTCATGATCCAATTGAACACCGAGGGGTGAAGAGACCATTCGTTGTTGTCTTGAAAACGACGAGACAGATGATCTGCCTCCTTGTTCAGATGGCCCAGAAGGTAGACCGCCTTCAGATCCAGCAGATTTCTATCTACCCACAACATAATGGGCTCCACTTCTCTTAGTATAGGGATGCTGTGGGTTCCCCCCTGTCTTTGGATATTCGACACTGCTGCTCTGTTGTCCAAGCGTACTAGGACTTGCTTCTGGTGTAGATGTTCTCCCAGACTCACTTGGGCTAGATAGACTGTCCGTAACTCCCGCAAAGGGGGTATTCTCCAATGTCTTGGAAAGTCCCACCTCCCTTGTACTGCAAGGTGATCACAGTGTGCTCCCCAACCCATCAAACTCGCATCGGTGGTAAGGATTTTTCAGGAGGGGCATTGAAGAAGACGAGGTCTTGAGATTAGGCCCTTCTGTGACCACCAGAGGAGACCCCTCCTCATGGGATCTGAGATCGAAATTCGCTGACACAGTGACTTCCTCCTCTCCAGAAGCTGCGTTGTACTGGGTGCTAGCAGTAGGATGTCATCCAGAAAGTGAAAATCTCGCAGTCCTCTTTCCCTGAGGGGCGCCAGGACTGTGATTAACACCTTCGAGAATATGCTTGGGGATGTGCACAGACCGAAAGGAAGGCACTGTAACTGGAGGTGTGTGGGACCCACCGCCACCCTTAGAAATTTCTGAAAGACAGGGAGAATGGGGACGTGAAAATAGGCGTCTTGCAAGTCTACTGAGATCATCTAGTCTCCCGGTTGGACCATCTGGTTGATAGTTTGTAAGGATTCCATTTTGAAAAAGTCCAAATGAATGAAACTATTTAACCTCTTCAAATCCACTACTGGTCTCCATTCTCCACTCTTTTTGGGGATAAGAAAGAGAGGAGAATAGAATCCTATGAATCTCTCGGAAGGAGGGACAGGGATTACCGCTTGCTGAACCTGCAGTAGGTGAAGATATTTCTGCAGAGCCACCGCCTTTTGGGGTGAAGCTGGTCGTTTTGTTAGAATGAATGAGTCTTGTGTGGGATGATCTAGGAACGTCCAAAAATGACCAAAACAGACCGTAGATACCACCCAGGGATCTTTGCACCGGCTGGACCAGACTTCGGCAAACCTCTTCAACCTGGCCCCTACTGGAGGAAGTTGGAGTGGCCTCCTGTCAAAAAGTTTTCCTCCCCTCCTGGAGGTTGGAGAGACTCCTCTGTTTGTCTGACTTCAGAAAAGTGGCTCGAGTACTTCTCCAATTCTTTTTGGGATCCCTACTTTGACGGAACTGAGAGAAGTTCCTGTTCCTGAAATTTAGAAGAAACAACTCGAGGACGCCTAACCCTCCTGTCCTGGGGAAATAATCCTGATTTTCCCCCAGTCACTCGAGAGATTGCCTACTCCAGCCTATCCCCAAACACAGCTTTCCCGTCAAAGGGGATTTTGCACCAATTTTGTTTCGATGCTGCGTCGGCTGCCCAAGGTTTCAGCCACAGAGCTCGTTTGGCCATAATCGTGTGCAACATCGCTCTAGCTGAATACCTCACCGCATCAATTGCTGCTTCCCCTACGAAGTCTGCAGATAATTTGTGCTCCTCCAGTACTTTAATGATGTCATCTTTAGGTAGATCTTGACGAATTGTCAACCTCAATATTCTCGGTCCAGACCCTGATGGCATTAGAAACTGAAGCTAATGCTATAGCTGGCCTGCAGGCTCCTCCTGCCAATTGGTAGGCTTTCCTTAGGTCTGAGTCGATGCGCCTATCCAATGGATCCTTAAAGGAGGCTGAGTCCTCCATTGGCAGGGTGATGTTTTTAGCTAGGCTCACCACTGCAGCATCGACCACCAGAGGAGTGTCCAAGAGAAGAGTCAGACTCTGCTAAAGGGTATAACTTTTGAAGTCTGTTTAAGGAGAAGCGTTTGTCCATCTTCTTCCATTCCCCCTCTATAAGATCCTTCAAATCTTCCATAAAGGGAAAAAAGGCAAGTCTTTTCTTTAAAAATTGAAGGACTTAGCTTTCTTAGGCGGTTCCTCCGCCTCCTCCCAGCTGATGGCCTGCTTGACCGCAGAAACAAATGGCTGCACTAAAGAGAAGTTAAAGCCTGAGGGTTCTGATTCAGCCGTAGAATCATCTGATTCATCTTTGTCTCCTGTGGTCGGTGGCAGTGGTCCTGATGTGGCCACTTGAGGACCCGCGGTTGATTGGCCTGGAAGGGTTGACTCCGAAGGGTGAACCTGCCCACTAGCTATGACCTTTTGCGAGGGAGATGAGTGCATTAGCTTGGCTAAAAAGTCCTTGACCACTTTTTTTATTAAATCCGTCACCTGCTGAACTTCAGCTTTTTCTTGTTCAGCATAACCCCAAAAACAGTCTTTGCAGATCAGCTTATCTCTCATAGGAGTTGCTGCACATGCCCGGCATTTTTTGGCACTTTCCCGCCTGGGAGGGCTGGATGACCAATGTCTTTTAGAAGTTGACCTCCCATCGGAATGGTGGCGAGAACTAGTCGATCGACTGTGATCAGAACTTGGCCGGGAGTGTCCACTGTGACAGCCAGAAGTCTTATTAGACATGTCTTGGCGTATAGGGCTGAAACTAGAGTAACAGCGTAAAGGCACTCTTTTGCTCAAAAAAAAATGTTTTTTCTTTTTTCTTTTTGTATTAGGTGCGTGTCCTTACCTAAGAAAACGAGGGTCTTGGTCTGACGGCGGCTGACTCATAACTGTGGGGGCAGGCAGAGGGAGAAAAGCAGCAAAGTAGAATACTAGAGCAGAGAAAAGGGAAAGCCATACAATAAAAAAGGGGAAAGAATGTACAGCATTTCCCCCTGTCACTAAGTATAGCTACACTAATATATATTACTTTTCTTTTTTTTTTTTACACATATACCCAAAAAAAAGAAACATATAGCCAAAGAAATATATACTATGTATTTAAGTAAGCCACTTTCTCTCTGTTATTATGAACATGTACCTTTTTTTTTTTTATAAAAAAAAAAATTACTCCCCCCTCTAAAACACCAGAAATTACTCACCATATACGTCCACTACTGAGGCTACAGGATCATTCCAAGGGCAGGACCTGTTAAGAATGAGCCTAAGGCTAACTAACGCTCTAAACATATAAATAGGGAAAGGGGAGGCGGACTTGCCCGACCCCCTTCCCCGCTCCGCCCCCCAACGATTCCGCCCCAAGTGAGGGAAAGCCCACAGGGCTTTACTCACAAGAGAGATGGCGCCGCAAGCGTCAGCTGCCTGCGCATGCGCCGAACAGCCGGAGCATTGCTCGGCCAATCGGAGGGTAACAGACATTAGAATACCACCCCTTCAGTGGCGATTCCGCGCCCTGGCGCTCGCCGCACACAGGAAGCCAGAGAAGACAGGAAAAACAGGACAAAAAGAAATATACAGGCACAATATACAAAAGGCTCAGAAAAAGGAAGCCCTTACCTATCCCCACCGTAGAAAGCCAGCTTAGCCCAATATGCAGGACTGTCGTTCCAAGTTTGGAATCTGCTGCTGCCCCAAAAGACCCTCAGAAGGGGCTCCCCTCTTATCAGCGCTGTTAGCAGCGCAAGATAGGGGACTGCATCTGGGAGAGGCTTGAACCCAGACGGAAGCTGCACATGGCAGAGGAAAAGACACGCACTGACACTATCCATCAGGTATGAGGAAAAAAAGGAGAATGCTATTGGGGGGGGGTATGGTTGTCACTTTTATAATGTATTAACTATCCTGAGGGGAGGACTCCGGGGTGGAGCTTATCACAGGTATGCTGCCATGGAGGCACCAGGAAAGTGTTCTTTTCTTCAACAAACGTAGGTAAAAACAAAAGCAATATATTGTGAGAAATGTTTCACAAAAGGTCTTGGAAGCCCACAAACTGCGCATCCCTCCTGTGACCAGACACAGTGGATTACAATTACCGGGTATCATGTGATATGGTTATAGCAATCACATGATAACAATTTAAACAAACTGTCATGAATGGATTTCCATCCATGAACAGTTTGCTTAGGGTTGTGATCTGTGATTGGCCACAGCACTTACATGGTACCTGGCTACCTGTACCATGTGATTAGCTATAGGCAATCACAGACCACAACCATAAGCAAGCTGTTAACCCATTCATGACAGCTAAAACTATTATTTATATAGTGATCATCATTGTATAAGCAATAACAGTGGAAAAAAATAAAAATCCCTCATCTCCCCCCCCCCCCCCCGCTATGGGGACACTGAACTACTCTTATGACAGTGACAGAATTTACAAAACAAATAGTAAAAAAAAAAATTGTGTTTCATTTCTTCATATTCTAAAAACTTGTGACAAAAAAAACACAAATTCAAAACCTCACTATGCCTCTTACTAAATACCTCAGGGTCTCAAGAAATACGATAAAATATATATATATATATATATATATATATATATATATATATATATACACACATACATACACACACACACCACAGTTTGTAGACTCTCTATAACTTTCACACATAACAATTAAGATACCCTTATTGAAATTTCTTTTTACCAAAGACATGTAGCAGAATACATTTTGGCATAAAACACTCAAGTGTGCACAGACAAACTAGAAGCCACTGTGTTTCAAGCTAAGACTGACTACAGTGCTGGCCCTACCTCAGATACCCATGCTACCTGGTTACATAAACGTAGGGAATATGAGCTTTGATTTCTTAGATTTCACTAAAAAGAAAATGCTATACACTACCCAAAACATTTTTGAGCTTTGTAACAAGGCTGGTCGTCTTCTAGCATATTTAGCCAAACCCTTTCTGGAGGATACAGGTATGTCCCTACCCCTATCCCTCACATTTGAACCTCCACTGGCCAACTTAGCACCTCACATCATGAGGTTCTGGATGCCTTCATGTCCTTTTGCTCTTTAAATGCCAGTACTGCACAATATCCGGATGACCTTTTATCCAAATATTTGCCACACATTTCTCACCATTCCCTGTCTCCTCACCGGAGCCAAGGATTGGATGCTCCTATCTCTACTTATGCGATGGAGTTTGTGATTTCAGGATTGCCTTCTCATAAAACATCAGGCCTGGATGGTTTCCCAGACAAATGGTATGCTACATTTAAACATTTATTAAGTCCATATCTTCTCAGGACCTTTACTGTGGTCTTGGAGGAGGGCATTCTTCCTCCTCTTTGAGGGAGGGGTTAATCGTTCCTATCCTAAAGCAGCACAAGGATCAACCTATGTAATTCCTACAGACCCATCTCGTTAATCAATGTTAATGTTAAGATCTTGGCTAAAGATCTCGCTAACATTTTAATAAAGTGGTTGCACGTTTAGTGAAGAGTGATCAGGGGGGATTTATTCCTGGAAGATTTTCTATTCAGAGGCTCTTTCACAACTTACAATACCCTCATGATCACTCTGGCATGTGAGCCATTGTCGACCTAGGCCTAGTTGACATCTATGCAGGTTGCGGTTGATGCATTTTCCGGGTGTGTTTTGTTTTTTTTTTTTTTTGCATGTGTTTTGTGTTTTTGGGAAGTGTCTGTTGGCTGCAGGAAAAACCAGCAAGAACACAGCAGAAATGCATAAAAAATGCAAGCACTGCATTTTTTATGCGTTCCACTGCATTTCCGTTAAAGTCCAACCAAAAACACAACCTGCTGTAGGAAAAAAGTTCCTCACCCTTTCCAAAAAAACGCACAGGTAGAAAATGCATGGATGTGAACTTGACCCATAGGAAACCATGTTAAATGGACTGCAGTGTGTTTCTGCAAAACTGAAAATGCACTAAAACACGCATAGGTGTAAACCAGGCCTTAGATACTTGTAAAGCCTTCGACAGTGTAGAGTGGCCTGTTTCATGTACTGCAGCTCAAAGGCTTTCCTCCCCAGATGATATCTTAGATATGACTATTATATACCAACCTGGTAGCCTGGAGTTCACGTAAAAACTTTTGCTTCAGCTGCTTTCTCCGTTTACCAAGGTACATGCCAGGGGTGTCCATTACCCCATTATTATTTGCTTTGGCTATAGAACTGCTGCCTATTCACATTTGTACATCTTCTTCCATACGAGTCCTCATTATAGAAGAATGTATCTCTTTGTATGTGGGTAGAGTGGACCAGACAGTGGATGGATCCTTTATTGGATCTCATGGGTAGAGTTAATCTGCTCAAAATGATTTATCTACCAAAATTCTTTTAAGCTGTGGCTAATTCTCTCTGTAAAGTCAAACAGATTGATGCTATTTGCACAAGGTTTCTCTGGCATCGCCAAACCCCTAGAATAGCACTGTAAGTCCTGAAATTACCGACCCACGTAGCGGGTCTAGCATTTCCTAATTTTTGCCTCTATTATTTAGAGTCACAACTAGTCAGTGTTCATGACTGGCTTCAACCCTCCATGGCTAACGCCTGTAAAGCCACTGAAGCTGCTATAATCTCGTCTTTTGAAACATTATATAACATCTATAAAAGTCAAGTACCCCCTTGCAAAGGTACCACCATGCTGGAAACTACTGTCTCTATTTCTTAAAGTAGTTCCCCAAACAACCCACTATGGAATAATCCCACACTGAATTGAGCTGCTTATAGTTCCTGACCCACAAAGGTGGTCTACACAAGGAATTAGATATTTGTGTCAGTGGTATAATACCCAAGGATTTTAGACCTTCTCCCAGTTGCAGGGAGGAGTTCAACCTTCCCCTACTTTTCTACACTATAATTATCTACTGCAGCTTCCCCTTTAGGCACAATTTGGGTCGTTGACAGATCCACGCCTATTCACACCTCTTAAAAAATTGCTGACACAACTAAGTACATTTTTAAATATTGCCCACTTGCCACCAAATCACTTACATATATGTAGGGTTATGGCTGCAGCTGTATGCCATAACTGTTTTTTTTTTTTCCAGCCGGTGATGCTTTTTCATCTAAAAGCAATCCTAATGGCTGATTAGCCGCTGTATTGCTTTTACAGGCGGCGGGAGGGGATATTACCCCCTCCCTCCACCCACTGGCACCTCTCCGGGCTCTCCCAATGCGATTCTGCTCAGGCCAGTCTAGTTCCTCCAGCCCAAACTCGCTCATCCATGTCTTTATTGACCTTGCTTTGTGCACTGGTCAAAATCATTAGGTGGAGGGGGTTTTATGGTGTGGGGTTGTTTTTCAGGGGTTGGGCCTGGCCCCTTAGTTTCAGTGAAGGGCATTTTTAGGACGTCAGCATACCAAGACATTTTGGGCAATTTCATGCTCCCAACTTTGTGGGAAAAGTTTGGATGTGGCCCCCTTCCTGTTCTAAGAAGACTGTACACCAGTGCACAAAGCAAGGTCCAAAAAGGACATGGATGAGCGAGTTTGGGGTGGAGAAACTTGGCTGGCCTGCAAAGAGTCCTGACCTTAACCTGATAGAACACCTTTGGGATGAATTAGAGCAGAGACTGCGAGCCAGGCCTTCTCGTCCAACATCAGTGCCTGACCTCACAAATGCGCTTCTGGAAGAATGGTCAAACATTCCCATAGACACACTCCTAAACCTTGTAGACAGCCTTCCCAGAAGAGTTGAAGCTGTTATAGCTGCAAAGGGTGAGCCAACTCAATATTGAACCCTACGGACTAAGACTGGGATGCCATTAAAGTTCATGTGCGTGTAAAGGCAGGCGTCCCAATACTTTTGACAATTGCGCGGTCATGCAACACTGTACCCAAACAAATTTTTTATCATTTAGTTCCCACAAATAGAGCTTTCTTTTGGTGGTATTTGATCACCTCTGTGGTTTTTATTTTTTGCGCAACAAATAAAAAAAAATCCCCAAAATTTTGAAAAAAAACAAGTTTTTCTTTGTTTCTGTTAAAAATTTTTGTAAATAAGTAAGTTTTCTTCTTCAATGATGGGCACTGATATGGCTGCACTCACGGGCACTGATACGGCGGCACTGATGGGCACCAATGAGGTGGCACCAATGAGGTGGCACTGATGATGGGCACTGATAGGTGACACTGGTATGCGGCACTGATGGGCACTCATAGGTGGCACCAATGGGCACTCATAGGCGGCACTGATGGGTACTTATGGGTGGCACTGATGGACACTGACAGGTGGCACCGATGGACACTGATGGGTGGCACTGATGACACTGATTGGTGGGACTGATGACACTAATGGGTGGCATTGCTGGGCATCACTGAAATATAATGGTGCCAATCAGTGCCCATTTGTGGGCACTGATTGGCACATGTGGATGGCTATGGGGTACATACCTCGCCATCCACATGTTGCCCCCTTCCCCGGTGGTCCTAGTGGCGTCCCTGGTGGTCCAGTGTGGTCATCTGAGGGGGGGCTGAGCTGATAAACAATCAGCGCAGACCCCCCTGTCAGGAGAGCCGCTGATCGGCTCTCCTCTACTCGCGTCTGTCAGACGCAAGTGAGGAAAAGCCGTTCAACGGCTCTTCCTATTGACATTGTGATCAACCGTGATTGGACACGGCTGATCATGTGGTAAAGAGCCTCCGCCAGGGGCTCTTTACCAAGATCGGTAGAGCACCGCTTCACCGATCGCCGCAATGCGCACCCCCACGGGCGTGCGGCGGCATGTTATCCTGCTGGACGATATGACGCCCAGTCAGGATAACTGAACCACCGCCCGGCCGTCAATCTGCTATAGGCCAGGTGCGAAGTGGTTCAAAAAAACTTGACAGAGGACGTAGGTTGTTCCAGGTCTAAATATATGCGTATTGAGTTGACAGATGGTATCCTGACAGATGGTAGGCCTCAAGCCACTCCAGCAGTCTGGGAATGTGAAATCCCTGCTCTTTTCCCTCTTCTCCTTAAAGTGTTTGTTATCCCAGCATTTCATATTCCTGGATTTGTGCCTGCTGTACCATGTACTTGTATGAAAACATATCCTGTTTTCTTTGTGTAGCTTCCTTTGTGTGAAATCCCTGGTAATCCTGCCAGTCCCTCTGATTTTCTATTAAAAACTGACCACACTAAGACCCCTTTCACACTGGGGCGTTTTTCAGGCGTTTTTCGGGCGCTGGAAGTGTGAAAGGGCTCGGGCCATCAGCACACCCAGCCTGGTGGAAAAAACACGAAAGCGCTGCAAAAAGAAGGACTTTTTTTGACGCCCTGCCAGCGCAGCTCCCCAATGTGAAAGCACTCGGGCTTGCACATTGGGATTGCAGATGAGGCTTCTTTCAGGCACTTTACAGGCGCTTTTTTTTAACGCTAAAGCGCCTAAAAAAACCCCAGTGTGAAAGGGGTCTGAGCGTGAAGCACTCGGGTTTTCACATTGGGATTGCAGATGAGGTTTCTTTCAGGCACCTTACAGGTGCTTTTTTTAATGCTAAAGCGCCTGAAAAACACCACAGTGTGAAAGGGGTGTAAGCAGGAGAACACACCATGGTCAGTTCTCTAGCTATGCTGGGAACTCAGCCTGCTCTCCTCCAATGATCAGACTTGTGCCCCTCTGCACAGCCATTCACTGGGAAGCTCGGTGTGCTGCTGCTTCCTCTCGTCCCCCCCAGCTGTGATCACTTATTAAAAAAAAGGAAAAGCGGTATTAAAAAAAAGTTTTTTATATCTATACACAAATGTTTTGTCTTGCATTTCAGTTTTAGGCTTCGTTCACACCATGGTGCAGAGACGTTAGTTTTTCTGCGCTTGTTCTGCAAGGACACAAAAAAAAACAATGGTTCTCTATGTGCCCTGTTCACACCACAGCATGCAGATTTTTTCTGTGCAGGAATCTGCAACGTGTATGCAGAGGGTTCACAATAGCTGCGGGGTCCGGGGCGTCCCTGTTCACCGTTTCAGGTGCAAATCAGGTCTGAATTTTTCGCTGAATTCGCACCTGAAACAAACCAAAAGACGCACAGGACCCCCTGCAATTTGAACCATGCCCGCCCCAGAGATGAGTGAACTCCATTGAGAGCTGGTCACAATCTCCTGATATGCGAATTGGATGCGGTGAAACCTACATCCACTTCGCATCAGTGTGAACCCAGCCTTATGCACAGGGAAAAGAACTGGTGTCACACCAACATTGGTGTGAATAGGGCACATAACTGATATGCATAAAAACTGAAGTCCACGTGCAAGAAAACTGCGGTACAGTGATGTCTCTGCAAGTGAAATCTGCGCAGTTTTCCCATCAGTTTCCATGCACATATGGTGTGAACGTGCCCCTAAACTGAATGGGTTGTATTACAAGGTGATTGTTTACAATCACTTTTAGTCCCCGTTCACCTCGGGCCGATCTGACATTTCAAATTACATGCCAAAACGGAGCCTATTGCTGGCAACAGGACCGTCTAAATCGGTGTGACGCCTCACCGGTTCCCAAAAGTAGTTCCTGCACTACTTTTGACAACTTCGTGGGCGATTTCAATAGACATCTGTGCATGAACCCGCACACATGTCTCTCAAATTGCCCCCGAACTTCAGCTGAACTCGCAGGATTTCAAACCCGCCCTCAGTGTGAACAAGAACTAGGTGCTTCTGGCATGGACCAGATCAATTCTGATTGGATTGTGCTGACCAGTCAGAATTGATCTGGTCTGTCCTGGAGGCGTACATGGAGAAGAGCGGAGATTTCAAATCCTTAGACTGCTGGAGTGGCCTTGGGGTGGGATGGATGGATGGTGATCGGCCTGGGTGGGGAAGCGTGCGTTGTGGAGACTGGAGGGATGAAGCGTTGCAAGATGGTGATTGGTTGCTGAGACCGCCCTTCATCCTAGCAGCCAATCACCTGTTTGTTAACCTCCGGCAGCTCTGCCCTCCATCCAGAACAGTTCCGCCTCTCGCTGTCGGCTCTGTGTGAGGATTACAGAGACAGCAGAGGGAAGAAAAGACTGCTAAATGGCAGTACCGCAGGGAGCCGCATAGGAGAGTGAGGCGGTCCGCATTTGGCCCAAGGTCCGCCATTTAGTGATGCCCGTTTTAGGAGACTTCACTGCACCCCCCCCACCCCCAATAAATTGTCCCGCCCAGGACATCCGCCCCTTCCGCCCACCCCTTGTACCGGCTCTGCCCACCCCCACCCCCAGAGCAGCCATCATAAACCCCTTACACAGCTTTAGGCCAGGGCCCGACCCCCAATATTTTCCAGGGCCCGCCCACTGGTCGTCCCACCGAATCGGCCCACTGGCCATCCCACCGAGTTCTTCGGTGCACCCACTTTTATTTTAACACTCTTACACCTTAATATATGAAAAGTGGATTAAAAGTCATCAGTGCTTTAAATATTTAACAGTAAGGCCCCTTTCACACTGGGGCGGTAGGTGCGTCGGCGGTAAAGTGCCGCGTGGGTGGGGATGCGTGCGTTGTGGAGACTGGACAGATGGATGGTGCTCGGCGTGGGTGGGGATGCATGCATTGTGGAGACTGGAGGGATGGATGGTGGTCGGCCTGGGTGGGGATGCGTGCGTTGTAGAGACTGGAGGGATGGATGGTACTCGGCGTGGGTGGGGAAGCGTGCGTTGTGGAGACTGGAGGGATGGATGGTGCTCAGCCTGGGTGGGGATGCGTGCTTTGTGGAGACTGGAGGGATAGATGGTGCTCGGCGTGGGTGGGGAAGCGTGCGTTGTGGAGACTGGAGGGATGGATGGTGCTCAGCCTGGGTGGGGATGCGTGCGTTGTGGAGACTGGAGGGATGGATGGTGCTTGACGTGGGTGGGGAAGCGTGCGTTGTGGAGACTGGAGGGATGGATGGTGCTCAGCCTGGGTGGGGATGCGTGCGTTGTGAAGACTGGGGGATGGATGGTGGTTGGCGTGGGTGGGGATGCGTGCGTTATGAAGACTGGAGGGATAGATGGTGCTTGGCGTGGGTGGGGATGCGTGCGTTGTGGAGACTGGAGGGATGGATGGTGCTCGGCATGGGTGGGGATGCGTGCGTTGTGAAGACTGGAGGGATGGATGGTGCTCGGCGTGGGTGGGGATGCGTGCGTTGTGGAGACTAGAGGGATGAATGGTGGTCAGGGTGGGTGGGGATGCGTGCGTTGTGGAGACTGGAGGGATGGATGGTGGTCAGGGTGGGTGGGGATGCGTGCGTTGTGGAGACTGGAGGGATGGATGGTGGTCAGGGTGGGTGGGGATGCGTGCGTTGTGGAGACTGGAGGGATGGATGGTGGTCGGCGTGGGTGGGGATGCATGCATTGTGGAGACTGGATGGATGGTGCTCGGCCTGGGTGGGGATGCGTGCGTTGTGGAGACTGGATGGATGGTGCTCGGCATGGGTGGGGATGCGTGCGTTGTGGAGACTGGAGGGATGGATGGTGGTCGGCGTGGGTGGGGATGCGTGCGTTATGGAGACTGGATGGATGGTGCTCGGCCTGGGTGGGGATGCGTGCGTTGTGGAGACTGGAGGGATGGATGGTGGTCGGCGTGGGTGGGGATGCGTGCCTTGTGGAGACTGGATGGATGGTGCTTGGCCTGGGTGGGGATGCGTGCGTTGTGGAGACTGGATGGATAGTGCTCGGCCTGGGTGGGGATGCGTGCGTTGTGGAGACTGGATGGATGGTGCTCGGCATGGGTGGGGATGCGTTTGTTGTGGAGACTGGAGGGATGGATGGTGATCAGTCTGGGTAGGGAAGCTTGCGTTGTGGAGACTGGAGGGATGGATGGTGTTCAGTCTGGGTGGGGATGCGTGCGTTGTGGAGACTGGAGGGATGGATGGTGGTCGGCCTGGGTGGGGAAGCGTGCGCTGTGGAGACTGGAGGGATGGATGGTGGTCGGCCTGGGTGGGGAAGCGTGCGTTGTGGAGACTGGAGGGATGGAGTAGATGCTGGGTGCGGATGAAGAGGATTGAGTTGCATTGTGAAAATGGATGAGGATGACTGTGGATGAGGATGACTGTTACATAGTGAAAAGGCTCTGCAAAATGTAACTCATTTGCACCCAGAGTCATCCATTTTCACAATGTAAATCAATTATGGGCAGCTAGTCAGCCTAAGGGTGTCCCACTAAAATGTACAGGCAGCACAGTCAGCAGCACACATTAAATATTTGTGACTTACCCTCCATGCAGCACTCTCTGATCTGTTATTGCTATCTGTGTCCATGTGCACTGTCCATGGCCACTCCCCCTGTCCCTGTCCTGCCCAATCACAGTCTGAGCAAATCCTGCATCAGCTATTAGGCTCTGCCTCCGCTGGGATGGATAAGCAGAGAGTATTGAGCTCAGCGAAGCTGGCCCCCCTACAATCAGCACAAATAAAAACTCAAGTGTGTTTCTTTAGTGCTACGTTTATGCTGTTTTGCGCCATAAAAATTTACATTTGTGCTGCTTTTATTTTTAAGATATTAGCAATTGTTTTTACCAGACCATGACATCACCTAGCCCCCCTACAACGCCCAAATGACACAAAACTGGTCTCGGTTAGTGCTACGTTTGTGCTGTTTTGTGCTGCTAAAATTTCCGTTCTATCTTTTATCGTTTTTGCGTTATTAATGATTTATTAAAGGTCACCAAAGGTCACTCAGCCCCCCTACAACGCCCAAGTGACACAAAACTGGTCTCGTTGGTTAGTGCTACGTTTGTGCTCTTTTGTGCTGCTAAAATTTCCGTTCTATCTTTTATCGTTTTTGCGTTATTAATGATTTATTAAAGGTCACCAAAGGACACTCAGCCCCCCTACAACGCCCAAATGACACAAAACTGGTCTCGTTGGTTAGTGCTACGTTTGTGCTGTTTTGTGCTGCTAAAATCTCCGTTCTATCTTTTATCATTTTCGCGTTATTAATGATTTATTAAAGGTCACCAAAGGTCAGTCAGCCCCCCTACAACGCCCAAATGACACGAAACTGGTCTCGTTGGTTAGTGCTACGTTTGTGCTGGTTTGTGCTGCTAAAATTCCGTTCTACCTTTTATCGTTTTTGCTTAATTAATGATTTATTAAAGGTCACTGAAGGTCACTCAGCCCCCCTACAACACCCAAATGAGACGAAACTGGTCTAGTTGGTTAGTGCTACCTTTGTGCTGTTTTGTGCTGCTAAAATTTTCTTTCTATCTTTTATCGTTTTTGCGTTATTAATGATTTATTAAAGGTCACCAAAGATCACTCAGCCCCCCTACAATGCCCAAATGACACAAAACTGGTCTCGTTGGTTAGTGCTATGTTTGTGCTGTTTTGTGCTGCTAAAATTTCCATTCTATCTTTTATCGTTTTTGCGTTATTAATGATTTATTAAAGGTCACCAAAAGTCAGTCAGCCCCCCTACAACACCCAAATGACACAAAACTGGTCTCGTTGGTTAGTGCCTCATTTGTGCTGGTTTGTGCTGCTAAAATTTTTATTTGTGCTGTTATGGTTTTTTAGTTATAACAGCTTGTTTTTATATGTGTACTTTTTTGTGTCATAATAATAAAAATTTGTGCTGCTTTTATTTTTAAGATAATAGCAATTTGTTTTTTCCAGATGATGACATCACCCCGCTCTCCTGTCACGTACCTGGTTAGTGAGCTCCTGGTTAGAAAGCAGCCATGGGAGCACAGTGAGGTATGAGTGCCTGTGATCAGTCCAGTAGACTGCGTGGTAGCAGCAGTCAGCAGGTGGATGTGGCGGCAGAACCAGCTGGTGGCAGATGAGCTGGCACTGAGCTTGGCTGGTGGCAGACTGTGGGTAAGCAGGAGACAGATGAGACCTTGCTGGGCTGAAGAGCTGTAGCAGGCTGGATGAGCAGGATGCAGGGTCAGATGAGCCGGGTCCATAATGGTCAGGCAGATCAGGCATAGACGGCACACAACAGGAAAGTCGGGTCACAAGCCAAGTCAGCAACAGGAGGTAGATCAGGCAAGAAGAGAAGGCAGAAGCAGAATCCAGAGACAAGCTAAGGTCAGGGCAGGTAGCAGTCAAACGGAGGTCAGGAGCAAGCTGGGTTAGGATCAGAGGTCAAACACAGGAATCAGGAATGAACACACAGAAGCAGCACACCAAATGGCAGCCTGTTTAAATAGTCTTTCTGGTGCCAGCATTGGTGACAGGCTCACGCTCATCTGCCCAGCCAGTTGCCAGTCTGCGCATGCGCATATGTATGTACAGGGAGACATCATTTGTGCTATGCGAAAGCCTTCCCTGACACCCCCTACAACAGCCAAACAAAATGAAAATGGGCTGGTTGGTTAGTGCCACGTTTGTGTTGGTTTGTGCCTATTTGCTTTCCATTCTATCTCCTTTTGTTTTTCAGTTATTGTTGATTTAATAAAGGTCACCAAAGGTTACCCAGCCCCCCTACAAGAGACAAAGGGCATGAAACTGGGCTGGTTGGTGCCTCCTTTGTGCTGGTTTGTGCTGTTTAAATATCAGTTCTACCACTTTTTGTTTTTCAGTTATTTACTATTTAACACGTTTAACAGCGTCTCGTGTGCATGAGGCCTTATAGTATCTAATAACATGGGATGCCAAGTGGGTGGGGTTTGATCAAATAAAAACAAACTTTTACAATTAAGAAATCAAAGCAGCACACATAATAACTTTAACAGCACAAACGCAGCTCTAACCAACCAAACCAGTTTCATGTGTAGGGGGGGCTGAGTGACCTTTGGTGACCTTTAATAAATAGTAAATAACTGAAAAACAAAAAGTGGTAGAACTGATATTTAAACAGCACAAACCAGCACAAAGGAGGCACCAACCAGCCCAGTTTCATGCCTTTTGTCTCTTGTAGGGGGGCTGGGGTAACCTTTGGTGACCTTTATTAAATAACTGAATAACTTGGGGGTTCAAACAATAACTGAAAAACAAAAGGAGATAGAATGGAAAGTAAATAGGCACAAACCAACACAAACGTGGCACTAACCAACCAGCCCGTTTTCATTTTGTTTGGCTGTTGTAGGGGGTGTCAGGGAAGGCTTTTGCATAGCACAAATGATGTCTCCCTGTACATACATATGCACATGCGCAGACTGGCAACTGGCTGGGCAGATGAGCGCGAGCCTGTCACCAATGCTGGCACCAGACAGACTATTTAAACAGGCTGCAATTTGGTGTGCCGCTTCTGTGTGTTCATTCCTGATTCCTGTGTTTGACCTCTGATCCTAACCCAGCTTGCTCCTGACCTCCGTTTGACTGCTACCTGCCCTGACCTTGGCTCGTCTCTGGATTCTGCTTCTGCCTTCTCTTCTTGCCTGATTTACCTCCTGTTGCTGACTTGGCTTGTGACCCGACTTTCCTGTTGTGTGCCGTCTATGCCTGATCTGCCTGACCATTATGGACCCGGCTCATCTGACCCTGCATCCTGCTCATCCAGCCTGCTACAGCTCTTCAGCCCAGCAAGGTCTCATCTGTCTCCTGCTTCCAGCTGCTTACCCACAATCTGCCACCAGCCAAGCTCAGTGCCAGCTCATCTGCCACCAGCTGGTTCTGCCGCCACATCCACCTGCTGACTGCTGCTACCACACAGTTTACTGGACTGATCACAGGCACTCATACCGCACTGTGCTTCCATGGCTGCTTTCTAACCAGGAGCTCACTAACCAAGTACGTGACAGGAGAGCGTGGTGATATCATCTGGAAAAAACAAATTGCTATTATCTTAAAAATAAAAGCAGTACAATTTTTTATTATTATGACACAAAAAAAGCACAAATATAAAAACAAGCTGTTATAACTAAAAAAACATAACAGCACAAATAAAAATTTTAACAGCACAAACCAGCACAAATGAGGCACTAACCAACGAGACCAGTTTTGTGTCATTTGGGTGTAGTAGGGGGGCTAAGTGACCTTTAAAAAAAATCATTAATAACGCAAAAACGATAAAAGATAGAACATAAATTTAAACAGCACAAAACAGTACAAATGTAGCACTAAAGAAACACACTTGAGTTTTTATTTGTGCTGATTGTAGGGGGGGTAAAGTGAGTGGGGTTTGAAAAAAAAAATATGTTATAACTTAAAAACCATAACAGCACAAATAAAAATGTTAGCAGCACAAAACAGCACAAACGTAGCACTAACCAACGAGACCAGTTTTGTGTCATTTGGGTGTTGTAGGGGGGCTGAGTGACCTTCGGTGACCTTTAATAAATCATTAATAACGCAAAAACGATAAAAGGGAGAACGGAAATTTTAGCAGCACAAAACAGCACAAACGTAGCACTAAAGAAACACACTTGAGTTTTTATTTGTGCTGATTGTATGGTGGGCAAAGTGAGTGGGGTTTGAAAAAAAAATAAACTGTTATAACTTAAAAACCATAACAGCACAAATAAAAATTTTAGCAACACAAACCAGCACAAACGTAGCACTAACCAACGAGACCAGTTTCGTGTCATTTGGGCGTTGTAGGGGGGCTGACTGACCTTTAATAAATCATTAATAACGCAAAAACGATAAAATATAGAATGGAATTTTTAGCAGCACAAAACAGCACAAACGTAGCACTAACCAACGAGACCAGTTTTGTGTCATTTGGACGTTGTAGGGGGCTAGGTGATGTCATGGTCTGGCAAAAACAATTGCTAATATCTTAAAAATAAAAGCAGCACAAATGTAAATTTTTATGGCACAAAACAGCACAAACGTAGCACTAAAGAAACACACTTGAGTTTTTATTTGTGCTGATTGTAGGCGGGCCAGCTGTTAAGGGGGGGGGATTGGTGCTGGCGAAAATTATAGTGACGTTTTCTATCCTCCTCTCACCAGTGTTCTGCCGAGAAAGTTCCTCTCGGCAGATAAGGACCCCCATCTACTGCGCAGTAGGAGCCGGCGGAAATAGCCGAAGCGAAATGCAGAAGAAATCGGCTGTACACGATGCCTGTAAGGGGGCCCCTCGCGGACTCGCTTCGCTCGCCACGCTTCGGGCACGGCCTCGGTTCACTCGGCACTTTTTTATTCCCCCTCTAGGTCCACTTGGATGGTGGGGCTTCAGCCTGGACCTAGGGCGCAGGCGCCGTGTACAGCTGATTGAAGATTTTCATCTTCGGCTGTTTTCGGCGGCTCCTAGTCATTCGTACTGCGCAAGCGCAGTGCTTGCGCAGTACAGAGGGGAACTTATCTGCCGAGGGAACTTTCTCGGCAAGACACCGGCAACATCCTGATTGAGGGGGGGAGGGCAGTCGGGCCCCTGGACTGGAGACATGTGGGCCCCTTACAGTTGTAATGCCTGTGCCACCCCCACCACTATATTCAGAGCAAAGTGTGCTGGGGCTACTACTGGCAGCTCTATACACTTCTCCCTCCATATAACCCGAGGAGAGCTCCGAATCCCCCGCCAGCAGCGGCACGGCTGTCCTCTGATACGCTGAGGGAACACGGAGAGGGGAGCTGAGATTGGGCAGGCGTAAGGGGGCGGGGACAAAGACTTTCCTTACTGGTTCTAGGATTGGACAGACGGAGGGGCGGGGACAGTGTTCGTCTTTACTGATTCTTGGATTGGTCCGGCAGAGGGGGCGGGGGCATATGCCTTCGTTACTAGTCGGTTTCCCCGGGGCTCTGTGCCTACATTGGTGAGCTGTCCTCTAGCTGTACGGACCTTAGGCGAGGTAATAATATAGCCATGTGCTCCGGCCTGGGAGCACACTGTGTATGAAGTGATTAGAGGAGGGGGTTTTATATATAAAACAATGTGTCTGTGTTCTGACGCTGTGTTGTCATTGCAGGGAGAAGCGTACACCTGGGTGAAGATGGAAGCGGTCTCCGGTGAGTAGATGAACACGTGTTGTGTGCTCTGTAATCACTGGTCATGTGATTTCCTCCTGTGTCCCCCTCTCCTGATCACACTGCTCTGTCAGCCTGCCTCCTCCATGTGTGGGCAGCAGATGAGCTCACTGTATGGTTCTGTGTTCCCTGATCAGGCTCAGACTTGCCATAGGGCACACCGGGCTGCATGTGCTTGTGGGGCCAATGCAGCTGAGCCGCTCCTTTGGCTGCCATTACAATTCGGCCAGGGGGTGGAGACTACAGGTCACGTTAGCTGTGACCATAAAGAGGGAGGGGTCTACGTGAGACGCAGCCGCCGGCCAGAGGGAAAGTGAGTGTTGTCTCCCCATGTGGGCGCCTGGTTATGAGGAGCAGCTGCATACACAGTAAAAGAATCCATCTCTTTTTATTTTTCTCCTACAGCCTTCCAATGCCTGCTTCTCATTCTGTCCCTCCCGTGGGCATTCAGAGGCTGTAGGAGAAAAATAAAGAGATGGATTCTTCTACTGTGTATGCAGCTGCTTCTCCCGTCAAGCTTCTTTCTACTGCCCCCTAGTGCTCTCAGGCTCCCGCCCCCTGATCACCAACTCCCCCCCCCCCAGAGCTTTCAAGCCCCTCCCAATGCTCATTGTGCCCCCTCCCCAGTGCTCTCAGGCTCCAACCATGCTCTCAGGTGCCTCCAGCCCCCCCCCCCTCTCTAGCCCCTCTGAGCTCTCTGCCCCTGCTTGTGCTCTCTTTGCCACCTCATGCTCTCCATGCCTCCCAGTAAATATGCCATGGGCTGCTCAGTCTAAAATGCCCAGGCCTATTTTTTGTCCCAGTCAGGGCCTGTCCCTGATTGGTGCCAGGTTCCCTTCCTCTGTCTTATCTAATCATGTAGATCACAGGTTTTCAGTGTTCTGACCCCTGCCCAGTGCTTTCTTCCAGAACTTCCATACCCTGACAGTGAATAAAGCCTATACTCACACTCAGGGTCTGTACGTTTCCATGTGCATATCACAGATACATCAGTTCGTTCATTAAATATACTGCTGTACCCGCAGGGAAACAAGTCTCTGAACCTTTTTGAAAAACACATCACATGATCTACCCACATGATGCTGCGACATTATGTAAAACCGTGCCGTGTTTTCTACTGCCCGTCCCCCCCAGCACATGTGTGAACCTAGAGTAAAGTACAGGAATACAAAACATATACTGAAATTCTGGTGTTACTGGGGAAGGGGTTGTGGGGACTCCTGCAGATTTGGTGGCTCTGTAAGGGATGAGGAGAGAAGGACTTTAGGGGTCTAGGGTGCACAGCTGAAGGTTGGGGGGGCAATATGGGTGGCTCTGCTCTAGGTTTTGCAGCACAGTGAGGGCTCTCAGGGGCACTGCAGCCTGCTATGGGAATTGGTTAGGGTATCAGCAGCTGCCTTAAGGCCCAAAAAGAAGGGGGGGGGCGGCTTGTAAAGTGGGATCTGATTGCTCAGCAGGACCTCTCTGCTGATCCCCCACTGAGCAGACGGATGACAGGTCCGTCTCCGATAAACAGAGCGGACACAGCCCACTCATCTATGGGGCAATCGGATTGAAAACTGCCCGCTTGTCTGTTTCCATGCCAGACTAATGGGGAATAGGTCCCCCATCTGTCTGTTTTTGGCGGACTGGATCAGATGGGGGTGGGTGTCAGAAGAATTGTCTGCTGACATCTGCCACTTCATAGAAGAGACTGGAGGGTCTGCCTGAAAAACTGACAGGTGGATTGGATTGTCTGCGTGAAAGGGGCCAATTCACTAAGAGATAAATACTGCATACATTTTAGAGTTAAGATAACTTGTACAGTGTTTATCTCAAAAGTAGTGTTTACCCAAAGTGTTAAATATTTGTTTTGCAATATTACTTGGTGTTTTTGCACAATTTTCTTTTTACATGCTAACCCTGCACCATAGGAAGAAATAAATTCACCCTGAAATACTATGAAACTGAAAACATTCTAGCTTGCTTTCATTCACAGAACGATCTCCCTCCTGGTGAAATGTTACAATTTATCTTCATTCCTGAGCTCAGGGCAGAACATTTCAACACTGATACATTGTATACTTTTACCATACTGGAAAGTGCAGAGTTCTCCTCTTATTTTGTCCTTTGCTAAAATAGACTGCCTACTGGCAGGTGATAATCAATGTGTGTTCTTTAATAAATTGACTGTAAACTTATACTAAACAAGCTGTTTAATTTACATGGCCCCTTCTATTTGGTTGTGGATGATGGCACTGTAATTATTTTAATTAAAAAAAAAAAAAAATCCTAAGTACCTTTTTCCTAATTGATATACAGCTGTCGCATGACCCAGATCTTTCCTCGCCTGTCTGCAGGGAACCATAAGCAGGAGGAGCTTCTAGTGTGTGTGTGTATATATGTATATGTGTGTGTGTATATATATATATATATATATATTTTTCCCTCCCCATTGGGGAAGGGAGTGGGCTCTCATTTACCAGTGTGTGTATACACCCACAAGTGACTTTATATTCAAATGGGCTGCTCAGATGTGATGGGGAGGAAATGCTCAGCATAGGAACTCACTTAAAACTGAGCATGTGCAGAGTTGCCACCACAGCTGCAAAATCCCTAGCTGAATTGGGGACATGAACAGAAGTTGATCAAATAAGCAAATTCTCTCATGCAGTAGAGGCCACATTGATCAAAATTTGGCCAGACTCTGCTGGACTTTATGAATTTTTGATAAGTGTATGGCCAGATTTACAGTTCCAGCTGGAGTACTCAGATCACTTCAGGTGGCTCACTTATTCAGTAAACTTTTTGCATTCTTTTCAATGACTGCGCAGCACTGTGATTGGAGGTGTTTATCCTCTATAAACAGAGCGCCATGCATTTTATGAAGAAAATTAAAAAAAAAGCAAGATGTCTACTGAATGGTGAAGCTGAAGTGCAAGCAATCCCGCAGTAATCTGACTACTGCAGCTGGGACTGTAACTCTCAGCACCCGACTCCACTGTACAGGGGGCAGTAGAGGCTCTGGCCTATTAACATTAAGGCTGGGTTCACACCAGTGTGAATTGGATGGGGATTTCCCCGCATCCAATTTGCATGTCAGGAGCCTGTGACTGTCTCTCAATGGAGCTGGTTCACACATCTCAAGCTGTTTCGGTGCGAATTGCATATTAGTGTATGTCAGCGCACATTAAAACACAATAAAAATGGATGGTAAAGGGACATGCTTTTTTCATACATTATAGCACAAGTTGGTGTGAATTGGCCCTTACTGATACCTATGTGGTGCGATTTGAGCCCTTACAAAATGAGAAGGCTCAAATCGCACTGCAAAGAATCGCATGTGATTTGAACAGGAATGTGGTGCAATTACTATCCCAATCATATGCAGTTTCCTGCACAGCTACTATGTGAACTGAGGCTGAAGTAACTGACAGCCCTGGGTTCACAGTAGCGGTGGGACAAACAGTGTGTGATTTGGATAGGAATCGCACTGCATTCTTGTTCAAGTCACATGCGATTCTTTCCAGTGCGGTTTGAGCCCATTCATTTTGAATGGGGTCAAATAGCACTGCAAAGGTATTGGTTTTGGGTATCGAAGCATTTGCAAGTACTTGTGCAAATGCTTAGTATCAGCACCGATGCCGGTATCTTTGCAACCCTAACATTTATGCTACTTAGACTTCTCAATTCCCTATCCTCTGAGCCATTGTATGTTAACATTATCATATGAAAGATTTCTGATGAGTCTACATCCCCCCCCCCCCCAAGTACTCGCCAATACCGATTACCAATACTTTTTTTTTTCCTGATATCTCCCCCTTGAGACAGAGACCGGGGATAGAGATTCCCCAGTCCCTTTCTCTGCAGCCTCAGCTGCACTGAGAGTGAATGGAGAGAAGACAGCGGCTCCTCTCCATTCATAAACTGAGACATCGTAATCACAGGAGATTACAATGTTTCAGTTATGTGAATGGACGGAGTCAGCTGACTCTATCCATACACAAAGGAGGACAGCTGGAACGGAGGGGGCATGGAGGATGCAGTGATTGCGTGTGGGGGAGTTACAAGCACCGATCACTGCTGTATGTCACTAAAGCAGCTGAAAGCCGGGGGGGGGGGGAGAGAGAAGCTTGTAACTCCCCCACGCGCCAATCACTGCTGACTCTCAAGGTACCGGGAGCATTTGCCTGAGTACAAGTACTTGGGCAAATGCTTGGTATTGGGACAACCCTACTAACAAGCATGGTCTACTACTTTGGAGAATTTCAATGTATTTTTTAGAATGTTGAATTTGGAAATTAAAATGCTTATGCAATTTTAAGGAGCACCCATGATATGTTGGCTCAACAAGGTCTTCAAACATGGATGGTGCCTTACTCTCTAGGCTCTCCAGGACCAGTCATTTAGCAGCCTCTGAAATAGAACATATCTGGGAACATGCATCAAGCCTAGAGCAAAGATTGCAATGATCCTCTAGGCCTGTCTCGGCCGTCCTGTAGCCTGGAGGTCATTTCTACTTTGCAAACAAAAAAGGATGTTTGTAAATGTTGCTTAACACTCTGTTATTTGATTTGCACAACTTACAGACCTTATATTTGTATTTAGAACTAAGACTTGGCAAGAAGATCAATGAGGGCAAAACAAAAGAGGTGTATGAGCTGCCTGATCACCCAGGATGTGTTCTCATGCAGTCCAAGGATCAGATCACAGCAGGGAATGCTGCCAGGAAGGATCACATGGAGGGCAAAGCCTCCATCTCTAACAAGACCACCAGCTGTGTCTTCAAACTGCTTCAAGAGGCCGGTAAGAATTATCACATGCTATAAGTTTGCTGTCTTCCTTTAATAGCCTTCATTGCATTATTTATTGATTATATTATTGAGTTAGGTTTTCCACTAAAAATTTGGAAGCAAATAGCAGCCACAGTGTGGGCTTCTTTTGCAGATGAGCTACTCAAAGCTCACTGCATCTGCAGGAGCCTAAATGATTTGTTTTCCACTTTTGTCAGCGTAACCCACTAAAATTTAGAAGACTGCTTAAACCTTGGCCCTAAAATATTTCACTGAGTGACCCATGTCCATGTATATGTTTACAAAAAACAAACCTTCATACTTGCCTACATGGCTGCAGCATTGATTTGATGCTGCAGCTTTCCCTTGCTGGCTCTACACTGAGAACTGACTGATCAGTGGACTTTTGACTGCTCAGTTCTCAGTCTTCAGTGAGCCAGTCACTGTCAGTCACCAGTGCTCACTGGAGAGCTGGGCTGTGGCGAGGTCTAAAACGGTGGGTTCAGGCTCTCAGCAGGATGCGGGTCAGGAATCTGGGCGGCTCCCAACATTGTTGGGTTCCCTGCAGAGCTTGGACTGGCTCTGACAGCGGGTTTTAGCCAACTGTTGGCTGAATCTGGGACACAGGAGTGCGGAACCAAGGGCATGCCTGTGATCCCCAGAAGTGCGTCCAAAAAGGCTTTGGCCATACTTCTCTAATAAGAGCCATCATTGTCTATTTCTGATTAGTACACTGGGTTGTTGGTAAACTTCTAATTGAGATCTGGGGACTGATTTAATGGAGTAAAGGTTGCACACATCCACCCATCCGCTCAATAGTATTGGACAGATGCTGGATTAACTCTCAGAACTTTAATGTCTGATTTGAAAGAAGTCATCTGTTATCTTTTTGGTTGATTTAAGGACATCTTACACAATTGACCCATACAAGAAATCACAATATTCCTTGTTTATTTCCAAGAAGGAAATGGCTAAATTAGGATGCATGCTGTGAGTATTTGCTCGGGACACAGATCTCTTCTGGCAATGCAGTAATTGAATTACAAGCACACATTTATGCCCTCTGTGGGGCAGTTGGGGAAAAGTCTGCAAATTAGTTAATTGTAGCCGTCTGAAAGGAATTTTATCTAATTTACAGCACTATTTCTAAACTGTTCTTTTGGAGCGATGTGGACCCCAGAAACTGTAATGGGGATCAATGCCATTTCCGACAAACAGCATGGCTCAAAGTTCAATGTTCTTTGCTGACCTATTGCTGAGGCATACCAAAAATGTATATAACACTGGATCCCTTGCCTCCGTTCCTTGACTGGGTTGTTCTTCACCCCTTTCCTGCTACATGGTGCCATGCATATATGAAGTATATTAGTGGCACCACCAATAGAAAATACATTTTAAGAGGTTGCAGGTTCTGATGCCAATATACCTACCTACCTCTCCCTCTCCTTAGGGACAAGTCATAATTTGTGCCATCAGATTGTTAGTTGCCAGGGGAGTTGATTTATGTACTGTGGTCATGCATATCTGTACTGTGCATTGTCTGAGGCAGTGTAGGAAGTGTAGGTTTTGTTATCTTGGAAATTGATGATTTCTATTTAAAGTGGGAGGAAACTCCCATCTCTGACCACTTTTTTCCCTTATCGTCTTTCAGGACAGCACTTGAGAGAGTGACTCCTCCCCTTGCCAACAGGAAACACCTCTTCCACCAAACTTTAAAAGGAGGCTCCTTTCCACACATTGTCAGTTTTTGTGTTTCCTCCGGAGGGAACACTTCGTGGGGAAGTCAGGGCTCTCAGGTGCTGTCCTGGGAGCTCAGGTTTCCTGGTTTTTTTCATCAAACACCTTTTACCTCATGAGAGCTGTTCCTCCCATTCCACAGCTGAGGTGAAGTGCTGCTGGCTGGGCTCCCTCTCCCTCTTCATATGGGCTCAGGGTGAGTCCGACTGTCGTGGGCATCGCTCCTAGGTGGCGGCAAGACAGGCGGTGGCCGTTTACTATATTTTTGTCTCAGGTCCACCGCCTGTTGCTCATTGCACCGCCGCCATATTGGGGATGGCAGCGGGGCTCCATCCGCCGGAAGTGAGGCATCCGGAGGGGGCGGCGCCCACGGAACAGGCGTGCGGCGTCATTTCCGCCGGAAATCGCAGAGGGAAAGGGGAGGAACGGGGCTGGTGCTTATTTAGCGGTTCTGGTCCGGCGCACTGGCGCTATTGGAGTCCGGAACCGGCGTTTAGCCACACAAACACAGCAAGCGCTCCTCGATGGAATCGATGGCGGCAGCGAGTGGGACAGGCACAGGCACCAGCAAGGCCCAGGTAAGGTGCAGTTGTATACTGTCTTCCCTGTACTGTGGGGTCTCTCTCTCTCTCTATCCCCCCCCCGGTGGCAGGGGCCTGTCTGGGCACATAAAGCAGTTAGCTCTTACTGTGCACCTGTGGTGAGCATCCTTGGGTATAGGACAGGTTGTCTCACTGGGATGGTTTCTTCTTTTGTCTCATGGCAGGCCAAGAGCTCTGATCCAGTGGCAAAAAGAAAATGTCCTTCATGTAAATCCAAGCTACCTGAAGGATGGAAGAAGACGTTATGTCAAGCTTGTATTGATTTGCTAGTTAAAGAAGAAGCTTCTTCCGCTTGCAGCGACTTGATTGCATCAGTTAAAAAGGAACTTGATGCGACTATTCAATCATTTCGCTCTTCCCTAGCAAACCCATCCCTGAGTCAGCCTACTACCTCACAGTCCTCCCAAGGCTCACTTATAGTCCCGGTGATGGAGACTGAGGCATCTCCTACCCCAGAGGGACATTCCCCCTCTCAATCTGAGGATTCTGATGAGGGTGAGGAAGGAGAAAATTTACCTTCAAGATTTAAATTGTCTTTAGAACAGGTAGATGGCCTGTTAAAAGCAATCTATACCACACTGGGTCTGGAGGAGGAAAGAAAGGAGTTATCTCTGCATGATAAAATGTATGCAGGGCTTAGCGAGCACAAAAATCGCAATTTCCCAGTACACTCTGTTATTTCTGAAGCTATTAAGAAAGAGTGGGCAGAGCCAGAGAGAGCCTTTCTTTCCCAAAGCCTTAAAAAGGCGTTTCCCTTTTGATGAAGATCCAGCGGCGGTTTGGAACAAAAACCCCAAACTAGATGCCGCGTTTTCCCAGGTCTCGAGGTCTACAGATTTGGCATTCGAGGACATGGGGGTGTTGAGAGATCCCATGGATAAAAGGATGGACCAGCTACTAAAGAGGGCTTGGCAATCCATCATGGGAAATCTTAAACCTACTATGGCAACTACAGTGGTATCCAGAAATATGGAGTTCTGGTTAGAGCAACTTAAGGCCCATATCTCAGCAGACTCACCAAAACAAGAAATTTTGGATTCATTTTCAACTCTGTCTGCCGCTGTCGCATTTATATCGGATGCTTCAGCGGAATCAATTAAAATGACAGCTAGATCTGCTGCCCTAGCCAACTCAGCCAGAAGGGCTCTGTGGTTGAAAACTTGGCCGGGGGGACGCGGCATCCAAAAACAAGCTGTGTGGGATACCGTTCCTGGGTGACTTGCTTTTTGGACCTGATTTAGATGCGGTTCTAGATAGAACTGCTGATAAAAAGAAGTCTTTTTCCCATCAAAAAGAAAAAGCAGCCAGTTAAACGGTTTTTTCGTTCCCAAAGGGCTCAAGAACAAACCAAACCCCAGGAGAAAAGAAAAAATTGGGCATTGCAGAAGGGTAAAGGCAAAGGAAATGTCCTTTTCCATCCTCCTGCAGCCTCCGGTAAAGCACAATGACTTGTGCGTACCAGTGGGGGGAAGGCTTCAAAGTTTCCTTCCCCTTTGGGCCAGCATGACAGAAAGTCTATATATTTTGGACATGCTGTCCCAAGGTTACAGGATAGAGTTTTCGGATCGCCCGCCAGAAAGATTCTTTGTAACAAACCTACCAAGGGATCTAACAAAGGCTCTGGCCATGAAGAACCTTTTAAAGGATCTGAGGCACCAGAGGGTAGTGATACCAGTATCCCCAGAAGAACAGGGTCAGGGTTTCTATTCACAAATCTTTCTGATAAGAAAACCATCCGGAAACTTCCGTCTTATCCTCAACCTAAAACCCCTGAACAAGTCAGTCCTATACAAAAAGTTTTGTATGGACTCAATTTTCACGGTCAGAAACATTCTGACAAAAGATTGTTTTATGGCATCAATCGATCTGAGGGATGCTTATCTTCATATTCCTGTAGCACCTCAGTCCCAGAAGTTCCTGAGGTTTGCGGTGAATATGGGCAAGGAGATTATACATCTTCAGTTCAGGGCCCTTCCCTTCGGCCTGTCGTCAGCTCCTCGTATTTTTACGAAGATAATGGCGGAAGCTCTCGCCCCTCTTCGACTCCAGGGGATTGCGGTAATTCCATATCTGGACGACCTCCTCTTTTTTGCCCCATCCAGGGAAAAGTTGCAGGAGGATTTGAACAAATCCCGCAGTCATTTGGAGTCACTAGGGTGGATAGTGAATGTTCAAAAATCAAATTTCATCCCAGCTCAGCAAGTACTGTTTCTGGGTTATTTGATAGATTCAGTGGAGCAAAAGATTTTTCTCCCAGAAGAGAAAAAGATCAAGGTCCAAAGGGTAATAACGGCACTACAAACAAATCAACTGATTTCAGTCCGAAAGGTTATGTCGGCTCTGGGGACATTAACCTCTTCAATGCCAGCCATCCAATGGGCAAGGCTGCATTTCAGGACTCTCCAGAGGTTCCTTCTAAGGACATGGAACCACAGGACGGAGAGTTTGGATACAAAAGTAAAGATTCCCACCAGAGTCAAACGTTCACTTTGGTGGTGGAAAAGTCAGGTGGTACTGCAAAGAGGTCTTCTTTGGTCTTTTCCGACCGGGAAAGTGGTCACAACAGACGCCAGTTTGCAGGGATGGGGGGCCCACATGGGTCAAGCCTTAGCGCAGGGAACATGGTCCCAGTTCGAGGCCCAAAGATCCTCAAATTGGAGAGAGCTGAAGGCAGTTGCCCTAGCATTAGCTTTCTTCTCTCAAAACCTCATAGGTTGCCATGTCCAGATTTTGTCGGACAATGCCACGGCCATAGCCTACCTGAACAAACAGGGAGGCACAAGAAGCAGGGCCCTTCACTTACTGTCAGTAGAGATTCTGGAGTGGGCGGAGAACCACTTACTATCTCTATCCGCAGTCCATCTAAAAGGCACATTGAACGAAGTAGCGGATTATCTGAGCCGACAAAAAGTTCAGGAATCAGAGTGGAGTCTGAACAGGAAGGTGTTTGCATTAATCACCAGTGTTTGGGGCCTTCCGCAGGTAGATCTGTTTGCTTCAAAACAAAACACGCAGCTCCCGAATTTTTTCTCCCTTCAGAGAGACATTTGCTCTCAGGGGATAGATGCTCTGGCACATCCGTGGGATTTTCACCTGGGGTATGCTTTTCCTCCATTTCGATTAATCCCTCTAGTGTTGAGGAAAATACTGAAAGAGAGAGTATCAATCATTTTGATTACTCCATATTGGCCAAAGAGAGCTTGGTTTTCCACGATTCTGCAGTTGGCAATCAAACCATGTTGGCATCTCCCGCTCAGTCAGGATCTGTTGATTCAGGGGCCAGTGCTTCATCCAGGGGTAGACAGGTTAAAGCTCACTGCCTGGTATCTGAGGAGCAATTAATGAGAAGCAAAGGCTTTTCAGAACGTTTAACTGCTACGTTGCTTTCCAGTAGGAAAAAGGTAACCAGGGATATTTACGCCAAAGTATGGAAAGTCTATGTTTCTTTCTGTCATTCCGAACATAGGGGGGTTAAAGACCTAGTTTCAGTGCTGGAATTTTTGCAAAAGGGTGCAGACAAGAATCTGGCGGTCAGCACTCTTAAGGTGCAGGTGGCTGCCTTGGGAGTTTATCTGGAGAGATCCTTATCTTCAGAAACTCTGATCATGAGATTTTTCAAAGCACTTTCCAGGTCGAGACCGGTACCGGTGAAGCATTTCCCAAATTGGGATCTCTCGGTGGTTCTGCAGGCTCTGGCAAAAGAACCATTTGAGCCTTTACAGGCCATATCCCTAAAGAATTTAACTTTGAAGACTATTTTTCTGGTCGCAATTACTTCAGCAAGAAGGATTAGTGAACTGCACGCCCTATCAGTAAAAGAGCCTTTTTTGTCAGTTTTTCCTGATAGAGTTGTCCTTAAAGTAGATCCGGGGTTTTTGCCAAAAGTGGCAAGCTTTAGTAACAGGTCTCAAGAGATTACTCTACCAACCTTTTCTGCTAACCCTTCGGGTGCAAAGGAAGAGCAGTTTCACAATTTAGACGTAAGACGTATCCTATTACAGTATTTGGAAGTAACAGGAGGGTTTAGAGTTTCAGATTCATTATTTGTTCTTTTCTCTGGAAACAAGAAAGGCCAACAAGCATCAAAAGCATCATTGGCTAGATGGCTTAAGACAGCTATTTCTGTAGCCTATTCTCAAATGGGTTTATCTTCCCCGCTGGGAATTAGGGCTCATTCAACAAGAGCCCAGGCCACTACATGGGCAGAAAGAGCTGGTGCCACCCCAGATCAGATTTGTAAGGCGGCTACGTGGTCAAGCTACTTAACGTTTGTCCGTCATTACAGACTGGATCTCCTATCAGCAGGTGATCAGGCTTTTGGCAGAAAGGTTCTGCAGGCTGTGGTCCCTCCCTAGGGGGGTAAGTCTCTATTATCCTCTCAAGTGCTGTCCTGAAAGACGATAAGGGAAAATTCAAGTTAGACTTACCGGTAACTTGTTTTCCTTGAGTCTTTCAGGACAGCAGCATCCCGCCCTATTGTTTTTTCATATATATACTGTGACTAATCATATCTCGATTATGTGTTCCAGTTTGGGGCCGGAGGTTCTCTACTACTACTGACAATGTGTGGAAAGGAGCCTCCTTTTAAAGTTTGGTGGAAGAGGTGTTTCCTGTTGGCAAGGGGAGGAGTCACTCTCTCAAGTGCTGTCCTGAAAGACTCAAGGAAAACAAGTTACCGGTAAGTCTAACTTGAATTTTTTTTTTTTTAAACCTATATGCAATGCATACCAGTACATTATGACATTTACCTTTTCAGTTTAGGAAAGAAACACCCAGCGGTTTACTCTCGCTTTAAAGGAAATGTTTGGCTGCTTTGTATGTTTTTATGGTTGGAATTAACCTAAGATAAAAAAAAAAATACCAGGCTGAAAATTTTTACAAAGCTCAGTGGCTCAAGCTTATACTTGCACACAGGAATAAGTCTAGTTAATAACTTCCCCCCTCTCACTGCCTGTTCAGACTCTATGGAACATCACTTTTTGGAAGGGAAAAACGAATGTTCAGAAAACCTGTAGTGATGTTGGTAAAACACAATATGTGTTTTAAATTGTATACAGGTTTAAAAAAAAAAAATAAATACAATTTTAATAAACTATTAGTTTACACTTTAAGGAACTTTCAGAACACTTGATTGTTCTGCACTGTTATCTGGTGACCTTGTGTTCTTGCTGAGTTATGTATTATGAGTTGCTGAGTGGTTATAAACCCTTACATATACCCAGTGAAGTGACTGACCTTAGGTAAAACCGCGATTAAACCAATCCTCCTACATAAGTTATACCTGTTTGGCTGTAGAGAAGAAAGCAGACAAAGTCCAGAATTTTTATAAAGCTTGTTTGAGCTGTCAGGAAACTAGGTGGAGAGATGAAATTACATACTGCAGAGCTCAGTCAGGAGAGCTCTGAGAGGTGATTGGAGGGAGGAGAGACGCCTCCCTTCATAGAGCACACAGGAACGGAGCTGATGTTGTCAATCACAGGCTGTGTGCTGAAGCACCTGCATCGGGTCACCATTTTTCTCCATACCGATAGCAGAGGAATAAAGCAACAGACAGAAATGACAATTACACACTAATTAATATAAATAAATATAATGTGTATTCTATATAATCCCCTTTTTTTTTTTTTTTTTTTTTTTTTTTTTTTTTTTCCCCCTCTGATCAGATTTTGTCATGGGAATTTAAAATAATCTTGGCTGTTTGTCTCTCAGGTATTAAGACTGCATTTGTCAAGAAGTGTAGTGAGACAGGATTCATTGCCACCCATTGTGAGATGATTCCTATTGAGTGGGTATGCAGGAGAATAGCCACTGGCTCCTTCCTCAAGAGAAATCCTGGAGTCAAAGAAGGATACAAGTTTTATCCCCCCAAAGTAGAGATGTTCTTCAAGGTGGGCTAATTTTCTGTTCACTTTCAGCGACTGCAGTCACTAGTCCTTGTTCTTAATGCCACTAATATATGCATTGCTTTTTAACTGCAGGATGATGCCAATAATGATCCGCAGTGGTCTGAAGAACAGCTAATTGCTGCAAAGCTTACTGGTGCTGGTCTTGTGATTGGTCAGGCGGAGGTGGACATCATGAAGCATTCCACAGTGGCCATCTTTGAGATTTTGGAGAAAGCATGGTCTACACAGGACTGTACCCTGGTGGACATGAAGGTACGTGTATGCTTCTTGTATGGGAGATGGGATATTTTTGAAATTCTGACATTTTTAGAAAACTAGACTCTACAGTACTGCACAGTAACTGCTTTAGTGTAAGCATATGGGTCAGGGATTAGTGTAACTGAAACTGGATAATTTTTTGGTCAAAGAGGGGGAGTCGGGACTTTAAATGAGGCATTGGCTGACAACCAGATAGAATAAATAACAATAATGTTTAATAAATAGGTATATACAAATATATTCATATAAACAGATAATGAATATGTACCATAATCATACATAATTGTACATTTAATAATTTCCATTAATACAATTAATCCTCCCTTATTCCACATGGGCAATATACAAAAAAGATATAAATTCATTCATGATCCTAAAGAGACCACAATGGGTATTCAGGTGATATCAGTATGATGACATCGCATCTAAGAAGCTCTACGCGTTTCGTGGAACCCTCCACTCATCAGGAGCAATGCGATATACGTCTGGTTGCATCTGGAAAATACATAACCAGAGAACTTAGGCCTTAAGTGGGGGGGAGAGATGGGTTGATTGGAAAGGTAATAAAATTATATAAAGAAGGGGCAAAACCACAATAAATGCACCACCACTGTACCTGGCAAAACCACCCTGTATGCCAACCCATGAACATGGAGCCGAGAGCAAGGCGGAGGCATCCAACCGGGAGCTGAGGTAATGGTCCGGCAGTGGGATCAGCACATACAGCAATGGGCAAGCAAATGTGAAGGGGACCTAAAATGCCAAAAGAAGTAAGGATAAGTAATGAAATGGGATGAATCCAAAAATGGAAAAATAAGAAGACTGGTGAAAAGTGGAATGGGAATGTGATAGGACCAAGAGCCCAAAAGGATGTCAGAAATAATAGGCTAAGTACATAAAGTAGGGTGCATAAGAATGGTGACAAGTGATTGTTGTTTACCATATGTGAAATAAGGATATAAGCACCAAGTATAGCCTAGGATAGCCCGATAAAATTATTAAATGTACAATTATGTATGATTATGGTATGGTACATATTCATTATCTGTTTATATGAATATATTTGTATATACCTATTTATTAAACATTATTATTTATTCTATCTGGTTGTCAGCCAATGCCTCATTTAAAGTCCCGACTCCCCCTCTTTGACCATTACGCTTAGGGATGGAGGTACCTGATGGTAATTTAGTCATGACCTCATTTAAAGTCCCGCCCTTCCTCTTGTTAACTGGATAATTTTTTAACCCCCCCCCCCCCCAAAACTGTCATTCAAAGTAAAATTCTTAAATGTAAAAGAAAGCCTTGAAATACATGGGAGTACATGCTCAGGACCTTAGTTTTGTGTTTGTTTTTTTTTTTTTTTTTCTTTGTGTGTGTGGCCATACCGCAGGCTCCACAACGCAGCCTGCTGTGTTTTTGTGGCATAAACGGATATCGCTATCCGCTAAAGTGGTGTTACGAAGAGGCCTCTTGCTGCCAAAAATAGGATTTTTTTTTTTTTTTTTTTTTTTTTTTTTTAACAGCCTACCTGTAAAATCCTCTTCTTTTCATGGGACACAGAGCCTCAGTAATTTACTGATGGGTTATATAGGGTATCACTAGGTGATTGGACACTGGCACACCCTAAACGGAGTTCAACCCCCTATATAATCCCTCCCCTTACAGGGATACCTCAGTTTTGTAGCAAAGCTATATAAGTGTATTAGAAGAGGGGCGGGACCTCTGTGTCCCGTGATGTACATCAAAAGAACAGGATTTTACAGGTAAGCTGTTAGAAAATGGGATTTTTTATTTCTCGTACATCACGGGACACAGAGCCTCAGTAATTACTGATGGGACGTCCCAGAGCAATGCTATTTGAGGGGAGGGGACCACACACGTAGGGTGTATTCAGACCTGAGGACCTCGTACTGCTGCCTTCCGCACACTACGCCCAAAGGCGATATCCTCATGCCTTCCCACATCCACCTGATAAAATCTGGTGAATGTATGGACTGAAGACCAGGTTGCGGCCTTACAGATTTGAGCCATAGAGGCCCGGTGACGCACCACCCAAGAGGCACTAATCGCCCTTGTGGAGTGTGCCTTGACCTGAAAAGGTGGAATTTTTTGTTTCAAACCGTAAGCCTGAATAATCATTTTGTCAAATCCATTTTGAAAGGGTAGACCTTGACGCTGCCTGCCCTCTATTGGGACCTTCTGGTAGTATGAACAAAACATCTGTTTTACGAACCTGAGCAGTTGCCTCCAGATAGGTCCTGACTGCCCTTACTACATCCAAAGACTGTAGTGACCTTTCTTCCGAGGAACAGGGATCTGGAAAAAAGGAAGGCAGAACAATATCTTGGTTTAGATGGAAATCTGAAACCACCTTTGGTAGAAAGCTAGGATGAGGGCGCAATACCACTCTATCCTTATGCATGATCAAATAAGGCTCTTTACAGGAAAGGGCTGCTAACTCTGATACTCTTCTAGCAGAAGCGATGGCTACCAGGAAAAATAACTTCCTTGTCAATAAGACCAAGGGAATCTGACATATGGGCTCAAAAGGCTGTTCCTGTAAAACCGACAGAACCAAATTCAAGTACCAGGGGTTTAGGGGCGCTTTAACTGGAGGATTAATCACCCCTTGCATAAAGCTTCGGACCAAGGAATGAGAAGCAAGTCGTCGTTGAAATAACACTGATAAGGCCGAGACCTGGCCCTTGATGGTACTCATGGCCAGCTTCATCTCTAATCCTATTTGTAGAAAGTCAAGAATTCTACCAATGACATATTTTCTGGGATGCCAACCCCTGGCTTCACACCAGGATACATACAGTAAGTCCTCCAAACTCTATGATAAATCACTCTGGAAGCTGGCTTCCTAGCATTGATTAAAGTAGAAATTGCAGGACCTGAAAGCCCACGACTCCTCAGAATGTGGGTCTCAACAGCCAAACCGTCAAATTTATCGTTTGTAAGGCAGGGTGGAATACTGGACCTTGAGATAATAGGTCTGGACGTGACGGTAGGATCCATGGGGAACCCCCTGTCATTCTTACTATCTCTGCATACCAAGCTCTTCTGGGCCACGCTGGGGCCACCAGAAGTACCGACTTCTTTTCCTACCAGATCCTGCGAAGGAGCTGTGGCAGTAGCATAATAGGAGGAAAAGCATAAAACAGTGAGAACTAATGCCACGGAATCGCCAACGCATCCCGTATGCAAGAGGATCCCTTGTTCTTGCCACAAACTTGTCGACCTTGTTGTTGATCCTGGACGCAAAGAGATCTACATCTGGTATCCCCCATCTTTGGCATATGGCCCAAAAGACATCGGGGTGAAGAGACCATTCCCCCGGACTAACCGTTGGCGACTCAAATAGTCCGCCTCCCAGTTCTCTATCCATGGAATGAAAACTGCTGATATGCATGCAACATGCTTTTCTGCCCAGACTAAAATCTGGTTCACCTCCCTCCTGAGCTGCACGACTCCTGGTGCCTCCCTGATGATTGATGTAGGCCACTGCTGTGGCATTGTTGGGCTGGATCCTGACAGGGCAGCCCTGTAGCCTGAGAGTCCAGGCCCTTAGGGCTAGATATGCCGCACGGATCTCCAGAATGTTGATGGGTAAGGTCTTCTCGATTTCGGACCATTCCCCCTGGACCACAGACTGTTCCAGAACTGCTCCCCAACCCGAAAGACTGGCATCCGTTGTTACCACTGTCCAGTTAACCGGTAAAAAGGATTTCCCTTTCTGCAGGCTTTCGGGTATTAACCACCAACTGAGGCACTGCATCGGAAAATCTAATGCCTGTACCTTGTTCCAAGCAGACGGGATACTGTGTTGCAGCAGTCTTGAATGAAACTGAGCATAGGGAACTGCTTCGAATGAAGCCACCATCTTTCCCAGCAGCGTCATACAAAGACGGACAGAAGGACCTTTTTTGGTCCTGACTACCTGAATCCGCTCTCTTAAGGCACTGATCTTTGCCTGAGGTAAAAATAACTTCTGGCTTGTATCTATGACCAGGCCCAAATACTCTAGTCTTCTTACTGATTTTAAGAGACTTTTCTAGGTTGAGAATCCAACCTAGGTGTTCCAGGTAGTTGACTGTGGTCATCAAGTTCCCGCTCAAACAGGCTACCGACCGGTCTATCAAGAGCAGGTTGTCTAGGTATGCTATGCCAGTTATACCCCGAGCGATTAATCTGGCCAGAGGAGGAGCCAAGATCTTTGTAAATACTTGAGGTGCAGTGGCTAGCCCGAAAGGCAGGGCCACAAACTGAAAATGGCATCCTGTTTCGAAGCGCAAGTACTCTTGATGAGCAGGAAAAATGGGTACATGCAGATACGCATCCCTGATGCCTATTGATGCCAGAAATTCTCCTCCCTGTAGGATGGAGACTACTGACCACCCTATTGATTCCATGCGAAAGGATCGAATCCTTAGGAATCAATTTAGATCGAGGATGGGTCTGACCTCTCCACTTAGAGCCTCTGGTTTTTGGGGTATTTGTACCTCTTCTACCCATAGTGCAAAGCAACAAGGTGGCGGTATCACACAAATAAAACACTGACTGCTGAGCGATGTAGTACAGCAACTGTCGCTGCTACCAATGCCCAGCCAAATGTTTCTAAGTAAATGCTGCCTAGGAGAATGCCTGTGTCCCACCTTACATGCGACCGTCAGCTCTGTGTCCCTCCAAAGGTTGCGTGCACCTATAAAAGTGTGCTTTTTATAGCCTGTGCAGCCAGCGATGTGTGGGAGTCTAGGGACGTTGCTCTAACGCTCCGCCACCCTCCTCGGTTTTCAAAAACGAGTGCTTTCCTGCGCGAGGCGGCCCTCCGGGACAAGCATGGAGGGGAGGAGGAAGGAGAGAGGCTGGCAGATGATGGGATCTGCCAGTAGTAGTAGCGGCAGCAGCGCGGTATACTACCGCCTTTCAGACCACCGTGGCCCCCCTAATCCTGGGGGGATATCCCTGTGGAAGAGGGGGCCCCCCCCAGCCCATTCTACCTGGAGCTCGGCTGGAGGAGCACTGCAGCGTGAACACTGACACAGACAAAATAAAGCATGTGAAGGTATGTGCTCTTGGCAGCCCCCGGTGGCGACAATAGGCATAGCATACATTTACTTAACAGCTTCAGATCCGGGCCATTGCCAAATGACGGCAACAGCGCGGATCTAAATTGCCGGGACGACGTCTATTGACGTCGTCCCGTGCATGAGCGGCCTGCGCGCCCGGTGATCAGCGAGTCTATGAGACTCGCCTGATCACAGATCAGAGTAAGGGGTTGGTCCCGACCCCTTACCACATGATCAGCTGTCAGCCAATGACAGCTGATCATGTGATGTAAACAGAGCCGGTAATCGGCTATTTTTCCTCCTCGCGCTGACAGCGCGAGGAGGGAAAAAAAACCCGATCACCGGCGGCCGTGATCGGGACATCAGTCCCGATCACGGCGATCTTCTAACACAAGGCAATAGGCAGCAGTGCTGCCTACCAGTGCCCACCAGCGTCACCCATCAGTGCCCACAGTGCCAACAATCAGTGCTACCCATCAGTGCCCACAGTGCTACCCATCAGTGCCCACAGTGCTACCCATCAGTGCCCACAGTGCTACCCATCAGTGCCACCCATCAGCACGCCCATCAGTGCCACCCATCAGCACGCCCATCAGTGCCACCCATCAGTGCCACCCATCAGCACGCCCATCAGTGTCACCCATCAGTGCCGCCTTAACTGTGCCCATCAGTGCCGCCTTAACTGTGCCCATCAGTGCCGCCTTAACTGTGCCCATCAGTGCCGCCTTAACTGTGCCTATCCGTGCCCATCAGTGCTGCCTCATCAGCGCATATCAATGAAGGAGAAAAATTACCTGTTTGCAAAATTTTATAACAAACTATTAAACATGATTTTTTTTTTTTTTTCAAAAATGTCCATCTTTTTTTGTTTAGCAAAAAATAAAAATCCCAGATGTGATCAAATACCACCAAAAGAAAGCTCTATTTGTGGGAAAAAAATGATAAAAATTTCATTTGGGTACAGTGTTGTATGACCGCGCAATTGTCATTCAAAGTGCGACAGTGCTGAAAGCTCAAAATTGGTCTGGGCAGGAGGGGGGTTGAAGTGCCCAGTAAGCAAGTGGTTAAAGGAGAAACCTACTAGAATTAAAATTCTGAGCAATCTCCCTTACCTTATCCAGCTGCAGGGTTCTGTTATACAGACCCAATCTTCACCTCTCACAGTGGGCTCCGCTTGGAAAGCCTTCAGAGACAGGAGCCCCCTAGAAAAGGAGGATCCACAGTTCTGGGCCCGTGAAGCACCCCGCCAGGGATATGGCTAGAAAAACCAAATACTCGATCCCGGGGTCCAGCTCTCTAAAAAGAGAAGCGTTACAGATAAAACCTTGTTTCTTCGGACACGAGGCCCGGGTACCATCCAATTCGGCCTAAAAAGGACACCTTGAAATGGATCCGGTTTGCATGGCTTGCCCCAGTATAGGATATTCCCTTTGGGGCTCATCACAGCACATCTTTACATGTGACCAACACCTAAGACACTGGCGAAAAAACTGAGGTATCCCTGTAAGGGGAGGGATTATATAGGGTGTTGAACTTCCTGTTTAGGGTGTGCCAGTGTCCAATCACCTAGTGATACCCTATATAACCCATCAGTAATTACTGAGGCTGTGTCCCGTGATGTACGAGAAAGAAATCAAATTTTAAAATGTTATAGAAGGTTGATTCTGGTGATATCAGAGGCTAAGGTAAAGTTACAGGCTCAGGAAGTGGACCCACTCATCATACATAGGCTTTCTAGATGGCTTTTAGAATTAAATGATAGTGAACTTTCTGATATTGGTACAGTAGCAGCTTTCCTTGATAGGCCGTTTTTATTGCCTAAAATTTGCTCTTTAAACCACTCTGCCAATCAGATTCCCCAATATGCAAAAGATAACTTTAAAGGATTTACTAATGTATATATGAAATCTAATAATCCAACAACACAAAACCGCAAGGCAAAGTGAAAGTCATGTCAATCTCTTTCTGGTAAGTGTCACTTGTGTATACTGAACGATTCCTTTTGTAATAGTATTCTTTTAAATGTATAATCGATCATCAAGTAATCTTTTGCTATTTTCTGTATCTACACCAGATTGAATTTGGGGTTGATGTGACCAAAAAAGAACTTGTTCTGGCTGACGTGATTGACAATGACTCGTGGCGTCTGTGGCCTTCAGGAGATAAGAGCCAACAGAAAGATAAACAGGTAACGAAATGCTGTTGGGAGGCTTGTAAATGAAGCTCTGTAGACATATCCGTTTGAGTTTGGGCTAATACATACACATGCAAAGACCCTTACAGTGTGCAAGCGCCATTTGTGTATCTGTCTGGAGCTGCATGCAGGCAGCTTATGTTGGCCAATGGAGATGCAATAGCTGTGTAGACTCGCCCATACCATCTGAGTTGACAGGGATGCGTGCACCCTTCCCTTTTTAAATTTAGATGTGCTGGTGAGTCTGTACATCTGCTGCATCTCAATCGAGTAACATAGGCCATCTACATGCAGCTCAACACTGCTCCAGACACATACAGTTCTTGCATACTGTATGGACCTCTGCAACCAGATGAATCGGTCCAAAAAGCATATCTAAAGCTAAATGTATTGCCTTTCCTTTAATGTAGTCAATGAATTTGTTACTAACCGGTATTGAACATTTCCTAAAGATGGCAGATAGGTTTTGAATATGGGAAATATGACACAGGGTGCTCATCCCCCTGTGTTGGCCATGCTTGTTAGGAGAAATCTTGATCCTGGCTTTTCTACAAGCCAGGTGTGTGATGCCCACACAGTCTACAAACAGGTTGAGATCTCCCTTGTAAGAAAGCTTGGTGTGTTCCAGGTCCTCAATCATATCTAGGTGAAATCTTGTGCTCTGTTAATCCTTTGCAATACACTGCTTTTATGAGTCAGTCTTGAAATATCTGTCCCTAAATGTGCAATAAAAGTTTGAGTTTATTTTTTATTTAAATATTCCTAAAGTGGTCCTAGAGGATGTTTATGGTGACCTGTGTGTTTACTGCAGACTTACCGGGATCTGAAAGAAATCACTCCAGAAGCGATGCAGATGGTGAAACGCAACTTCGAGTGGGTTGCTGACAGGGTGGAGGTAAGATAAATGGTTGCTATCAGTACATTGTATTTGTACAGTTGTGAAGATGGAAATTCTGTCAGTGATTAGAATGGCAAAGGTTTTTGTTAAAAGTGGGGGAAGATGGTAGTTGCGCTGTGATGAAGGGGGGGGGGGAGCTACAAAGATGACTAAAGTGGCAAAGTGAACTAAAAAAGCAGAAATGGGCCAATGCATGAATAGATCCTACATGCTAAAAGAACATGGTGGGGATGCAGTGCAGTGCAACGTAGCTGATCAACATGACATGTTGCGGGCAGATAAAGCCTAATATATAAAGGTAATCATGAAACAGTGACTGCTTGAATATAGCAAAACAAAAATGCATATACTAACACAAATAGGATGAATAATGACACCATGCAAAAAAAAAAAAAATATATATATAATGCAAGAAAAATATATGTGGACTAGTGCCCCATTAGCAAAAATGTGCCAGATCCTGGTGAACTACAAGTGACAAATCCCTAGGACAAACATGAATATTAATTCTATCATCCAGTCCAAAAAACAAACACGTGATGAGAAACACAAAACAAGTCCAATCGTGAAGGGAGGGGGGATCTTCAGTGAGGACACCTCCGTGTTTGCAAGCGGCTTACCTTACAGCTGTAAGGTGTACATCCTGTGTTGCAAATGACCCGCAGGTGTAGACGTTCCATGTATACAGGCAGTGACAATGATGAACATGCCAAGCGAAATATAAAAAATAAAGTATACAGCATGTAAAATAACTTTGCAGCGACCACAGTGGAGGATATATTAGAACTAATATTCATGTTTGTCCTAGGGATTTGTCACTTGTAGTTCACCAGGATCTGGCACGTTTTTGCTAATGGGGCACTAGCCCACATATATTTTTCTTGCACTATATATATTTTTTTTTTTTTTGCATGGTGTCATTCATCCTATTTGTGTTAGTATATGCATTTTTGTTTTGCTATATTCAAGCAGTCACTGTTTCACGATTACCTTTTATATATTAGGCTTTATCTGCCCGCAACATGTCATGTTGATCAGCTACGTTGCGTTGCACTGCATCCCCACCATGTTCTTTTAGCATGTAGGATCTATTCATGCATTGGCCCGTTTTCTGCTTTTTTAGTTCACTTTGCCACTTTAGTCATCTTTGTAGCTCCCCCACCCCCCCCCCCCCCTTCATCACAGCGCAACTACCATCTTCCCCCACTTTTGTCCCATTTGTCCTGCCTTGGATCAGTACTTAGGTGTTGCAGCAGTGTCCTTTTAGCATAGTTCTGCAGTGCAGCTATAGAACTAGTCTTCTACAATAGAAATGTTCCCACCCTCCTGTTTTTACCTTCCATGACCTTCAAGCTAAAATCCATGTAAACTGCTAAATTCAGTCTTAAAGTGATTGTAAAGCTTCGATTAAAAAGTGGGGAAGGTATGCAAACCCTGTTGGGTTTTTTCATCACAGCGCAACTACCATCTTCCCCCACTTTTGTCCCATTTGTCCTGCCTTGGATCAGTACTTAGGTGTTGCAGCAGTGTCCTTTTAGCATAGTTCTGCAGTGCAGCTATAGAACTAGTCTTCTACAATAGAAATGTTCCCACCCTCCTGTTTTTACCTTCCATGACCTTCAAGCTAAAATCCATGTAAACTGCTAAATTCAGTCTTAAAGTGATTGTAAAGCTTCGATTATTTAAAAAAAATAACAAATATGCTTACCTCCACTGTGTAGCTCGTTTTTGCACAGAGTGGCCCTGAACGCCGACTTCTGGGGTCCCTTGGCACCTCTCGTGGCTCCACCCCACATCAGATAACCCCCTAGGAGAAGCGCGCCCCTGAGTCCATCATTCGGTGTCCATAGCCGCCGAATGTATGACTTGGCCCTGACTCCCGTGTCATTGGATTTGACAGCAGTGGGAGCCAATGGCTGCGCTGCTATCAATCTATCCAATCGAGAGCCGAGAACCCCGGGCAGAGGAAGAGCGTGCCCCTGCCGGGTGAAGTTCCAAGGCTCAGGTAAGTGAAATGGGGGTGGTCACTGGGGGGCCAGTCACTGCCAGGTGTTTGTTTTGTTGTTTTGTTTTTTTTTAAAACAAGGGTTTACAACCCCTTTTAATACTTTGACTTTTTGTAATTCTGTGTAGTTTTGTGGTTGTAACACATCTGTTACACAAGTTCCTGGTTCAGCAGTGTGGCTTCATGTGTCACCTTCCCACCTCCAGCATCTCTCTTCATAAGAGATCTGAACTGTTGTCTAAGGAGTCGGTAAGCTAAATTGCAAGGTGGTGTAGTGACCTGGCTGTGGAGTGTAGTAAAAGCATATACATTACAAGAATTGAAGCTGAACATGTATAGATCATTTGGCTGGTAATCACTAAACCTACTGTGTGTTTTAATTGTGTTGCTGCTGATTGAAAAGACTGACATCTGTCTTTTCAGCTCTTACTGACCAGTGTGAGCCAAGGAAGGGTGGTTGTGCTGATGGGTTCCATTTCAGACTTGGTGCATTGTGAGAAAATCAAGAAATCCTGTGCAAACTATGGCATTCCATGTGAACTCAGGGTGACTTCTGCCCACAAGGGTCCTGATGAAACGCTGAGAATCAAGTCTGAATATGAAGGTAAGAATTCCCACTTTGCTAGAATGGGGTCTCTTCACCTCCTAAGAAGTGCGTGGTGTGTTTTTTTTTTTTTTTTTTTTATTTCCCCCTTACCTGCAAGGCAAAGGCATAATGTTTTAGTATGCATCACATACTAGCACATTATGTGAAACTTGCCTCAAAACTAAGCCTTCCAGCGATGCGATTATCATCGCTGGAGACAGCTTTCATCTTCACCGTTATTGCTTCCATGTTCGTGAACTTTGGCTCTGTGACTAGCCAGAGCTGCCGATCACGGCACAGGGCTCTGAAGAAACGCACGATTGGCCGTTCCTTCAGAGCTCATGCGCCAGTGATTTCACTGGCTGCATGTACAGTAAATACCTCCTAAATGGCGCAAGTTTAGGAGATATTTACATTACCTCTATAGGTAAGCCTTATGATGGATGTTTACTTCCTCGTTAAGTAAATGATAGGAAAATCAAGCACATCACACTTTATGAAGAGTTTTTTTTAAAGGTATTTTGATTAGGTTATTATGGAAAAGACGATTGGTTCTACCCCTACATCATAGCATTCTCCAGTTAAGGTCAGAACTTAAAGTGGGGAAGGTATGCAAACCCTGTTGGGTTTTTATTGCAGCCTTTGTCTCATACTGTAAGATTTATGCTTCTTTCCTGGTGGGAAACCTCTTCAGTGAGGACAAGACTGAATTTTTAATTTTATTTTATTTTTTTTTTTTTTTTCTCCAGTAAAATAGGAGGGGCATTTGGAAGCTGTCAGGTTATTACTGGCTTTTGTGTTCCTGCACCAGACACACACCCGCTCCCATCATTTCATGTCAGAGGAACAGGAAATTAGATCTAAATCTTACTAGCAGGTTCACAAACGCCAATATACTGCAAGGGCCCATTCACACTAGTAACTTCATGTGAATCGTACAGGAACGCTGTGCAGTTCCCGTAAGATTCACTTGCAGTGCGATTTCAGCCCCAACTAATTTTGAATGGGCTGAAATCACACCAGGCCGCACCAAAAGTAGTACATGTGCTACTTTTTGAAACGCATGGTACTTTTGTACAGTGTGGGCCAATGCACTGTTTGCCATCTGTGTTTGGGGTGTTAAATTTGCACTGACACCCACCACAGATAGCAAGGGTAGTGTGATTTGGAATGCAGTGCAGGAAGCTGCACAGAAACATGGCTTTCCCACACTGCATTCTAGTGTGCATGGGCCTCAAGTTTGAATTTTTGCCAAGTCTATCTATGCCAAAAAAAAAAGGTTTGCTTGAGTTTGACTTCTTATGCTCTGCCTCTTGTTTAAGGTTATCACAATATACAGATGTGAATAATGGCAATTGAGCATGCTGTGGTAGTAGTTTTAGGATACAAGAAACAAGAGTATGACCCATTCGAAAATACAAATCTTGACAAAGTCCTCAGCTCCTTTACACTGCATGATTTTATGTTGCAACATTTTATTTGTTTTTGAGGTTTTCAATAATAAAGCAATTAGTATATTTGTGTGTGTGTGTGTAGATATACTTTATTTAATGGGTTCCTTATAGCGCCCCGTTTTACTCTTGCATTGTCAAAATCTGTATTCACATTTTAGTTCTCTGTGCTTCACTCTTAGGCGATGGCATTCCCACGGTGTTTGTTGCAGTTGCCGGCAGAAGCAATGGCTTGGGCCCTGTTCTTTCTGGAAATACTGCATATCCAGTAATTAACTGCCCCCCTCTTACGGCTGACTGGGGAGCTCAGGATATCTGGTCTTCCCTGAGGATGCCCAGTGGTAAGAGAAATGCACGCACACTACTAAAAAAAACAGCCAACCAGTTCTTATGAGTAATAACATTGCTTTTAATAAACCAGAAAATGTTTAACTTGCACCCTCTATCCTGCTGCAGGTCTTGGATGTTCTACGGTTCTGTCCCCTGAGGCAGCAGCTCAGTTTGCTGCTCAGATATTTGGGTTGAACAATCACTTAATATGGTCCAAGCTACGCTCCTGCACCCTGAACACCTGGATTTCTCTTAAACAAGCAGATGTGAAGCTGAGAGAGTGCAGCATGTGACCCCCATTCCTAATGCACTGTTCTGTCTTGCTTAATTAAAGCACTTTATTTTTCTACATCTGTTTTGTGTGAGTTTTTTTTTTTTTTTTTTTTTTTTTTTTTTTTTCACCAAGTTTAATTTTAGAAGTGCTTTAGTGTGCTATATGGTCACCTCCTTCCTGGGTTCAGAACACCAGAACTGGTATGTCACTGAACTATTTCTCAAGTAACAAGGATATGAAATTTGGGGCACAAAAAAATACGTTGGTTACGACGTGTGATTATCCTTGATCACTAAACATTGGAGCAAAGGTAAATGGATGTTGACCACAGCAGAATTTGGTTGTCAAACAATGGGAGGAATTTATTAAGACTGGAGTGAACAGAATCTGGAACAACTGTTCATAGTATTCACCTTCTCCACAACCGTATGAGCGCCTACCTCAATGACGACCTTCTCGATCCGGCTTTCACCCACAACATTCTATTAAACTGCCCAACTAAAACTCTCAAACGACCTACTAACTGCTAAAACTGATGGTCATTACTCTATACTCACTCTTGGACCTTTTATGCTGTCTTTGACACAGTTGACCACCCACTCCTCTTCAACAAACTCCACTCCCTCCAGCCTCCGATTCTGCTCTTTCCTCTTCTCCTCCTATCTCAGCGCATTTTCAGTGTAGCATACTACACAATCTCCTCTGCTCCATCCTTGGGACCCTCCTGTTCTCTCGCTACCTCTTCCCTGGGCCAGTTGATAACCTTCCACTGCCACCTCCTATGCAGATGATACAGATCTCTCCACTCAACTCACCCCCTCAATCTCCTCACATATCAAACCTGCTGAGCAACATATCGGTATGGATATCACACCACTTAAACTCAATCTTTCTCAAACTGAGCTTGTAATATTTCCTCCTCCCAACTTTACCATTGAGATCAACAACACAACCATTGGTTCCTCCATACACGCCAAGGTGCTGGGTGTAATCCTAGTCTCTGACCTATCCTACAGCCCCCACATCCAATCACTGGCTACATATTGCCTCCTAAACCTCTGCAACATTTCCAGAATTTGCCCCTGACTAACGACATTGCAAAACAACTTGGTCACTCCTTGGTTTTTTCCCACCTCGACTACTGCAACTCTCATCACTGGCCTACCCAGGCTATCCCCCCTTCAGTCCTATTATGAATGTTGCTGCTGCTAGACTGAAATGCCTTACTAATCTGTGACTGCTGCTCCTCTTTGCTAATCCCTACACTGGTTCCCCTACTCCAAAATATAAAATTCAAAATACTAACCACAACCTACAAGGCCACCCACAACATTCTACCCCTGATCTTTTGCTTTAAAAAAATAAATTACTTGCAGCCTGGACCTGAAGTGATGTCATAACGTCACTCCGGTCCTCCAAGGCCCTAGAGTCGATCAAAGAGTATCTGCACCATCGAACTGTTTCTTGGCTGAAACGGTGAGCTCAAACACCAGCAAGTGTCGGGGGCAGCCCTCCCCACGCTGCTCATAACAGTTTATTAGAAAGCCAGCCACTGACTGCAAAAAAAAAATGATACCGGGGTTATGGCTCATATCTTCAGCCATAATCCCAGTAAAGCACTTGCAAACCGCAATGTGTGTGTGTGGATATAGATAGTGATCCGTTCGGCAAGTGATTCATTTTAAAAGTGGTCTAACATGCTATAGTCACCTGGTTTTGACAAGTACATGCTTCCAGCTGACTATGCTGCGGCGCAATAGGGAACTGGCTGTGAAGCCACAATGCTTCACTGCCGGTTTCCATTAGCTGAGATAGCAGTGGCAGCACCTGAGAGCCGATTGAAAACATCTCCGGTGCGGACACCACTGGATTCGTGGACAGGTAAGTGCCCTAATAAGTCAGCAGCTACAGTATTTGTAGTTGCTAACTTAATTTTTTTTTTTTTTATTTTTTTTTTCCCCGAAGGAGCCTGGTGCTCCTCTTTAAGAAATGCATACTGTAGACCAGGGGTAGGCAACCTTTTGAGCAGTGTGCTGAAATGTTTTCAAAAAAATTTAGCATGCCGATTTTATAACAAATGTCAATTTCACACTCTCAATCACCAAAAAGATTTTTTATAAAGTAAATGCTGTAAACCACTTTTTAGTAGTGGGAATTTAACATCCTGCACTCGCACATCTCGGATCAGCCCCAATTCATGCACCTTCACACCTCAGATCACTGTCATCCCCCCACCTTCTCATCTGCTCCACCACTGAACATCTTCTCATTTTGTCCTAAGACTGAACTCATCTGCACCACGACTGTACCTCCTGCCCCAACCACTGTAACCCCCTGCTCATGTGTTCATCCGATGTACCTCCTTTCCCCTCTGCACATCTGCCCCACCGCTGTAACCCCCTGCTCATCTGTCCCACAAATGTACCTTGTTTCTTCTCTCTCTGCCCTATCACTGTTACCCCCACCCACCCTGCTTTTCTGTCACACCGCTGAACCCCCTTCTCATCCCTCCCACCACTGTACCTCCTGCACATCTGCCCCACCACTGTACCCCCTTGCTCTTCTGTCCCACCACTTTAACCCCCCTGCTTATCTGCCTCACCACTGTACCTCCCTGCACATCTGCTCCACCGCTGCATCCCCATGCTCTTCTGTCCCGCTACTGAATCACCTTCTCATCTGTCCTAAAGCTGAACTCCTTTGCCCCACCACTGTAACCTGCTTTCTCATCTGCCCCACCAATGTACGTCCTGCATATCTGTCTCGCCTCTGTACCCCCCTGCTCTCCTGCCCCACCACTGTTCCCCCTGCTTATCTGCCCCACCAATACACCTCCTTTCGCATCTGCCCCACTGCTCTTAGCACCCTACCCCCCCCCCACCCATCTGGCCCAACGCTGAACCCCCTGTTCTTCTGTCCCACTGCTAAACCCCCTTCTCATCTCTTCCACCACTGTACCCTGCCTGCACATCTGTCCCCACCTCTGAACTCCTCCTGCTCTTCTGTCCCCACCGCTGTACTCTCTTCTCATCTATGATATGCAGAGTGGTGAAAGGAAGCAGAGATGAGACCTCTACCTGTCCTGGCACACTCATCCTACTGATCCACCTCTCACATCAAGCCCACGTGCATGTTGTATGTGATGTCACATGCAAGCATATGGAATGGATGCGCAATGATGAGCTCAGGTCAGAGGCCCCTTTTTTTTTTTTTTTTTTTTTTTTTTCTCTTCTTTAAAGCAGTGGGCCTGTGTGCAGGATCATAAGCTTGGCTCCTGCAGCTGAGAAAAAGTGGTTGGGTGTGATTTGTCATTGCATTGAATACTGGCTGTGGCTTAAAGGGACACCGAGTGCAGGGGTTCAGTAGTAAGTGGTGCAAAGGTTCAGAAATAATTTCAACAAAGTTCCCAGAAGCTCAACAGTAATTCTGCAAACTCACCCGATTGTGGTTTTCTCAGTGAAATACCTCCTTTCTGAGATTGGTAGTGGCAACCAAGCGAGTCATCTTCCTGCAGATGGTGGACGGGGCTAGCAGGACTGTGATTGGCTTTAGCAGTGGCCAAGACAGTCCTCCTCTTCCTCCAAACAGGGACCGCGCCCCCCCAATTCTTTTCCCCATCACGAAAGCTGATGATCGTAGCTACAGCAAAGTTAGAGAACCAAACAATGTTTCCCATCTTTTATAATGTGGGAGGCGCAGTGCCTCCCCTTCAGTGCAGGTGCGGCTTAGGGAATTTTGAAATTGGAATGCATTAGTGTCTCACTGACACTTTCCCGTGCTGCTCTGCTGATGGGGAGGGAGTCCAGTGTCGGCAAAAGAGGGTTCGCGTGCCAGGGGTTGCCTACCCCTGCTGTAGACACACAACTGCAGTTTAGCAAGCTGCATTTTTGATGAGATCAGTTTTGTTGGGATAAATTAGGCTGGGTTCACACTTATGCAAATTGGATGGGGGTTCCCCCCCCCAATCCAATTCGCATGACAAGAGAGTGTGACCGACTCTCAATGGAGCCGGTGTAATAAAAAAAAAAATCCTCAACCTGTGAAAAGTCTCAACCGCGTCGCTTCCGGTGCGGCTATGTAGGTAAACAGCTGTTTGCACAGCTTTACTGCACATGCGCAGGCAGGTTTTTTGGGTCCAGGAATATTTTAGCGCCTACAAAGCAGCTGTTTGAGCGGCTTTATTGCACATGCGCACACTGTTTTCGGGTCCAGAAAAATTAGACGAGCGGGGCGTGTTAGCGGGAGCAGTGCGTCCAGCCACTAACACTCTCCTAGGCTGCTCTGGAGAGGGGGGTGGGCTCCGTGCATAGCAGGGCTTTGTGTCAGTGGAGCTCAGATTGACAGAGTGCCAGTGGGAGGGGCCTACGTCTGTGCTTGGAGAGGGGGGATGGGCCCCGTGAATAGCTGTGTCCTGTGTAAATGAATCCTGCGCCCAAGAGCTTGCAATCTATGACAATGACCTAAAGTTTACTTGGTAGTATAAGAAAGCCCATCAGAAGAGCTGTGTCTATTCTTATCTCTGTTTACTCTTTGTTCTTTTGAAAATGTGCTGTAGATAGCGCATGTCAAGCTGTAGCTGTGCTCCCTGGAGATATGGGAGATATGCTGATTGCCCATCCGTGCTGCTGGGGAGGGAGCTCAGGCGATCATGAATGAGGGATCTGCAGACTTGGTCATGGTGAGTAAGAGCACCCCATATCCCCCACACACCATCCCATACCCCACTCCATCTCCCCCCGAGGACAGGGACCCCCATCTCCCCCCCCCCCCCCGAGGACAGGGACCCCCATCTCCCCCCCCCCCCCCCGAGGACAGGGACCCCCATCTCCCCCCCCCGAGGACAGGGACCCCCATCTCCCCCCCCCCCCGAGGACAGGGACCCCCATCTCCCCCCCCCCCCCCCCCCCCGAGGACAGGGACCCCCATCTCCCCCCCCCCCCCCCGAGGACAGGGACCCCCATCTCCCCCCCCCCCCCCCCCCGAGGACAGGGACCCCCATCTCCCCCCCCCCCCCCCCCGAGGACAGGGACCCCCATCTCTCCCCCCCCCCCCCCCCCCGAGGACAGGGACCCCCATCTCTCCCCCCCCCCCGAGGACAGGGACCCCCATCTCCCCCCCCCGAGGACAGGGACCCCCATCTCCCCCCCCCCCCCCCGAGGACAGGGACCCCCATCTCCCCCCCCCCCCCGAGGACAGGGACCCCCATCTCCCCCCCCCCCCCCCCCCCGAGGACAGGGACCCCCATCTCCCCCCCCCCGAGGACAGGGACCCCCATCTCCCCCCCCCCGAGGACAGGGACCCCCATCTCCCCCCCCCCCGAGGACAGGGACCCCCATCTCCCCCCCCCCCCCCGAGGACAGGGACCCCCATCTCCCCCCCCCCCCCCCCGAGGACAGGGACCCCCATCTCCCCCCCCCCCCCCCGAGGACAGGGACCCCCATCTCCCCCCCCCCCCCCGAGGACAGGGACCCCCATCTCCCCCCCCCCCCCGAGGACAGGGACCCCCATCTCCCCCCCCCCCGAGGACAGGGACCCCCATCTCCACCCCCCCCCCCCGAGGACAGGGACCCCCATCTCCACCCCCCCCCCGAGGACAGAGACCCCCATCTCCCCCCCCCCCCCCGGACAGGGACCCCCATCTCCCCCCCACCCCCCCGAGGACAGGGACCCCCATCTCCCCCCCCCCGAGGACAGGGACCCCCATCTCCCCCCCCCCGAGGACAGGGACCCCCATCTCCCCCCCCGAGGACAGGGACCCCCATCTCCCCCCCCGAGGACAGGGACCCCCATCTCCCCCCCCCGAGGACAGGGACCCCCCCCCCCCCCCGAGGACAGGGACCCCCCATCTCCCCCCCCCCCCCCGAGGACAGGGATCCCCATCCCCCCCCCCCGAGGACAGGGACCCCCATCCCCCCCCCCCCCGAGGACAGGGACCCCCCATCTCCCCCCCCCCCCCAGGACAGGGACCCCCCATCTCCCCCCCCCCCCCCCAGGACAGGGACCCCCCATCTCCCCCCCCCCCCGAGGACAGGGACCCCCCATCTCCCCCCCCCGAGGACAGGGACCCCCCATCTCCCCCCCCCCCCCCCAGGACAGGGACCCCCCATCTCCCCCCCCCCCCCCAGGACAGGGACCCCCCATCTCCCCCCCCCGAGGACAGGGACCCCCCATCTCCCCCCCCCCCGAGGACAGGGACCCCCCATCTCCCCCCCCCCCGAGGACAGGGACCCCCCATCTCCCCCCCCCCCGAGGACAGGGACCCCCCATCTCCCCCCCCCGAGGACAGGGACCCCCCATCTCCCCCCCCCCCCCCCGAGGACAGGGACCCCCCATCTCCCCCCCCCCCCCCCGAGGACAGGGACCCCCCATCTCCCCCCCCCCGAGGACAGGGACCCCCCATCTCCCCCCCCCCGAGGACAGGGACCCCCCCATCTCCCCCCCCCCAGGACAGGGACCCCCCATCTCCCCCCCCCCCCCGAGGACAGGGACCCCCATCTCCCCCCCCCCCCGAGGACAGGGACCCCCATCTCCCCCCCCCCCCGAGGACAGGGACCCCCATCTCCCCCCCCCCCCCGAGGACAGGGACCCCCATCTCCCCCCCCCCCCCGAGGACAGGGACCCCCATCTCCCCCCCCCCCCCGAGGACAGGGACCCCCATCTCCCCCCCCCCCCCCGAGGACAGGGACCCCCATCTCCCCCCCCCCCCCCGAGGACAGGGACCCCCATCTCCCCCCCCCCGAGGACAGGGACCCCCATCTCCCCCCCCCCCGAGGACAGGGACCCCCATCTCCCCCCCCCCCCGAGGACAGGGACCCCCATCTCCCCCCCCCCCCGAGGACAGGGACCCCCATCTCCCCCCCCCCCCCGAGGACAGGGACCCCCATCTCCCCCCCCCCCCCGAGGACAGGGACCCCCATCTCCACCCCCCCCCCCCGAGGACAGGGACCCCCATCTCCACCCCCCCCCCGAGGACAGGGACCCCCATCTCCACCCCCCCCCCGAGGACAGAGACCCCCATCTCCCCCCCCCCCCCCCGGACAGGGACCCCCATCTCCCCCCCACCCCCCCGAGGACAGGGACCCCCATCTCCCCCCCCCCGAGGACAGGGACCCCCATCTCCCCCCCCCCGAGGACAGGGACCCCCATCTCCCCCCCCCGAGGACAGGGACCCCCATCTCCCCCCCCCGAGGACAGGGACCCCCCATCTCCCCCCCCCGAGGACAGGGACCCCCCATCTCCCCCCCCCCCCCCCAGGACAGGGACCCCCCATCTCCCCCCCCCCCCCAGGACAGGGACCCCCCATCTCCCCCCCCCCCCCGAGGACAGGGACCCCCCATCTCCCCCCCCCCCGAGGACAGGGACCCCCCATCTCCCCCCCCCGAGGACAGGGACCCCCCATCTCCCCCCCCCCCGAGGACAGGGACCCCCCATCTCCCCCCCCCCCCCGAGGACAGGGACCCCCCATCTCCCCCCCCCCCCCGAGGACAGGGACCCCCCATCTCCCCCCCCCCCCCCGAGGACAGGGACCCCCCATCTCCCCCCCCCCCCGAGGACAGGGACCCCCCATCTCCCCCCCCCCCGAGGACAGGGACCCCCCATCTCCCCCCCCCCCCGAGGACAGGGACCCCCCATCTCCCCCCCCCCCCGAGGACAGGGACCCCCCATCTCCCCCCCCCCCCGAGGACAGGGACCCCCCATCTCCCCCCCCCCCCGAGGACAGGGACCCCCCATCTCCCCCCCCCCCCGAGGACAGGGACCCCCCATCTCCCCCCCCCCCCCCCGAGGACAGGGACCCCCCATCTCCCCCCCCCCCCCGAGGACAGGGACCCCCCATCTCCCCCCCCCCCCCCGAGGACAGGGACCCCCCATCTCCCCCCCCCCCCCCGAGGACAGGGACCCCCCATCTCCCCCCCCCCCCCCGAGGACAGGGACCCCCCATCTCCCCCCCCCCCCGAGGACAGGGACCCCCCATCTCCCCCCCCCCCCCCCCGAGGACAGGGACCCCCCATCTCCCCCCCCCCCGAGGACAGGGACCCCCCATCTCCCCCCCCCCCCCGAGGACAGGGACCCCCCATCTCCCCCCCCCCCCCCCCGAGGACAGGGACCCCCCATCTCCCCCCCCCCCCCCCCCGAGGACAGGGACCCCCCATCTCCCCCCCCCCCCCCCCGAGGACAGGGACCCCCCATCTCCCCCCCCCCCCCGAGGACAGGGACCCCCCATCTCCCCCCCCCCCCCCCGAGGACAGGGACCCCCCATCTCCCCCCCCCCCCCGAGGACAGGGACCCCCCATCTCCCCCCCCCCCGAGGACAGGGACCCCCCATCTCCCCCCCCCCCCCCCCGAGGACAGGGACCCCCCATCTCCCCCCCCCCCCCCCCGAGGACAGGGACCCCCCATCTCCCCCCCCCCCCCCCGAGGACAGGGACCCCCCATCTCCCCCCCCCCCCCCCGAGGACAGGGACCCCCCATCTCCCCCCCCCCCCCCCGAGGACAGGGACCCCCCATCTCCCCCCCCCCCCCCCGAGGACAGGGACCCCCCATCTCCCCCCCCCCCCCCCGAGGACAGGGACCCCCCATCTCCCCCCCCCCCCCCGAGGACAGGGACCCCCCATCTCCCCCCCCCCCCCGAGGACAGGGACCCCCCATCTCCCCCCCCCCCCCGAGGACAGGGACCCCCCATCTCCCCCCCCCCCCCGAGGACAGGGACCCCCCATCTCCCCCCCCCCCCCGAGGACAGGGACCCCCCATCTCCCCCCCCCCCCCGAGGACAGGGACCCCCCATCTCCCCCCCCCCCCCGAGGACAGGGACCCCCCATCTCCCCCCCCCCCCCCGAGGACAGGGACCCCCCATCTCCCCCCCCCCCCCCGAGGACAGGGACCCCCCATCTCCCCCCCCCCCCCCGAGGACAGGGACCCCCCATCTCCCCCCCCCCCCCGAGGACAGGGACCCCCCATCTCCCCCCCCCCCCCCGAGGACAGGGACCCCCCATCTCCCCCCCCCCCCCCGAGGACAGGGACCCCCCATCTCCCCCCCCCCCCCCCGAGGACAGGGACCCCCCATCCCCCCCCCCCCGAGGACAGGGACCCCCCATCTCCCCCCCCCCCCCGAGGACAGGGACCCCCCATCTCCCCCCCCCCCCCGAGGACAGGGACCCCCCATCTCCCCCCCCCAGGACAGGGACCCCCCATCTCCCCCCCCCCGAGGACAGGGACCCCCCATCTCCCCCCCCCCCCCCAGGACAGGGACCCCCCATCTCCCCCCCCCCCGAGGACAGGGACCCCCCATCTCCCCCCCCCGAGGACAGGGACCCCCCATCTCCCCCCCCCCCCCCGAGGACCCCCCATCTCCCCCCCCCCGAGGACAGGGACCCCCCCCCAGGACAGGGACCCCCCATCTCCCCCCCCCCCGAGGACAGGGACCCCCCATCTCCCCCCCCCCGAGGACAGGGACCCCCCATCTCCCCCCCCCCCGAGGACCCCCCATCTCCCCCCCCCCCCCGAGGACAGGGACCCCCCACCCCTGCACGGTGTACCTATGAGGAGGTCAGTGACAGCGCCGTCAGGCCAATCTGAGGGGGAGCGTGGGGCGTCTGTCACTGATGTAAGGGGGGGAGTGAATACAATAATGTAAGGGGGTACTGATATAAAGATTTCACCTTAGATTACTAACCCCCCCCTTACCTTAGTGTATTCACTCTGCGGATGGTCTCTGGCCACCAGGGTCTCTCACCCGCCCCCACACCAGAGTTTCCGGCATTTCCCTTTACATCAGAGTCTGCAGGATTCTCCCTTCCAGTGCAAGGGAACTCAGATGTAAAGGAAAAGGCTGCAGAGCATGATCTAAATAGGAACTCTGATGTAGGGGTGCTCTGGTCACCAGAGACCACCTTGTATCGGAGTCCACTGTCTTTTCATTAATGTCAGAGTTCCCACTTACATCAGAGACTGCAGCATTGCCCTTTACATCAGGGTTTGAGAGTTCCCCCTTGCACTGTAAGATTAAAAGGGATAGAGGCCCAGAGACATGTCCAGGGAACACAGAAAATACATGGGTTAAATTAGAAGAGATGAAGCTCCAGAGTACATAGAGGATACATGGGTTAGATTAGAAGGGGTGGAGGCCCGGAGACAGGTCCAGGGTACACAGGGGACACATGAGTTAGATTAGAAGGGATGGAGGCCTCCTCTGTGTTCCCTGGACATCCATCCTTTCTAATCTAACCCATGTATCCTCTGTGTACCCTGGACATGTCTCTGGGCCTTTATCCCTTCTAATCTAACCTATATATCTTCTGTGTTCCCTGGACATGTCTCTGGGCCTCCATCCCTTTTAATCTTACAGTGCAAGGGAACCCTGCGAAACCTGATGTAAAGGGGAACACTGATGTAAGTGGGAACTCTGATGTAAATGGGAATGCAGTGGACTTTGATATAAGGTGGTCTCTGGTGACCAGAGCATCCATTACACCAGAGTTCCTACTTAAATCATGCTCTGCAGCATTTTCCTTTACTTCTGAGTTCCCCCCCACTGCAAGGGGGAATCCTGCAGACTCTGATGTAAAGGGAAATGCCGAGAACTGTGATGTGGGGGGAGACTCTGGTGACTAGAGACCACCTTCTGCAGAGTGAATACACTAAGGTAAGGGGGGAGGGGGTTACTGCTATAAGGGGAAACCTTTATATCAGTGCCCCCTTACATTATTGTATTCACTCCCCCCTTACATCAGTGACACCCCCCCCCAGACTGACCTGACACCGCTCTCACTGACCTTCTCTCGGGTGCACCATGCAGGGCTCAGTTAGACGCTTCCAGGTTGGTGGCTCTGGTTTTTTCCTATAGTCTCCTTTCCACAGTCCACACATGTCTGACTCCTCCCATAATCCCCATCCCGGCGGCGCTGTCACTCTTGATTCCTCTCCAGACTCCCCCCTCAGACTGCAGACATGATAAAAGACAAGGGGCCCCCCCTCCCCAAAGCACCTTGTCCCCATGTTGATGAGGACAAGGGCCTCTTCCCGACAACCCTGGCCGTTGGTTGTCGGGGTCTGCGGGCGGGGGGCTTATCGGAATCCAGGAGCCCCCTATAATAAGAGGGCCTCCAGATCCTGGCCCCTCACCCTATGTGAATGAGTATGGGGTACATGGTACCCCTACCCATTCACCTAGGGAAAAAGTGTCAATAATAAAACACACTACACAGGTTTTTAAAATAATTTATTAAACAGCTCCGGGGGAGTCTTCTTCCGGCTTCGGGGGTCCCTCCGGTTCCTCTTCTCCTGACGTCCGGTTGGTTCTTCTCCGCTCTCAGGCCTCTTCTCCCGGTGTTCCAGTTCTTCTGCCAGCTCCTCCGCTGTCTTCAGGCCGCTCTCTTGCCAGCGGAGGTCTGGACTTCTGGGCTTCTTGTCTTCTTCCCTCTTCTCTTCTCCAGATGTTGACACAACGCTCTCTCCGGCTGGACTGCTCTCTGAGGGCTCCGTTGTGACTTATATAGGCGGAGACCCCGCCCCCTTATGATGTCACAGTCCCTGGGCATGCTGGGACTGTGAAGTTTTAGGGGGCGTGGTCAACGGGTGATGTTGACCACGCTCCCTAAAACGTCACAGTCCCAGCATGCCCAGGGACTGTGACATCATAAGGGGGCGGGGTCTCCGCCTATATAAGTCACAACGGAGCCCTCAGAGAGCAGTCCAGCCGGAGAGAGCGTTGTGTCAACATCTGGAGAAGAGAAGAGGGAAGAAGACAAGCCCAGAAGTCCGGACCTCTGCTGGCAAGAGAGCGTCCTGAAGACAGCGGAGGAGCCGGCCGAAGAACTGGAACACCGGGAGAAGAGGACGGAGAGAGCGGAGAAGAACCAACCGGACGCGGGGAGAAGAGGAACCGGAGGGACCCCCAAAGCCGGAGCTGTTTGATAAATTATTTTGAAAACCTGTGTAGTGTGTTTTATTATTGACACTTTTTCCCTAGGTGAATGGGTAGGGGTATATGGAAAAATGCAGCGCATGTACAAATGAGCATATGTGTTTATAATGGTAAAATAGTGCTAGAATGAATAATTAACCACAAGTGAGTTAAAACAAAAACGTCCATAAATGGATGTGGATGTCCAACTGCGCAGGAGGTATAGGTACTCCCAGAGGTGGTGGTGATCTGATGGTGGTCAGAAGTCACCTGGCATCTTATAACGACTTTCCAACAGGGTGGATCATTCAGACAAAATGCAAAAAGGCCTCTTACCAGATCTCGTGGATTCCCGTGTCAGTGACAGGGAATCGCATGCGCAGTTTGTCACCAATGACGTGGAATGGGAGCTGGAATCGCCAATCCCTTGGGTTGTGGTCTATAAGGGTCTCCGACAGCGACCGGATGGGTCTTCTCACCAAACCGTCCCAGCGTGAATCCGGGAGTTTTCAAAAGGTCACCGAAAGGAAAACGGTTGGAGGTACTGGGCCTCATGCGGTGAATGTGAAAACAAAAAGAATATGCCTCCACATGGTGCAGATAAAAAGGGGTGTTTTTATTGACAAAAACAACCATAGACAGATAAAAAACGTGATCACGATGCATAAAAACAAATGGGCAACAAGGAGAGTGGTATATGTACCCGACGCGTTTCGACCTAGGGGTCCTCAACAGGGGCATAGACCACCCACTCCAGGTTGCCATATATATATAATAAAAATATCAAGAGAGGACCAATCACAATAAGTGAAAAAACAAGGCATTTCATTGGGTGGATACAATCACATGACTTGCTTGGATGATAAAACATAAAGATCATACATGGTCTTTGTAATTAAATAGATAACACTGAACTGAAACACAGAGTACTGTAGAAAGATCAACCAGCAGAGAGACCAACAACTGTAAGATCTATCTAATGGTGATAAGGCGCTTTGCATTAAGTCCTAGTGAGGAAATACTCCTCTGCTGACAGTCCAGCCGAATGTAACGCCCTGTCAGCCAGAGGAGCCAATCCCCGGTTGGTAAACAACAAATGTTAGAAGGAACAACCAATAGGCCGCTGTGTATAAGCCGACCTTTGTCCCTGCACTTCCGCATGTCCGGCCCGTGGAGGGAATGACGTCACGTCCGTGGGCGTGTCTAACGTCTCCCTCTCACGTGGCTCGTTCGGCCAATCAGAGGGCAGGCGTCCGACCAAGCTGTGCTGTTCGTACAATCTGTACACAGCAGAGGGATAGGACGTGACACAGGCATACCAAGCGTCATTCGCCCTCTACCTTCTCAACTAACGGGTGCTCAATGTGGCCAAACGGCGTCACGGTTCCATGTACATAAAGAAGTGTGTGATGGGGGATATTGGATCCTGGTAACCCGGAAATGTGTGTAAAGGTTAAGTGGACAGGAAGTGTATACAGATAGGGGACACACATGGTGAAATGTGTTGTAATGAGAAACGTCTCAATGAAATAAAATAAAAACGTGTAAAAAGATGACCTGAATGGCACACATATTTCACTTGTGATCCATATGTATATTGCTGAAACTAACTATAAATTATGTAAAAAGAAAAGAAAACGAGGACACACCTTATAAGATGTGTCAAAATGAAAAAATATCTGAAAGAAATATAGAAATATGTAAAAAGGTGACGTGCATAGCTCACAGGTATCATTGTGATCCATTGAGTGATGAAAATCATTCAAATATACCGAATAGGTAGATTCCCAATAGAACAATTTCTATTGGATGAATAGACCCTCTAGGTCCCTCCAATAACAAATGTGTAAAAAATGTGAATGTAATGAAAAATATGAATATGATGAAAAAAGGGGAGGGGGGGGGCGTTACGATTGATTAATAAAGGAGTTGAGGTCCCACTCCACGTTCAAGCCAAACGGGAAATAGGACCTCAACTCCCATATCCAATAGGTCTCGAGGCGTGAAACGCCTCGAAGCCGGGATTCTCCTCTCCAATGTGGGACAAATTTGTCGATCACCTGGAATAAAGTCCCCGTCGGGTCTTTATTGTGACATTCCAGATAATGGCGGGGTACTGTGTGTTTATCCTTGCCTTTCTTGATACCTGCCACATGTTCATTAACTCGTATAGAGAAAGTCCTGATGGTGCGACCAACATACTGTTTGTGGCAGGGGCAAGTGATCAAGTAAACAATGTATTGTGATGTACAAGTTGTAAAATGTTTCATCTGATAAACAAGAGAAGTAACTGTAGACTGGAAAGTGGTACTTTTTTTGTCTGCCTCGGATGATGTGGAGGCAGACATTGCATCTACGGCAGGGGTAATAACCCTGACATTCTTGAAAAAAGGATACTTTTTTGGGGGGATCTATTATATTCGGAGCAATCTGTCCTTGAATGGACCGTGCTCCCCTGAATACAACAGCCGCCCGTTCCGGAAGAACTGACCCAAGAAGATTATCATTTAAAAGTACTTTCCAATGTTTCTTAATTATAGCTTTCACTTGTTTGGACTGAATGGAGTGAGTAGTGAAGAAAGACCATTTATACATAGGTTCAACTATGAATTTAGGGCGTTCTATCAGGGTGGATTCTCTATCTGTAAATAGTGCTCTATTGAATTCCTCATCTAGATGTCTGGGATCGTAACCTTTTTCAATAAATCGATCTCTCAGAATTAATGCTTGTGACTGGAAATCAGTAGCATTGGTGCAATTGCGCCTTAGTCTCAAGAATTGGCTACGGGGGACAGACTTGAGCCACTGCTCCTGATGACAACTGTCAAGCGGAATAAATCCGTTCCGGTCCGTAGCTTTAAAATACGTGCGGAACTCAAGATGCTTATCCACCACAAATATTTCTAAGTCCAAAAAATGTACACTGGTAGAGCTGGCCTCATAGCTCAAAGATATTCCTCTATCATTGGTATTGAGACTGGTCATGAAAATATCTAGCGATGTGCGGTCACCATCCCATAGGAAGAGGATGTCGTCTATGTATCTGGCCCAGAAGATCAGCTCGGATCTCCGGGCCGCATAGACGACATCCTCCCCCCACTGGGCCATGAAGAGGTTGGCAAGGCTGGGGGCAAACTTGGCCCCCATAGCCACGCCCCTCTTCTGCAAAAAGAATTGATTCTGGAACCAGAAATAGTTGTGTTCCGTTGCGAATATGAGTAATTCCATAATAAAATTACGCTGAAGAGACGGGAGCTTATTGTCTCTAGACAGGTGTTTCTCGACCGCCTCAAAGCCCAAGTGGTGCGGGATGCACGTATAAAGTGCCGCCACATCGGCTGTGACTAAAAGCATCCCTTCGGAAACAGAAACTGGTTCCAATAATTTTATGGTGTCCCTAGTGTCCTTAAGATATGACTGAGTGGAACGAACCAAAGGCTGTAGATAAAAATCTACATACTTGCCAATACGGGCCGTGACTGAGTCAATCCCGTTGACAATTGGTCTGCCAGGGGGATTGACTGAGTCCTTATGGACTTTAGGAAGATAATATATAGCTGGAATGCGTGGGACTTGTGGGACTAGAAAGCTTTTTTCCTTTTTGTTTAAAATCCCCAGCGCATAACCTTCCTCAATAAGTTCAACCAGGGCTTTTTTAAAAGGTGTGGTAGGGTCAGTGGGAATGGGACTGTAAGTGTTCGAATCGTTCAGGATTCTATACATCTCTTTAAGGTAATCAACCTTATCGAGAACTACAATCCCGCCCCCCTTATCTGCTGGGCGGATTATAAGGTTCTTTTTCTCGCAAAGAGATCTAAGACCATTTTTTATGTCAGATTGAACATAGACCCGTTTTTTCTGTTTATTTAGTTTGTCCAAATCTCCCAAAACAAGATTTTTAAAGACCTGTATGGAGGGAGCTAGAGAACCTGGGGGGTTAAATATAGATGGATTGGATAATCCTGAATGTGTAACCTGTAAATCGGTAGAAGTAAAGTCTGCGGGTTGAGAACTTGTATGTGTATTGACGGGAGCCAAGGGGGTTATTGTGGATGAGATCCCCTGGCCGGTGAATCGCAAAGGGGGTTTAGTGAGAAAGTGTCTTTGTATGCTCAGTTTTCGTGTAAACTTAAGAACATCAATGAAAGTGGAGAATTTATTAAGGGGTTTGGGCGGAACGAATTTAAGTCCTCCGTCAAGGACAGATTTCTCTGCCTCGGTCAGAGTGACAGAACTTAAATTAAAAATGCCTTTTCCTTTTATGTTCTTTTTCTTTTGGGATTGTATCCTCCTCCCCCCTCTGGACCCTCTTTTCTTTCTGTATGTCCCGGATGTCCGTCCATGGTTCTCTGAAAATCTTAAGAGTAACTAGGACTGGGCTGATTTTGATTATAGTTGTATGGGGATCTATGATAGTAATCCTCATCTCTCCCAGAGTAACTATATGTATCTCGGTGTACTTCATGAGGAGTGTTTTCTCGGAGGGGGGTGAAACGGTTATTCACCCGGACAGGAGTATGGTAGCCATATTCCTGATTTGAATGCTGTGGTACACGGTAACTCTGAGGAGGGCCGTAGTGTGGGGGGGGGACCCCTAGTATTGTTCCTCTGTTGTGGATCTATGGGGTGTCCCCTGGGTGGACCTCTCCCCCCAGGGTCTTTCCCCCTTGGTCCACGGAATGGAGGGGGGCCTCGAGGGGGTCGATAAGGACCCTGTTCGGGGCCTTGTATAGAGCACTATTTACAGATAGAGAATCCACCCTGATAGAACGCCCTAAATCCATAGTTGAACCTATGTATAAATGGTCTTTCTTCACTACTCACTCCATTCAGTCCAAAAAAGTGAAAGCTATAATTAAGAAACATTGGAAAGTACTTTTAAATGATAATCTTCTTGGGTCAGTTCTTCCGGAACGGGCGGCTGTTGTATTCAGGGGAGCACGGTCCATTCAAGGACAGATTGCTCCGAATATAATAGATCCCCCCAAAAAAGTATCCTTTCTTCAGGAATGTCAGGGTTATTACCCCTGCCGTAGATGCAATGTCTGCCTCCACAACATCCGAGGCAGACAAAAAAAGTACCACTTTCCAGTCTACAGTTACTTCTCTTGTTTATCAGATGAAACATTTTACAACTTGTACATCACAATACATTGTTTACTTGATCACTTGCCCCTGCCACAAACAGTATGTTGGTCGCACCATCAGGACTTTCTCTATACGAGTTAATGAACATGTGGCAGGTATCAAGAAAGGCAAGGATAAACACACAGTACCCCGCCATTATCTGGAATGTCACAATAAAGACCCGACGGGGACTTTATTCCAGGTGATCGACAAATTTGTCCCACATTGAAGAGGAGAATCCCGGCTTCGAGGCGTTTCACGCCTCGAGACCTATTGGATATGGGAGTTGAGGTCCTATTTCCCGTTTGGTTTTAACGTGGAGTGGGACCTCAACTCCTTTATTAATCAATCGTAACGCCCCCTCCCCTTTTTTCATCATATTCACATTTTTCATTACATTCACATTTTTTACACATTTGTTATTGGAGGGACCTAGAGGGTCTATTCATCCAATAGAAATTGTTCTATTGAGAATCTACCTATTCGGTATATTTGAATGATTTTCATCACTCAATGGATCACAATGATACCTGTGAGCTATGCACGTCACCTTTTTACATATTTCTATATTTCTTTCAGATATTTTTTCATTTTGACACATCTTATAAGGTGTGTCCTCGTTTTCTTTTCTTTTTTCTTTTTACATAATTTATAGTTAGTTTCAGCAATATACATATGGATCACAAGTGAAATATGTGTGCCATTCAGGTCATCTTTTTACACGTTTTTATTTTATTTCATTGAGACGTTTCTCATTACAACACATTTCACCATGTGTGTCCCCTATCTGTATACACTTCCTGTCCACTTAACCTTTACACACATTTCCGGGTTACCAGGATCCAATATCCCCCATCACACACTTCTTTATGTACATGGAACCGTGACGCCGTTTGGCCACATTGAGCACCCGTTAGTTGAGAAGGTAGAGGGCGAATGACGCTTGGTATGCCTGCGTCACGTCCTATCCCTCTGCTGTGTACAGATTGTCGAACAGCACAGCTTGGTCGGACGCCTGCCCTCTGATTGGCCGAACGAGTCACGTGAGAGGGAGACGTTAGACACGCCCACGGACGTGACGTCATTCCCTCCACGGGTCGGACATGCGGAAGTGCAGAGACAAAGGTCGGCTTTTACACAGCGGCCTATTGGTTGTTCCTTCTAACATTTGTTGTTTACCAACCGGGGATTGGCTTCTCTGGCTGACAGGGCGTTACATTCGGCTGGACTGTCAGCAGAGGAGTATTTCCTCACTAGGACTTAATGCAAAGCGCCTTATCACCATTAGATAGATCTTACAGTTGTTGGTCTCTCTGCTGGTTGATCTTTCTACAGTACTCTGTGTTTCAGTTCAGTGTTATCTATTTAATTACAAAGACCATGTATGATCTTTATGTTTTATCATCCAAGCAAGTCATGTGATTGTATCCACCCAATGAAATGCCTTGTTTTTTCACTTATTGTGATTGGTCCTCTCTTGATATTTTTATTATATATATATATGGCAACCTGGAGTGTGTGGTCTATGCCCCTGTTGAAGACCCCTAGGTCGAAGCGCGTCGGGTACATATACCACTCTCCTTGTTGCCCATTTGTTTTTATGCATCGTGATCACGTTTTTTATCTGTCTATGGTTGTTTTTGTCAATAAAAACACCCCTTTTTATCTGCACCATGTGGAGGCATATTCTTTTTGTTTTCACATTCACCGCATGAGGCCCAGTACCTCCAACCGTTTTCCTTTCGGTGACCTTTTGAAAACTCCCGGATTCACGCTGGGACGGTTTGGTGAGAAGACCCATCCGGTCGCTGTCGGAGACCCTTACAGAACACAACCCAAGGGATTGGCGATTCCAGCTCCCATTCCACGTCATTGGTGACAAACTGCGCATGCGATTCCCTGTCGCTGACACGGGAATCCACGAGATCTGGTAAGAGGCCTTTTTGCATTTTGTCTGAATGATCCACCCTGTTGGAAAGTCGTTATAAGATGCCAGGTGACTTCTGACCACCATCAGATCACCACCACCTCTGGGAGTACCTATACCTCCTGCGCAGTTGGACATCCACATCCATTTATGGACGTTTTTGTTTTAACTCACTTGTGGTTAATTATTCATTCTAGCACTATTTTACCATTATAAACACATATGCTCATTTGTACATGCGCTGCATTTTTCCATATACCTATTTATTGTTTTTGTCAGACTGTATGCAGCAGCTTTTATTTATTTCACTGGTTAGCGCGGTGTTTTTTATTTACTTCAGAATGGGTAGAGGTACCATGTACCCCATACTCATTCACATAGGGTGGGGGGCCGGGATCTGGGGGCCCTCTTATTATAGGGGGCTCCCGGATTCCGATAACCCCCCGCCCGCAGACCCCGACAACCAATGGCCAGGGTTGTCGGGAAGAGGCCCTTGTCCTCATCAACATGGGGACAAGGTGCTTTGGGGTGGGGGGGGGCCCCGCAGTGCGACCCCTCCCCCAAAGCACCCACCCCCCATGTTGAGGGCATGCGGCCTGGTACAGTTCAGGAGTGGGGGTGCTCGCTCGTCCCCACCCCCTTTCCTGACTAGCCGTGCTGCGTGCTCGGATCGGGGTCTGGTATGGATTTTAGGGGGTGACCCTACGCCGAAAAAAATCCATACCAGACCTAAGGGCCTGGTATGCCCCGCGTTTGCCGCAATAGGAAAATTTGTCTTTCCTATTGCAGCGAGCGCGAAATGCAATACCCTGCCCTTGCGTCGTATCTGGTCCGTTGGACCAGCATACAGACGAGCGGGCTTTACGTCGGACCAGCACACAGACGAGCGGACTTTCCGCCAGAAACTGAGTCCGACGGAAAGATTTAAAACTTGTTTCAAATCTAGGTCCGGCGGGCTTTTGGGAAAAAGTCCGCCGGAGCCTACACACGGTCGGATTGTCCGGCAGACTCTGGTCCGCCGGACCAAGTATGCCGGAAAGTCCGACCGTGTGTACGCGGCATTAGGGATTATTTAGCACAAGCTGAATTGCCCAGGCTTCCAGCCGACACCTTAACTACATTAGAGGGAGAATTCACTATTCCAGAGTTACGCATTGCATTGAAGGCCATGGCTAATGGTAAAGCACCAGGGCCGGATGGCTTCACTGTTGCATATTACAGAGCTTTTGCAGATATCCTACTGCCCCACCTAATCTTATGACAGCTTTCTCGAAATTTAGCGATATCTCCAATTTTAAGATTAACATGACCAAATCCGAAATTCTAAATATCTCAGTGTCAAATGCAACCGTAGGTCACTTGAAACAGTCCCTCCCCTTTAGCTGGCAAACAAATAAGATTAAGTATCTAGGGATTTAACTCACCCCTGACCTGGCTTCTCTATTTCGCCCCAACTTTGTGCCCCTTCTCAACACAATAAGGGCGGACCTGCAAAAATGGTCTCAAATGTCGCTTTCGTGGTTAGGGAGGATCAGCGTGGTGAAGATGAACCTACTATCCAGGTTACTGTTTTTGCTCCAAATGATACCGTATGGAATACCTATTGGTTTCTTTATGCTGGTTAGCTGATTGATAGGCAGATACGTATGGAACAGAAGGCGACCCAGATTGGCTAGGTCTCTTCTTGTCAGATCTAAAAGGCAAGGAGGCCTGGCTTTACCTAATCTTAAGCAGTACTTTTGGGCAATAGTTTTAAATAGGATCTCAGACTGGAAATATCGTAAGAATTCCAAATTATAGGTCAACCTGGAAATAGCACTCAGCGGTTCAGATCTCTTCTCCCAAATTTGGATCTCTAAAAAATATAGATCTTTATCATTGACCTCTTCACCGCTCACGCATTCGACTCTAATGGTGTGGGACTCACTATGTAAAGCTCACAAATGGTCATGCAACTCTCCTCTTATGTCACTGACGGGTCATAACTATTTTCTCCCTGGAAACATCGACCCTAGGTCACATACATGGAATTTGGGAAATTCACCTCTTCTTCACCAAGTGGTCACCCAAACAGGCATTGTCCCTATCTCCACATTACTATCTACCCCTACGGCGATACCCATGGATCATTGGAGATATCGCCAATTGACGGCATTTGTTCGCTCTCTCCCGAAACCTATCAGAGACGCCACAGATTTAACACCCATAGAATTCGCCTTCTCAGAAGACCAGCCGGTTGAGAGACCCATCTCCTATTTTACCAAGCTTTACAGATGATAAACTCCACAGGCAATCCCACATTCTTAACCAATTGGGAGAAAGATCTTAATAAAGAGTTGTCAGAAACTCAGAAGTCTACCATCTCAACTGCCCTAAATCATCCGCGAGAACTTTTCAAACTAGTCACTCAGTCAATGAACCCGACTTGCTTAGAGCCACCCGAAAACAATACTCAAGAATTCTGCAATGAATTATCAGATTACTTCATCGACAAAATCGACAACATTCGGAAATCGATTCATCAGAAAAGAACAACCAACCTCATTCAACCAAAGCAAAAAGAAGATATTAACACAAACATCACGCAACCACCGAAATTTTCTTTGTCCCCTATCACCGCTGACACGACTATAAACATCATCAGAAGCCTTCGAGACAGCACATCCCCAAATGACATCATCCCCACAAAACTTCTTAAAGAATGTTCCGACATCCTGGCCCCTACTCTGACACACCTCATAAATCAATCATTCAAAGAAGGGACTGTACCAACCTCCCTCGAGCAAGGCATCGTCAAACCTCTGCTGAAGAAACCCAATCTTGACCCTAAGGACCCCAACTGCCGCAGACCGATAACAAGCCTCAACACCATCTCCAAGATTATGGAGAAAGCAGTAGTACTGCAACTACAACACCACCTGGACACACATCAACTCCTGGACCCACTGCAATCAGGCTTCCGCCCGGGCCATGGCACAGAAACAGCACTCCTCAAAATATGGGACGACGCCCTTGAAGCAGCAGATGACGGAGAATCTAGTCTCCTGGTACTGTTGGACCTCAGCGCAGCAACTGATACAGTGAACCACAATACTTTACTTGTCCGCCTCTCAGAAGTGGCAGGAGCCACAGCTCTGGCGCTAAAATGGCTTGCATCCTTCCTAGAGAATCGCTCTCAGACAGTGAAACTAGGAACATTCACCTCAGAAACCCGGGCAGTCTCCTGCGGAGTTCCCTAGGGCTCACCCCTGTCACCAGTGCTATTCAACATCTACATCCACACACTTCTCAATATCATCAGGAAAACGGACCTCTGTTTCCACTCATATGCCGATGACACCCAACTCTACTTTCGCATCACCGGACAAAAAAACCATCATCAACAATTAGAAGAATGCCTCAGTTCAATTGATGATTGGATGACCATCAGCTCCCTCAAACTTAACGGTTCAAAAACAGAACTTCTTCTCCTACATGCCAACAAAAATTCCAAAATGAAGACCCCGTGGACACCCCCCACCATCCTCGGACAGACCATCACTCCAAGCCTCAAAGCCAAGAGTCTCGGAGTCATCTTTGACTCAGGAATGACAATGGATGCTCAAATAGGATCAGTGGTGAGCGGATCCCACCATCTCCTCCGCCTCCTACGCAGACTCATCCCCTTCATCCCTGAAGAAGACAAACCGGCAGTTGTGGGAACAATCATCAACTCCCGACTCGACTATGCAAATTCGCTTTACATAGGACTACCCCAATATCAGCTTGCGCGCTTACAACTCATTCAAAACACAGCGGCAAGACTGTTAACAGGAAAAAAAACCCTGGGAATCCATTTCACCATCCCTAAAGTGCCTACACTGGCTAACCGTAAAGAATCGGATCAAATTCAAGACCCTCTGCCCCACCCACAAATGCATACAAGGAAATGCTCCGCTATATCCTCAGGAGAAAATAAAACACTACACATCCAATTGCAGCCTTCGATCAGCTAACCAAAACCTCCTCATCAATCCAAAATATCGCTACAAAGCAAAGGGAGAACGAAGATTCGCAGTCCAAGGACCTCGACTATGGAACGCTCTTCCGACCCACATCCGCATGGAAGAAAACCATCAGGCCTTCAGGAAAAAACTAAAGACCTTCCTTTTCTAAGAATCTGGCAACAGAGAACGCATTCTAGCGCCTTGAGGCGATTTAGTTCGCATTTGCAGCGCTCTACAAATCCTTCATTCATTCACCATTCTCCTAATGGCTCACACCTCTTCCATGGCTTCAAAAACAGCGGAATTGAACTATAAACTGCTAACAAGATGGCATTATACCCCAGAAGTGCTACACAGACTGTTCCCTGAATCCTCGCCATTATGCTGGAGAGGTTGTGGCAAACGTGCTACACACGCACATATTTGGTGGTATTGTCCACTGATCCACCCATATTGGTTGTCTATTTTGCACTGGGTAAAAGATTCAAGGTACTGAGATACCCAATGATCCGTGGGTTATACTACTGCACTGTACAGGCTCACCAGCAGGAACATACAAAAAATCTATTACACCCCACTTGCTTAATGCTGCAAAGGCACTCATACCCCGTTATTGGAAGCAATTGCACATACCGTCCCTACGCCAATGGCTAACGGAAGTAGACCATACATACTACATGGAAGATCTTACCTACTCCCTCAGAAATAAATCCGATCTAGTCCAGAAAATATGGTCCTGCTGGTTCGCCTTTAAATACTGTATACATCTGCATATATGGAAATTATGTCTCAAAATAAGTAAAAGATATGATATATGACACACTGTGTTGGTAGCAACTTACAAGGATTGGACTGATGCGGGTACCCCCCCTTTCCCCTCCCCAACACACTTACCCCTACCTCCCCCCCCCCCCATCTCTTTTTCTTCTCTTTTTTTTCTCTCTTCTTTCTTCTGATTATTCTGAAGATTATGTATATGTTGCATTTGAATGAAGGCCCACATAGAGGCTATTTTGTTATTTGGGTTAGCTGACATCCACGGTGGTCTACACTGCCGGACTAATAGGAGGAGAAGCTACATATTGTACTCAACCATGTGTCAGGTTTCTGACACCATTTTTGGAATTTAATATGGTTACGATTACCTTACTTCAAGGTACCCTTAGGGGCCCAATGGCAGATAAGATTATTTTCTTGTAAATGTTTTGTATTTCATAATCTCTCAATAAAAATTAAACAAAAAAAAAAAAAAACAACACTGCAACCCCTCACAGATGCTATATTTGGAGCGCAGGAATGAGCCCTGCTGCAAAGTATTGCATCAAAAATTGTAATTACACACCCCTGTTATACAGGGGCTGAAAAATTGGGCCTTAGCCACTGGTGGCAGCGCCCAGAACCAAAAATGTTCTTACAAGCTATCAGCATGATCATACAGGAGGAAGAGGATAATCACTCAGCATCAGCATAGGCAGTCTTGAAGGGATCTGACATTTCAAAAAAAATTATTCGGTTACGCTGGATGCAGGACAGGCCAGTAGCTCAATTGCATACTGTGCAAGCTCTGGCCAGTGATTCATCCTCAAGACCCAGTAACCCAGAGGATTTTCAGTGGGAAAGGTGTCCAAGTCAGATCTTGCCCCTAGGCATTCCTGCACCATGTAAAACAGACGCTGGCGATGGTTGCTGGAACTGATCATACCTTGGGGCTGCAGACGAAAAAATTGTCCGAACGCATCGGTCAGACGGCCACCTTCTCCACTGCTCCTTCTTTGACTGACGGAAGCCTCAGTAGCACGTTGTCCAGGACCAGGAGTTTGTAACCTCCCAGTCTCTGGGAACGCGTTGCACAGACCTTTCTGCAAGGCCTCCCAAAGATGTTTCATCCTCTGCAACGACAAGATAAGGTCCGCAACCTTACCCTTGTAAGGTGGATCAAGGAGGGTTGCCAGCCAGTATTGATCCCTCTCCTTGATACCACGAATACGAGGATCCTTCCGCAGGCTTTGCAGGATCAGGGAGGCCATGCAGCGTAGGTTTGCTGAGGCATTCATTCCAGAGTCCTCTGGGTCACTAAGGACGACATGATTCGCAGCCACCTCCTCCCAGCCACGTACAAGTCCATGGGTGTCTTGGGACTGTAAATGATCCCTTGAAGACTGCTGCTGATGCTGAGTGCCAGGCTCCAACCCCATGCTGACAATCCTCCTCGTCCTCTTCCTGTGTGATTGGCGGGCACGCGGGAATACTGTCTGGATAAAGGGGGCCTTGAGAGGTAAGGAAGTCCTCCTCTTCCTCCCTCTGTTCTGCCTCAAGTGCCCTGTCCATTATTCCACGCAGCATGTGCTCCAACAGGTGGACAAGAGGTTCAGTGTCACCGATGCATGCACTGTCACTGCTCACCATCCTCGTGGCCTCCCAAGGTCCCCTGACCCTGTCCTGGTGCCATAGTCACATTGGTACTCATTGATGGCCCTCTGCTGCGTGTGCAGCCACTGCAGCATGGCCAACGTTGAGTTCCACCTGGTGGGCATGTCAGATTAGGCGGTTCTTGGGCAAGTCAAATTCCTTTTGGAGGTCAGCCAACCGAGCATTGGCTTTATATGACCTGCGGAAATGCAGACTTTACTGGCCTGCCTCAGGACATCCTGTAAGCCCGGGTACCTGCCCAAGAGCCGCTGCACCACCAAGTTAAGGACTTGAGCCAAACAGGGCACATGGGTCAGTTGTCCCTGTAGGGGGGCAGAGAGGAGGTTGGTGCCATTGTTGCAAACCACCATACCTGCCTTAAGCTGGTGTGGCGTCAACCACCTCTGAACCTGGCCCTGCAGAGCTGACAGAATCTCTGCCCCAGTGTGGCTCCTGGCCCCCAAGCACACCAGCTCAAGCACCGCATGGCATCTTTTTGCCTGTGTGCTTGCATAGCCCCTTGAACGCCTACGGAACACTGCTGGTTCCAAGGACAAATCAGCACAGGAAGAGGCCATGGAGGAAGAAGAAGAGGAGGGCATGGAGAGAGGTGCGGCAGAATCACCACTAGTAGAATTTTGGAGGCGTGGTGGCGGAACAACCTCCAACACTACTGCATCCTGTCCTGCATCCTTCCCAGCTGCCAGAAGAGTCACCCAGTGCGCGGTAAAAGATAAGTAACAACCCTGTCCATGCCTGCTGGACCATGAGTCAGCGGTAATATACACCTTACCGCTGACCGCCCTGGCCAAGACATTGCCTTCCACATGCCGGTAGAGAGCCGGACTCGCCTTCCGTGAGAAAAAGTGCCATTTGGGAACCTGCCACTAAGGAACCACACATTCCACAAACTAACTGAAGGGGGCAGAGTCTACCAACTGAAAAGGGAGCAGTTGAAGTGCTAGCAATTTAGCCAAGCTAGCATTCAACCGCTGGGCATGTGGAAATTTGCCTGGTACAATCTGACATCGTTGTACCGATAGCAGATTGCCCACAAGTACTTGGCTGTGACACATCTAATTCTACACCTTCATTCCTCTCAGTACAGGTCTCAGAGAGGACTGACAGTATAGTGGGGTTGGAGATCCCAGCTGATGAGGAGCAAGGAGAGGTCCTCTTTGTTCTTTGGTGTGGGTCTTTAAGGTACGCTTGCCAACGAACTGCATGGCAGGTCGACATATGTCTGGTCAAGCATGTGGTGCCCAAGCGAGTGATGCTCAGGAGGACATGGTGGGGCTAGGAAAGGAGTGACTGATGCCATTGAGCCGAGGGAAGAGGCTACGTTGGCAGCTGCTTTGCCAGACAAAGTACCCTGAGCCTGGGTGAGAGAGTATGAGGACGGCTTGGTCATCCACTCTACCAAGTCTTCCACATGTTGCGGCTCAACACGGCCAGCTGCCGAAAAAAAGGACAAGCGTGTCTCACGGCCACGTGCTGATGAGGATGCACAGTCTCCACGACCAGCACTGTTGCCCCTAGACACAGATCCTGCTTGCCCTCTTTTATTGGCTTATGACTGCCTCTCCTTGTTGGCCTTCCAGACATACTAATGGTCTGCAGTGAGATGTAGCTGCACAAAGCTGGGATGTGTGTGTGTGTGTGTGTATATATATACTGATACTGCAGCTAGCAGGATCAACTGCCTGCCTGTAGTATTATTAGTATGAGAACACCAGCAATTGTCTTCAGGTAGCTTTAGGTGCACACTGTGCAGAGGACATGGTACACTAACTGTAAATACTGTAGCTGCCTGCCTGTGATCTTAATAGGATCAGAAGAACACCAATTTTATTCAGGTAGTTTTAGGTGCACACTGTGCAGAGGACACAGTACACTAACTGTAAATACTGTAGCTGCCTGCCTGTGGTATTAATAGGATCAGAAGAACACCAGCAATTGTCTTCAGGTAGCTTTAGGTGCACACTGTGCAGAGGACGCACTACACTAACTTGTAAATACTGCAGCTGCCTGTGGTATTAATAGGATCAGAAGAACACCACCACCAATTTTTTTCAGGTAGCTTTAGGTGCACACTGTGCAGAGGACGCACTACACTAACTTGTAAATACTGCAAGTGCCTGCAGTACTAATAGGATCAGAAGAACACCACCAATTTTCTTCAGGTAGCTTTAGGTGCACACTGTGCAGAGTACGCACTACACTAACTTGTAAATACTGCAGCTACCTGCGGTACTAATAGGATCAGAACACCGCCAATTTTCTTCAGGTAGCTTTAGGTGCACACTGTGCAGAGGACGCACTACACCAACTGTAAATACTGCAGCTGCCTGTGGTACTAATAGGATCAGAAGAACACCACCAATTTTCTTCAGGTAGCTTTAGGTGCACACTGTGCAAAGGACACACTACACTAACTGTAAATACTGTAGCTAATAGGACTAATAGGATCAGAAGAACACCAGCAATTTTCTTCAGGTAGCTGTAAATACTGTAAAAACACCTGCCTGCCAGTAGAAAGAGAACAGGAACGGATCTAGCTAAACTTAATACAGTGTGTGTGTGTATATATATATATGTATGTGCACAATACACTGTAAGTGCAGCTAACTGACTCGCCTGCCTACTCTAACTTAAATCAAATGACACTGTCTCTCTCTCACAACGCCGGAACAAACTACACAGGGCCGACATGCAGGCGGCCTTATATAGTGTGGGGCGTGTACTAAACCCCCTGAACCATAATTGGCCAAAGCCACCCTGGCTTTGGCCAATTACAGCTCTCTGTACAGATGCGCTGTGATTGGCCAAGCATGCGGGTCATAGTGCATGCTTGGCCAATCATCATCCAGCAATGCACTGCGATGCCGCAGTGAATTATGGGCCGTGACACGCCACTCGAATTTGGAGCGAACGGACCATATCGTTCGCAATTCGACGAACGGTCGAACACGGGTTCGACTCGAACTCGAAGCTCATCCCTAATGAGGATGGATGAGGATGAAGAACATTTTAGCTCCTTAGAGGATACACTGCATCCACTATCTGCCACAGTTCAGCCTCGGACGAAATGTAGGCCCTTAAAGCTAAACTAGATGATTTGGAAAATTGTTCCCGCACCCAGGGCACTTCCTTTATTCCTGGCTGGAGGAGACACTTGGGGCTGACGCACTACCCCCCCCCCCCCACCCACTTTAAAAACTTAAAAACTGTTAAAGGATAAGTTCACCTTTTTTTTCTAAATTCCAGCTCCCCATATGTACCAATATAGCATTGATGTACTTTTTTTGCAAATCTACAGGCACGTACCTTACTGTCCTCCATCCATGTTTCCAAACGTATCTATTGCTTATGTCTTACTTCCTTACAGTATATAGGTTTTGACACAGGAAGGAGTTGACAAGCTGACCTGATTAGCACACACCCTGCATCATCCACCCACCCATTCCCAGCTGCACATTTTTTAAATGAAATACAATCAATCAGTGATCACCCTTCTCACTAAATGCATAATATACAATCAGATTGCATAGTGTATGTTTATTTAAGTACATAGAAGGGAGTGGACAGAAACACTCAGCTGCCAAGCCCCGTTCACATCTCTGCACTGCGGGAACTCGCATTCCCACATTGTTTTTTTTAGCGGGGAAGGGAGGGGTGTTTTGGAGCATTTTCACTCATCGCGCATCAACCTGAATGGGCTGCCCTACACACAGCAATCTCCCCAAAGAAGCTTCAGAACTTTTTTTTTTTTTTAGAGCTGAGCTTGGTGCGTTTTTTACAGCGATTTTTGGTGCCGCGCATTTCTGAAATGCAAGGAAACACACAGATGTGAATGGAGCCTCATTGTTCTTGTGTTAACGCACCAATTTCACCTTTCAGGACCCATTCACATCTAGCATAGTGGGAACGAATGTTTTGTGGCTTGTTTTTCCTGTGACACGCATAGAGCAGCCCATTGATTTCAATGGGCTATGCTATATGTGGCTTATGGGACATTTTGGCGTTTTGTGGGTTGAGTGTTTTTTACTGTGCGTTTTTGTAGCATTTGCCACTTGTTTTTTCACATGGCAAAATGTGTATTTGCTTCTGTGTTTGGTGTGCCATTAACAATTAATGGCACTGAACGCAACTAGTAATTTTAGGCTGCCCTATGTGTGATGAGTGAAAATGCTCCAAAACACCCCCCCATGCATTTAGTGAGAAGGGTGATCACTGATTTAATTTAAAAAACGTGCAGCTGGGAATGGGTGGGTGATTGATGCAGGGTGTGTGCTAATGAGGTCAGCTTGTCAACTCCTTCCTGTGTCATGCCCTAAAGTCTGTAAGGAAGTAAGACAGAGGCAATAGATACATTTGGAAAAAAGGATGGAGGACAGTAAGGTACATGTCTGTAAATTTTATGTAAAGCTTTGATATTGTTTATATATGGTGTTTTTTTCCGTGACATGCAACTAACCTAGAAGTGAACAATAATGAAAAAAACAGTGGCGCTATCCCAAAAAAAATAATTATTCACCCTTAGAGTGATACTGTAAATAAATGAAAATTCAAATACACACTATAAACACCAAGTGACGAGTGATTAAAATATACAAAAATTTCACAATGAATAATTACATTGCAACTAGATACATGAAAAGGTCCTAAATAAAAAGTCCTTTAAATACTGATGTCTTCTTAGCAGCTTTCACCACACCCGAGTACTGAGTGAGCCCACTCCCTAAAGAAATTCACTCACTGACTCCAATTGCCTACACTCTCGTGTAAGGCTTAAGTGCTTTTATACCCAAACAGGAAGGGTCACAGCAGCAAACCAAACATCCAAAATTGTGTGCAGGAATCGTTCCACATGTAAATGAAAATAGTGCTCCAATAGTGTAAATCGTATAACCAGTTTATTGAAAAACTCACACTCTTCAATGTTTAAACTCACACTTTCCAAATTCAAAATAGCAGAGTAAAACTTCCACAGCAAAATGAACTCCAAAGCACAGCAAACAGTTGGATACCACAGTGAAGGGTTTGCGGTCACGGCGGACCCGAAGTATGCAGGCGTCAGATCGCTTCTCTCACCTACTCCTCGATGGCTAGCAGCTCTGACATCACCACTTCCTGGTACAGCTAGAAAGCGTCACTCATCATTGGTGAACACCGTCGTACAGCCACCCCTGACACAGTGACTTATTCATGGGATTGGCTGTACGGGATGACACTCATCCCTTATATACCCTCCTACCATCAGCTGATAGAGAATCAACTAGCACGCCTGCGTGCATCTCGTGTCCCCGCGATCACATTACCCCCTTCACTGAGAGATGGCATATGTTTAATCACATGTAATACAGTATATATCATCCACAAATTCCAGGATGCAGGCACAACTCTGCAACCTACATTATAAGCAGACTGCATTTAAAAACACTTTCGATATTGAACTTAATCATATATCCATGTGTATTTATTTCAACCTTCACATTGGATATATGTCATTCATTCTCCTGACAATAAATAAAAACCATTAGAAATTACTTTAAAATTATTTAAAAACCTCTAGTTAAAACAATTAATCAAACACCAATGATTAAAAATATATATTCTATATATTTTAACATTAATAATCTATATGTATATGGATGGCTGGAACCTGCCTAATCATTAAAATCTCTCTCACTGACTCCATAGACTGACAATCTATAATGCACGAATTTATATTGTAAAGTTACATTCGAGCATTTTACATCATAAAGAACACCCATACCTGAACATTATTACATAAGGGTATATAACCTGGGGTATAAAAATTGCTTAGGCATCCTTTAAAGCAACCACTGGTAGGTGCTAAATGCAGCCCAATCATTATCTCCCCTTCAATTTAAAACTACTTCTGTCAGTCCCTTGTAGATCATACATATGAAAAATAAATGAATAGATATGTATCCACAACTCACTTAGACACATTAGTTAATCTAAACTCGCAACAGTATGGTTATTAACTTTTTACAACGAATTGTGTCCGTAACCTATACTGAAAACATCATAAGTACACTAAAGATCGATAAATCCATCCATAGAATATGAATGTTCTTTTCCAATGGGGTGTCTGAATGTGCCAATACGCACATTAATCAAACATCCTCCAGTGGAGCATAAAGTGCCCTATATTAAAGTGACAGTGCAATATAATCTAAAAATTAATTAGTTGGAGCCAAAGTCTATTAGTATGGACACAACGTGGTTGAACAAGGATAATGTCACCCCATAGCTACTGTTATAAAATAAATTAAAAATCATTAATAAAACATAAATAATTAACAAATCTGTGTATCTTTATACGTTTATCAGTTTCTTAGGTTTTAGAGGTGAGGACAATATATCCTGGAATACTAGAGCGTTTAATTCACCCCAAAAGCGGTCCCTGGTATTTTCCTTCCTTAAAAATACAGACCCCACAGTATTTGTCTCCAAGAGACCCATCTAACTGTCTCAGAGCTGCTAGCCCTTAAACACCACTGGATTGCTAAATCCTTCCATGCCGTTCATACCTCATATTCCAGAGGGGTCCCAACCAATATTGCTAGCTAAATCTCTCCCTGCTGATATTATACAAGTAAAAATGAATCTGGATGAGCAGTTCAATATACTTATGATAAATGTGACACCGGTGCACATAAAGGATTTAAAAATTAAAATTGGTTCCTGTGTTGTCAGCTGCAGCTAAAGTCACTCCACTATAGTGTGGTGTGCTAATAAATGTAAACGTATAGATAGCAGCACCAACACAATATATATATCAATTTACTTATACAACTATACCAACACCACTGTGCCCAAATATTTGAACATAAATTTTTAAATATTAACATAAAATGTCCACCAATGCAAGGTAGTGATTGCTAGTGTGTAATCACTCTCCTTTATATATGATTATCCAGTTCTGTGCATTATTTTCATTGCAAATATTTAGTTTAATCCTCCACCATCCAGAATTCTCACTCACTAAATAACCATCAATTATAAGCGCGATCATCCAATCCACCAGGGATCCTGTGTCCACTATTATGATCTCCGCTCTCATTCAGTCAGAGCTTTTCTGGTTTAATACCGCGCCTTAGAGCTATACTATTAGGAATCATTTCTGAAGGTATTCAAAGGGAGAAATGTGCTTGAAAGTGTCTAAACTCACCCTCCACTATGATGAATTTTAGGGCTGTTGTCTCATTAGGACTCCTGAGAAACGTTATGTGATACTGCGCCACGGAATCAAACACAATATAGAGGAAAGGAAATATAGATAGTACTCCAAAAAAGAAAAGAAAAATTGCTGCCTCTACAAATTGCTACCACCTAAATGGAGCAAAGGAATATATTAGGAGGGTGTAGACGTGGTGCTATTCTTCTTTACATATAGAATCAAAATAAATGTGAATACAACATAGATATAAAAGTGGGAGTCAAATGATGGTATTAATTTGTTAGAGATCTACCCTGCAGATAAGGTTAGATTAATGTGAAACCTTTGTTTAATCAGTGAGACAGGCCCTGTTGTCAAATAAAAAGCGGGGTTTATTGTGCTACACTTACTGCCTATAGTAATCAGAGGGTCAGGGGGGGTGTAAACAGTAAAGTGAACCTTAATGATAATAAGTATTAGCGAAAAAAAAGGTGTACCTTGTGTGTTTAAACAATGAACCTAAATACTTTGTGAATCTGTTACACCCTCTGTCTAATAAAGGATGATTTACAGGATTGAGTCCTAAAAAATTAGAAATGCAAAACGCAAAGGTGCAAAAAAACAACCAAATAAATAAATATATCCAACTGATGTGTTACACCCTCTGGGATGTGCAATTGATGTGTTACACACTCTGGAGTATGCAAACTTGTCACTAGTCACTTTATTTAATGGACTTATTGCAAAATATAACTGTTTGAAGTATTTTTTTATATACATTTTGGATTTGAGTTTTTTGATATTGATAGTATATATATATTTTTCACAGTGATTGTATTTTATTGGTATTTATATCAGTTTCTTATTTATATATTCCTATTTTATTTGTGGGAAATGTTTTTCCACATTGGTCTTTCACATTGTATGTCAGCACATCCTGCAACCACAAGTTTGCATACCCCAGAGTGTGTAACACATCAATTGCACACTAATTAATTTCACTAATACTTATCATTAAGGTTCACTTTACTGTTTACACCCCCCCTGACCCTCTGATTACTATAGGCAGTAGGTGTAGCACAATAAACCCCGCCTTTCTATTTGACAACAGGGCCTGTCTCACTGATTAAACAAAGGTTTCACGTTAATCTAACCTTATCTGCAGGGTAGATCTCTAACGAATTAATATCATCATTTGACTCCCACTTTTATATCTATGTTGTATTCACATTTATTTTTATTCTATATGTAAAGAAGAATAGTGCCACGTCTACACCCTCCTAATATATTCATTATGACTCCTGTTGGCAGTGCTGCTACCATTTGATGACTTGGTCATCTTTCTAGATGGGGACTACCGCTCAAGGCGCTGTATTAAACTAGAAAAGCTCAGACTGAGTGAGAGGGGAGATCATAATAATGGACACAGGATCCCTGGTGGATTGGATGATTGCACTTGATGGTTATCTGGCGAGTGAGAATTCTGGATGGTGAAGGATTAAACACAATATTTGTGGTGGACAGCATGCACAGCACAGAACTGGATAATATATAAAGGAGAGTGATTACACTCACTATCTTGCATGGATGACCTTTTTATGTTAATGTTTTAGGATTTATGTTCAAAATATTTGGAAATAGTACACAGTGGTGTTGGTATATTTGTATATGTATATTGTGTTGGCGCAGCTATCTATATGTATACGTTTAAAGAGGAAGTAAACCCTGATGGGTTTTACTTCCTCTGTTTCCCTGCAAAGGTAAAGCATAATGGGCTACTCTGCATCGCAGAGTAGCCCATTATGTGTCACTTACCTGACACAGGAGCCTGCGATGTCACCGCTGTCCCCTCTTCCACGAAGCTTCCATCTTTCTTCCGGGTACCTCCGGAAGCCACCACTAACGGCACGATCGCCGTTAGAAACGGCACACTCAGTGCGCCGTTGACATCGGTGCCTGTCTTTTGCATATATTCCTAAACCGTGTAGGTTTAGGAGATATTTCTTGCACCTACAGGTAAGCCTTAATCTAGGCTCACCTTTAGGTAAAAGTGGTCTGTAAGGGTTTACAACCACTTTAATATACTTACACTACAAGTTGCATCAATCATGTTCAGGCTGATGACTATTTATGCTCCCCCCCACCTTTTTCACCAGACTTGCTTATTAAATTGTCCCTTACGATCCTGCCTAGTGGCCCATTACTTTATGTTGGAGACTTTAACGTAGTGATGGATTCGGCTATTAACTGCCTAGGGGCAGTGGTAAACTATATCAGACATCTTACTGAAGTGTTGCAGTGGAAGAATCCAGATACCCGACACCACTCCTGCCATTCCGATTCCTTTCATACCATGTCTCGTATAGATTTGGCTTTTGCCTCTGCCACAACGCTTCCCCTGATCTCTGCTGTTTTGTACCTCCCTAGAGGTATCCCTGATCATGTGCCCCTCTCCTTGGATCTTCACCTTCTTCCACGTGTGGGTTTCATTCTATGGCACGGGGGGGGGGGGGGGGGGGAATACAAAAAGGGTATTGCAGATTATTGGAACATGAATTTAAACACGTTTTGCCCTTCCATGGAGTGGGAGACTTTTATGACCACCATCCGGGGAACTAATTTGTCTGTTATTGGTATACTATGTAAAAATTCTCAACTGGGTCCTGAGGAATTAGAAACTGCTATGCTGCAAGCAGAAAGTGATTATGTTGCCAACTCCAACCCGCACACTCGAGAGGCATAGCTGCATAAAACGCAGAATATGAGCTCCGGCTATTAGACCTTACTAAAAAGATGATGCTTTATACTACCCAAAAATTTTTTGAACATGGTAACAAAGCTGGTCGTTTGCTCACCTATTTAGCTAGACCTGATTCAGTCCCCACTTCTATTCCCTGTATTCAGTTATCTACCAGTCTGGGTGGCACTGCTTCTCATGAGGTTCTGGATGCTTTCCTGTCCTTTTATATTAACCTTTATGCTTCTACGATTCAATACTCTGATAAACAATCATTTGGCCTAGGCATCCCTCCCTTCTTGTAGAAGTGGAACGCACCCATCTCCACTGAGGAGACATTCGCAACTACCTGCTGATGAAGCTCCAGGCCTTGATGGCTTCCCAGCTGAATGGTATGCTCATTGTAAACAGTTACGGAGTCCCTTTCTTTTCTGTACATTCACTGGAATGTACAGAACGTAAGTGTTCTCCCTCCATCTATGCAGGCAGCGTTGATTGTTCTTTTGAAACCTCACAAAGATACTCTTAAAATGTGACTCTTCTAGACCAATTTCTCTAATTAACCTAGACAAAGTCTAGCAAAAGTATTGGCAAATTGGTTGAGTAAGGTGGTTGCACAGTTGGTGAAAGGGGACCAAGGTAGTTTCATACCTGGTCGCTCCACTAGCATGAACATTCACAGATTTCAAAACTTGCAATACCCCCCATTATTGCCATCCTACGTGTGTTATTGTTTCTTTAAACACCTGTAAGGCCTTCGGTAGTGTTGAATGGCCCTAGCTTTTTTTGTGTACTGCAACTTTATGGCTTTGCCCCTCTGTAGGATAGCTTGGATACATCTCTTAGGCTCCATGTACAGAGGACGCTGAAGCAAAGTCCTCAACGTTTTTTTTGTTTTTTTTTGAAAGCTTGAAACTGGCATTTAGAAACACCCATTTAGGCACGTTTGCGTCTAGAAGCGTTTAGCAAGGATAATATCATAAGACCCTCCCCCCAAGCTCAAAAAGTTAACTATTTCAGCCATTTTGTGAGACCAGAGTAAGTAGCAGCAGCATCCTTGTATTTGTACCCATTTCTGTGCTTTTTTTTTTTTTACAATGGATCCCATGAGTGGCTAGAACGACGCAGAAAATGTGTGCAAGGACCAGCGTTTGTCACTACTGGACCCAGCGCATGTCAGTAGGATATTTTAGCAACATGTACGTACAGCTGCGTACCCACCCCGATCATTTTTTTTTAATTTTACAAGCATGTCTCATTTGACGTTCTACTAGAAAAAGTTTGGCCCAGTGTGACACGCTTGGACACGAGCAAGAGTGTGCCACCAGAGGAACATCTGTTGGTGACCATGAAATTTCATGAAACTATGTTTGATCACATTGGTGGTCAAGCTCAGTGGTGGGATCATCTTTTTCATATCTAACATCTGGGTCAAATTACAATTATAATTTGTAAAACATTGCTAGTTGTGTATTGGAGCAAGGGCTAGATATGGTCTATGAATCATTGCAAGTAATTACCAGTTTAAACTTTTTTTGTTTTCCCATCATTTTTTAGTGTTTTAATGTCCAAAATATTGGGTACCTATAAAAACAAACACACAGCTAAACGCCAGTACCACATTTAGCCGCATTTGGCATCTGAAACGTGGAAATCTTCGGCATCTGAACTCTTTTTTTGCCTTCAAAGAAAGGCTGTTAAACATGGTCACATAAGATAACATTGAATGAGTTCAGGGGCAGTTGAAAAAAGCGTCCAACTGCCTCTGAACATGCATTTAGCAGCAGTGTACATGGGGCCTTATACTAACCATGTAGCAAGAATTAAGAGTAAACTCCCATATTAAATAGGGATGCACCAAAAACTATCGGCCGAAAATGGCCCTTTCAGCAAAAAGCCAAAGAGAATTTTTGCTGATACTGGCACTGAAAATTGGGTGGGGCTCCACCCCCGGTGCCACCTATCAGGGGGGCTTCCTATATCGTTGAAAGGGGGAGAGCCGCCACCTGTTTGATTACAGTGCCAGGAACATCACAGCTTTCATTTCAATAGCTGTTTTTCCCTGCTGCACGCCGTCACATACAGCCCCTCCCCCTTGTTTGGGCACTTTGATCGACAGATCACCTGTCCAATCCTGGGACGAGTGATATGTCTTTCAAAGTTCCCCAGACAATGGGGAGGGGCAGTGTGTGACAGCACGCAGCGGGGAACACACAGCTATTGAAATGAAAACTGTGATGTTCCTGGCACTGTAATCAAACAGGCGGTGGCTCTCCTCTCCCTTCACTGGCTACAATGGGGACGCTGGCTGCACTACTGGGGACACTGGCTACGCTGCATCTATCTCCTGTACCATGTCCCCAGTCTCTGACCATCTCCTGTACCAAGTCCCCAGTCTCTGACCATCTCCTGTACCATGTCCCCAGTCTCTGACCATCTCCTGTACCATGTCCCCAGTCTCTGACCATCTCCTGTACCATGTCCCCAGTCTCTGACCATCTCCTGTACCATGTCCCCAGTCTCTGACCATCTCCTGTACCATGTCCCCAGTCTCTGACCATCTCCTGTACCATGTCCCCAGTCTCTGACCATCTCCTGTACCATGTCCCCAGTCTCTGACCATCTCCTGTATAAAAATATTCTTAAAAACAGTCACTGTCGGTATCTGGTTTCAGGATCAAGGAATATTTTCAGTTTCAGCACATCCCTATTAATAATGTCTTCCCGCTACGTCATGGCACTCGGCAGGGGTGCCCTCTGTCCCTCATACAAATGGCCTCTTGCCATTCGTATCCATTACTCCTCCACACTTAGAGGACTTCCCATTGGTATGATAGAGGAGCACATTTCTCTCTATGCAGACAATACCTTGGTTTCCTTAGCTGATCCCATGACTCCTTATATTTTCTACAAGAAATGACTACATTTGGCGATTCTGGCTTTCGGGTAAACTGGGACAAATCTAGCTTATTCCCCTTGGACCAGGTGGCTAGGTCTATGATTCACTTGGAATCCAGATAGAAGGCTGTAACCTTATTTAGGTACTTGGGTGTCAAGGTTCAATTACCTTTATATATTCTCTACAGCAGTGGTCATTAACCCTGTCCTCAGGGCCCACGAACAGGCCAGGTTTGCAAGATAACTGAAATATATCAGGTGATCTAATTTGCTGCTCAGTGATTGCATTATTCTAGTCTACATCTCCCCAAGTTAATACATACATGGCCCATTAGTGGGCCCTGAGGACAGGGTTGATGACCACTGCTCTACAGTAATGTGTGTCCTTTGAAATCCCAGTTGCAACTTCATACCAGGCAGTGGATGACCTACCGTTGGATCTAAAAAGGAGGGTCAATATTCTTAAAATAATTTATCTTCCTAAACTGTATGTTCTGGCCAATTCCCCTTGTAAGATACCCAAATCAGTTTTTAAACGTTACCCTCCTAGAATAGCACGAGATTGCCAACTCATTTGGCAGGGCTTGCCTTCCCTAACTTTTTACTTGTACTATTTGGCATCTCAATTGGTGCACACTCATGATTGGCTGCATCCCACCTCAGCTAGCACCTGTACCACCACTGGAAGAGGCAATTGTTTTCTTGCTGGAAACCCTTCATAATATCTGCTAGCGTCAGGTACCTACTCATCCAGGTACTTCAATGTTAAACACACCCTTTCATTGTTTTGCAAACTATTCACCCATAAGTCTAAGTCATCTTGGATGACATCTCCCAATAAAGCTTTGTGGTTTAATCCTACTCTAGATGAGCTATATGCCTTACCTGACCCCCAAACAGTGGTCCTCCCAAGGTTAAATACCTATGCCATCTTTTTAGTGTACAAGGCTTTAAGTCCTTTCAACAGTTACAGGAGGACTTTAATTTACCCAACTATTTTATTATCAGCACCACCACACAGTACATGTACAATTAGGGTCTCTGGACAACCCCATAGAATTTTTTTGTGATGACCCGATCCTACTAAGATTATTTCTGCTTACTATTCTGCACTTGCCTGATTCCAATTCTAGGTTCATCACTGCTCAGGCAAAATGGACTTCATAGGATATACCATTTACAGATGCGGATTGGTCTGAATTTAGTGTCCCCTACAGCAAGTCTGTTATTCCTTCCAAAGAAATTATTCAGCTTAAAGTTTTTCATCACTCACCTTACGCCTGCTTGATTACATAAGATGGGTTTGTGCCCTCAGCGGATTGTTTCAGAAGTTGTGGTCAGGTTGCCGATTTCCTACATAGTTTCTGGTCTTGCCCAGTGGTCCAGGGATTTTGGGAGGAAGTAGGTTCCTTTATTTCTTTCACGCTGGGCTTTACTAATATTTTACATCCCAAAAATGGTCTTCTGGGATTCTTTGGGGAATTGTCTCAGTATGTGAAAAAGATTATGCATACTATACATTTTTGAGATGGGCTAAAATGGAGAAACCCATTTGCTAAAAGGCAATCATATTTAAACAAAAAAAAAAAAACACACACTGGCTTGTCTATAGCAGAGGTGGTATATACCAGCTAGGACTGTTCATAGGTGGTGCAGTGTTCTTCTGCCTAGTGTTCTACTCCTGTAGGTGGAGATAGAAGAAGTGCTGTGTCCATCAATGAACATGCATGCCACGTGCAAGATTTTAAAGTGCATCTAGGAAGCACCATCAAAAAAGTAGTAACTAAACATAGAAAAATGTACTGTGTGCTTCCAGACAACTCATACCATACACATCAAGTCAGAAATATTTATTGATTGCATGAGATTTCTTCTTTCGGAAAATTATAAACATAAAAACACCACTTTGAATATTGTTTTTAGTGTTCACATGCATCCAAAAGGGTCACATTTTGCAGATACAAGATAAATACATTTTAAGTATATTTCACATCTACAGGTTAAAATATGCACCAAAAAGTGGTTACTTACTGATATGACAAACACAATTTCTCTCAACATAACAGATGCTCAGTGATATCTATGTCGTTACCTTGGGGATCTCCCTACCCCTCGAAAGGGGCTACTAGGTCCAGATATTAAAGCCCAAAAACTAGATAGCACAAGACAACCAAAAAAGGAGGCAATTTTCACACAGGGGATGACCTCAAGATCGGTGCCAGAGGGGGTTGAACAAGGCCCACAAGGAGGATCTGGGGTACAAAATTGACACATGTAAAATAGCCCACCTGCTCATACTAACTTTTCACCAAACAGTATGCTGTACGCCAAGGTGGAATGCACTGGAGGCCTCCAAGCACATGCGCCGCAAACAAGCAGCACACTTTTCAAGATAAACAGCAATGGCAGGATAAGATATCCACATAGAGGACATCATGCACAAGGGGTGGAATCAGACACAGGACTGACACCCTCCAGAAGGCAAGGACATAAGGGCACATCCACCACCACTCAATGCACAAAGCATGAAAAATGTCCACACAAAAAAAAAAAAGGAAACACACCCACCCACACCAGAACGAAAAAATAATGGAAAGGAAGGAGACCAAGGAAAGGAGAGAAAAATAAGATGGTAACCATTAAGATAAAACCTCCTATCCCAGAAATCCCCAAGGTCACATCAGAATGCACTATTCCCAATCTAAATTCAAACACATATCAAACAAAACTGAAAAAATGCTAATGCAAAAACATGGCAAAACTGACATTTTTAACGCAGCCTTCTACAGCTACTGTGTTTTTAGAACGTCCAGTGTGCATGAGGTCTAAAGTTATTGTGCATTTTGTAGACTGTTGAAACTCAATCATTACCTGACAGGACTAATTCTCTCTTCAGTGCTGAAGCAGCAGGGGTTTGCTTGGTGAGGAGTGCATCTGTAAAACTTATTGACCCTTGGTGGTGTTTAAGTTTATCATTTTCCAAAAGGAAGAACTATATGAATTTTACCTCTTGTAAATAAATATTTCTGATTTTTAAATGTATGTATTGTTGTGTGAATTTGCCTGTTGCCTGGAAGCAACGTGCAAGACCCCTTTCAGACATGTGGATCTGTATTTAGGCATCCGCTTGCTCAGCGGGGATCGCTCCGGGACAGACCTGTCAGATCGCTCTCCTCTAAAGGGGGTGGGGGGAAATAAGATTATGGACCGCCTGTCCATTTTCATCCAATCAGATGGAAAATTGGACATCCATCCGTCTGGATTTTGTGGAGCGGATGTCAGCGGACATGGCACCGCTGTCATCCGTTGCTCCATAGAGGTGTATGGAGCGACTGTTCAGATACGCCTGAAAAAAAAAAAAAAAAAAAAGAAAAACTAACAGTCCACACGTGTGAAAGGGGCCTTAAGTTTATTTTTCTATGTTAGTTCCAGGCAGCTCCTGATCAGAGCCCTTCTCAAGATGGGTGAGCAAGGACAGCTTTCCTAATTCCACGTATGGATTATCTTCAAAATGCATAAGGAGCACAATGTACAGAAGGCTAGAGACTTTGGCAAGCTTTGTATAGCATTTCTGAAGCTCCTGGAAAGTGTCTAGCAGCTTTGTTGAAGTCCAATTCTTCAATTGGAAATTTTAAAATGCATTGTGATAGAAATGCAGACTCTAAACAAGCAGCTAGCTGGCTTTGAATACAATTCACATAGTGCTGAAACTTAGATTCTGCTAGCAATTAAATTAGTTAAATTGAAAGCAACCCCTCTAAGATCTGTGTTAGACTACCAAACTGGAGAGGAATGGTACTTTGAAGCTTGTTGAAAGATCAGCAAATTCTTTGCAGAATTTCAGAGCTACAAAGAAAAAAAATAAAGAAAAAAAAAAAAAAAAAAAGTAAAATCTTACATACACAACTCCTGCAATGAACCCCCACTGCCCATAGTGCTGTAATTGTGCAGCAGCCAGTTAGAGAGAGTCTTAAAATGACGCAGTGCTCCTCTATAGACTCTGCAAGCACAGGGCTGATTACACCCAGTTTTAAAATTGGGAAATGCCCAATGACACTGCATGCAAGTGAAAAATAGAGGCACCAGCACAGCAGGAAAGAAATCCTCCACTGTACCACCACTATGGAAAGGGGAGAATGAAATCCTCCATCAGCCAGCCCACATATTGGGTTATAGAGGGGTACAATCAGAAGACAAGAACCTGCACGGAGGATTGGGGGGGGGGGTAAATTACAACAGCCCTCTGCAGTGCTTGTTACATTATCCAAATTAAATTCAGAATCATTTGAATAAGCAAGGTAGGGCTGAGAATATATATATATATATATATATATATATATATATATATATATATATATCTCTATCTATCTTTTTCCAGCTTGGCAAGAGTGCCCCATATCCCACCAAAACAAATACTGTTAAAAGTTTTATCACTGCTGAATAAAATAGCAGGAATAATATTTGGTTGTGTGCCACAAACTTTGTGGCATTTCACAATTTTGTATTTCAACTTAGATATGCAGGCAATCTGGAAATCTAGAGAAAATAATCTAGCCAACCACAATAAAAAGTAAAAAAAAGTTTTATTGCCAGCCTTCCAGATGTTAGAGGACAAAGGAAGGAGCAGCAGACTTCATACTGTACAGGTAAAGTGGTCAACTTCAGAACATACATAAAGGCCCAGTTTATTTTCTGTGCGTCTTTCAGCATGGGAAAAAAATAAAAAATAAAAAAATAATGTTGTTTTGTTGGCATTGATGCTTTTTGAGACAGCTGTCCATCAGATAAAATAAATAAACCGCCCAGTGGTAAAAGTAGGTGACAGGTCACACGTCACATAACGAAGATGAAATTCACCATTCGAGTTCCACTGGATATTCTCCTGTGAGACAAGCTGTACAGTGGCCGCCTGAAGATGGATGAGACGTTGTGCCATTCAATCCGTTTTGTTGGTCTTTAAAGGATTTAATGCCCTCGCGTACCGCAGAAGTTAATCCTTCTACAGACAAGTAAACCACGCTGTTTGCACCTGGAAATTAGAGAACAAACGAATTTAACTGACATTGACATGTTTGCTGTTCATTTGGTCATGATTGCATTTCATACACCAACTAAGGCGCTCCTCTAGTGGCTACCTGGATATTCAACAGTACACTTAGGATCCTTGCTGAACTGTCACAAGGACTTTACGAGATCTTTTTAATATAATTTGTGTAAAAAAAATGACAAAAGCAAACAGATGAATATGGCAATTAAATCGCATACAAGAACACAGTAATATAGAACCACAAACATGTGCATAAGACCGTATTATGAAGCAATTGGATGATTAGAACACCAGCATAAATCCGTTCCATCCCTCTGAAATAGTCACGAGTGGAGGGGTAGAGTAGAATTGACATTATAACCAAAATATCTTCTCCTATACTAAGCCCCGGTTCACACAGGGGCGGCACGACTTGCAGGTCGCCTTACCGAGGCGACCTGCACACGACTTCCACGGCGACTTGCAAAACGACTTCTGTATAGAAGTCTATGCAAGTCGCCCCCAAAGTAGTACAGGAACCTTTTTCTAAGTCTGAGCGACTTGCATCGCTCCTATTAGAACGGTTCCATTGTACAGAACGGGAGGCGACTTGTCAGGCGGCTAGGTTGCCTGACAAGTCGCCCCTGTGTGAACCGGCTCTTAATAGTTCATTTATTAGTAACAGTATGATAGAGCCTTAGACTACAGTGGGTTGACTTCACTCCCACTGTGTTTAAGCCGATGTTCCAAACCAACTATACATTAAACCATAGTTATCAGCCTTCTGATCGTGTAGCAAAAAAACAAACAAAAAAAAAAAAAGCAAATAAAAACCCGTAAGGCAACTGAGGTTTGAGCGGAAAGGAAGACTGCACCCTATCCTGCCAGTATATAGACAGTCAACACCCTCTCAAAGGGGGCTTGAAAGATACTTAACCACTTCCTGTACCAGGCATCACCACAGTATTTTTTAAAATTTTTTTTAGAGCCAACGGGCAACCCTTGTAATAGAAATTGGAGTGGCTGACTAGCCACTTGATTGCCATTACAAGCAGCATGAGGGGACGTCCACCACCCTCCACGGCTTGCTCAGGATCTCCTGTCCCCACCGGGAGACTCAAGCAGCCAGCACAACCACCTGCTTGGCTGGGATCAGCTGTTCAAAATGGTTTACCGGAAGCAACAGACATCACTGGTTTACCAATCCAAATCATTAACACTGATCTTGGTGTTTTGAATGCTTTTAAGTGCAGGAGGGATTTGGGGTTTTATAGACACCAAAAATCTCTATGAATATTACCCATCACATGCCTATTGCAGTCTCAAGGATGTTTACATTCCTTGTGACAGCAATAAAAGGGATACAAATTAAAAATGGTGTCAAAATCAACACAGTCAGACCATAAGCAGCAATTCTAGCACCAGACCTCTTTAAATCTAAAGTGGCAACCTGTAAAGGTTTTTAATGCGTCGCCTAAGGATAGTAAAACGTACGTTATTTGTCACCGATGCATGGGTGTGTGCAGTTTTAAAGCGTGACATGTTTGGTATCCATTTACTTGGAACATTTTTTATGATTTACAAAAATTGTTCTGTTTTGTGTTACCATTATAATTCAAGAAAGTGTTTTTACCCAAAAAAAATTGCGTTAAAAAAACAACTGCGCAAAATCCACCAATTTATTCTCTAGGGCATCGGCAAAATAATATCTATATACCGTATTTATCGGCCTATAACACACACTTTCCCCTTAAAATCAGGGGAAAAAACGTGGGTGCGTGTTATACGCTGATCCCCGCTGTCTGGAGGAGTGAGCTCCGCCAATATACACACAGCCGAGTGTACTGACTGTGTACTCGGCTAGGATCAGCTTGCAGTCACACCCAGTCCTGCCATTGGACCTGTGATATGTCCATCATAGGACCCGGGACTGCGAGAGGAGTACACAGGACATCTGGCTCTGTATCTCAGCAGCGGTAATTTTAAACGATCAGGCTGCAATGACACTGATCATCCTGCAATGATGGACAAGGCTGCATTGATAGGCATTTAAATGTAAGTTTTTTTTCTTAAAATTCCCTCCTAAACTTGGGGTGCGTGTTATATACAGATAGAGTATCTAAATTGGGATTATAACCAATTTTCTAGCAAAAAATACTGATTGTTACATGTGAACAAAAAGTGGCAGAAAAGGCCTGGACTGGAGGTGGTTAAAAGTAGTAAAGGGTCAGGGTTTTTTTTTACCTTCTACATGATGTAGGGGATTTTCACTGGCTCCTGCTATTTTAAATCAGTCAGTGAGCCAATGAGGAGAGAGCAGGGGCGGGGCCAAGCCACACTTCATGTGTGAATGGACACAGAGCAGAAGGTCCTCACAGCAAATGGTTTGCTGTGGGGGCACAGAGCAGGAGCGCTGACAAGTGACCTGATAAGTGGAGAATCAGGGCTGTGTAGTGCAAAACCACTCAGCAGAGCAGGTTAACCACTTCTAGCCCAAGGACGCCATGACGTCTGACTTTCAGTGGGGATATCTGAATGATGCCTGCAGCTATCCACTATGGCAGTTCCGCCGCTTGATCATTGTTACAGGCAACGGGAGGGAACCCCAACCCCCCCGCCCCCGATGCCATTGGGGACCCAGAGAAAGAATCAGCCGCCGGATGACGAGCATAGAGATTTCTGGTGACCAGATAGTCATCTCTATGACCATGGAGGCCAGGGCGCGACATTATGCCACATCCTGGCAGCGGTTGTAAACAAAGCCGCGGTAGTGATTGGAAAGCATGGGATAGTTCTTTTTTGATCTAATGCTTTCCAGTCACACACTTCCCATTACAAGGGGTGTTTACATTGATCAAAAAAAAAAAAAATTCTCAAAAGTGTAAGAATAAAAAAAGTAAAACAAAAAAAATTTAATTTAAAGCAACCCCGTGTGCTCACGTACAGAAGCGCATGCACAAGCAAGTCCCACCCACATATGAAAACACCGTTCAAATCACACATGTGAGGTATCGCTGCATGCGTTAGAGCAAGAGCAACAATTCTAGCACTGGACCTCCTCTAACTCTAAACTGGTAACCTGTAAAAATGTTTAAAGCATCGCCTCAGGAGATTTTTAAGTACTGAAATTTGGCGCCATTCCGAGTGTGCGCAATTTTAAAGCGTGACATGTTGGGTAGCATCTTCCACATACAAAAAAATTGAACTTTACTGTTTTGTTATCCAACACCCACCCCCCCCAACAACAAAAATGCGTTTGAAAAATTGCTGCGCAAATACTGTGCGACACAAAAAGTTGCAACAACTGCCATTTTATGCCCTAGGAAGTCCGCTAAAAAACATAATAATGTTTTGTTTGGGGGCTCTGAGTAATTTTCTAGCCAAAAAATGATGATTTTTTACATGTAGGAGTACCAGAATAGGCCTGGTATGGAAGTGGTTAAGTATAGCAGGTTTTTTTTTCTTTTTTTGAGATAATTAATTAATTAAGCCTTTAATATCACTTTAATCCAGGGATCCCAGGTTTTCAAAAAAAGGCCAACCTTTTTTTTAAAAGTGCTGAGAAGCATTCATTGCTGCCATGGAGATATGCAATTAGTCTGTGTGCCTCAGCAGTCTCTCCACCGGACCTCCCACCAAGTGATACATTTTTATTAAAGCGGTAGTAAACCTGTTGACTTTCTCTTCTACACCTGTAAGGCAAAAGGCATAAGCTAGCTCATTATGACTTACCTTAGAACGAAACGTCTGTATCTCACCCGGTCCACGCCGAGGGAGCTGGCATTTTGCCTCGGCGTGTCTTGCGGCTCCGGCGCTGTGAGTGGCCGGAGCTGTGATGACGTCACTCCCGCGCATGCTCGCGGAAGACTTCCTTCCAGCAAGGTCAGGAGTCTGCCGGACTTTCAGACAAGAATCCCCGGAGCGAATGCGCCACTGAAGTCAGCAGCTCATTGCAAGGGGAATATCTCCTAAACCGTATAGGTTTAGGAGACATTCTTTTTACCTACAGTTAAGCCTTATTATAGGCTTACCTGTAGATAAAAAGTTAAAAAAAAAATGACTATACAACCACTTTAAACAGATAACCAGGTCCATTTGCAATGAAGGGATACCCAATTTATGGCCTTGTTAGATGGGTGACCAATCACAGTTAGGAAACTTGCTACAGGAACCGAAAGTGTCAGTGGCTCCAGTACCCCTTGTTTATATGGAAGTTACTTTGACAAAGAACTAAAGGCACTAGCCCTGCCATCACAGATTTCATCGACATATCTAAATCTACAAAGTTTAATCTTTATGAAAGATGCATTACTACATGGTTAGGTGCTTGTTGTGCCATCAAATCCAGGACACATTTCATGTACATATTAATTAACTGGCACTGTGTACGCACAAGTACATACACAGAAGATGAAAGCTTCAAGTGGTTTATTCTGCAACGAATGAAGGGTGCACTTTATAGCAAACAAATTCCAGAATGAAGTTACCACTGATTATCCACCTGCCTGCAAAAAGTTCAAGGTTTGCTTACCAATGTAGCCAGCCAAGTCATCGAATTCTGGACGATTTGCAATCAGCTCCTCTTTGGTAGGAATGTTAATGCCCATGTAGCAGGGATATCGGATAGGTGGGGAAGCCACACGAATATGCACCTGGACAGAATACAATGTAATCAAACATTTAATATTAAAGCCAGCAAAGACGGGGAAAAAAAAACAAAAAAAAAAACAAAAAAAAAAAACAAAAAACAAAACAAAAAAAAAAACAAAAAAAAAAACAAAAAAAAAAACAAACTTGTCGTCAGCAACATCCAGGTAAAAAAGAAATGCTAAGCCAACTATGATGTATTCGGTTTAAATTTTAGCAAGCTTGCTATAACCACTGCAACATCTATATATGCACAATATTATTAGTTGCCAACACTGCTACACAGATCAGGACTTCTGCCAATTAACTGTCAGTAGCTCCCTGCAGCTACAAACATGGTTTTGTGCCCAGTGAGAAAGGACTCTAGGATGCATAAGGTACATATGCTAGGCACCGAAAGGAAAGTATAAGTACAATTTTAAAAAGAAAAAAAAAAATAAACGCACTTTTGTAGGTAAACAAAAATGCGCATTTATATATTTTTTTATAGTAGGATCCTGTAAAGCAGGGGTAGGCAACCTCAGCCGTCCAGCTGTGGTGAAACTACAAGTCCCATGAGACATTGCAAGACCCTGACAATCACAGGCATCCTAGAGGCAGAGGCATGATTGGATTTGTAGTTTCACCACAGCTGGAGGGCCAAGGTTGCCTACCCCTGCTGTAAAGCATTACACCATCGATCACCAGATTGCTGATGCCATGCAGGTCTCCGGCACACTGTCAGTGTATCTGCTTACCCGTACAGGTAAGCTGATACTCTCACAGGAAGACTCCATGAACTACAAGCCAACAGCTGTTAATCATGTTGGGGCTTGTAGTTCATTCACACACAGAGCTGAGTATTAATGACATGGTCGTGTGGGAGGAGCCCCACAAGGCTGCGCTGCTTTCAAACATTGACAGCTGGTACCGCGGACTTCTCCCCGAAAGGCAGCTGCAGCACTGGGAAAAATGTTACATGTTCTGCCTGATTTTAGGGTGGAACATGTAACATGTTTCCAAAATGTGAACTAATCCTTTAAATGAAAACTAAAGTCTTTATTAAATAAATGGTGAGCAGGAAGGTTATTTCAGAAGAAACATGCAAGGCCTCTTCTGCAATATAATAAACCTGCATGTAGTCATCTATAGAACATATATTAGAAATGATAGAAGGGTTTGGCGCTGTTCCTATTTAGTTTCCTACCTCCATATAGGTTACTAGATTAAAATAAATTCTTAGGTGCACCGTGCATATATCAAATATTAAATACAAATTAACAATATGAATTCCCAAGTATACCGTGCATGTGTCAATTAAATATTCTGTTGCAATATTGTGCAATCATAGGTGATACATAGACATAACTTAAATGCTTACATATGTAATATTGCTAGGGAGGGAAGAAAAGGGGGGGGGGGGGGGGGGAAGGAGGAAAGGGGGGGGGGGAGGGAGAAGGGAGTGAGATAGGAAGGTGGGGAGGGGTGTAGGAAATCTGTTCCTAAGGAAAATTACAATAACAAGATAAAGTGCAAATGTGTTGGTGCAATCCAAAAGGCAACAGTGACAAGATAAAAGTGCAAACGTGCTTCAAAATTCTTTAGTAAGTCTCTTGTGTCATATTCTTGTGCTGTGGTGATAATCCTTCATTTATAATATCTCTTTGCTCTGAAAGTGCAGCCACTCACCAGATCACTTCACCCCTGCGGGGGTAGTAGGCAGTTACAGTTTTATCGCCACTGTACAGCGATCGCTGGCGGGCTCAGGATCGTGGTATATCATATATAAAAAGAGAGGGAGTGCCCATAGCGTAAAATTGCTTTAAAAAAAGTTTTATTACACAAAATGAAAGGGTACTCACACTTTTGCAGTAAAAATCAAGCGAAATGGTAAAAACGTCAAAACCGTCATTAATATCCTTCAGCGCTGATACAGGAGGTGATGTTTGGGAAGCACAGATTAGGCCACGCCCTACGCGTTTCGTCGTTAGGACGTCTACGGGAGCGTGACCTGTGTTGTGTCTTCCCATCCTTATATAGTGTGTGTGGTGTCCCCTTGTTAAATTTTCAATTGGCATCCATTTTCCCACGGACCGGAAGTTCGTCCGCCCCCCCCCCCCTTTTCTTCCCTCCCTAGCAATATTACATATGTAAGCATTTAAGTTATGTCTATGTATCACCTATGATTGCACAATATTGCAACAGAATATTTAATTGACACATGCACGGTATACTTGGGAATTCATATTGTTAATTTGTATTTAATATTTGATATATGCACGGTGCACCTAAGAATTTATTTTAATCTAGTAACCTATATGGAGGTAGGAAACTAAATAGGAACAGCGCCAAACCCTTCTATCATTTCTAATATATCTCAGCTGTCCCCATTTTAGGGTGACTGCCTGTTGGGAGGCAGCAGTTCCAAACTTTACCAATTAAGTCTTTATGTCCACTGCGCGGGTTCACCATCCCTTTACTAGTCACTGTTTAATTTAAAACTAAACAGAAACCTGCAGCAATGGATATCTTTAGATACCTAAACAACAGAAACATCAACCTCACCGAAGTCTTTAATCAAGAACAAGTAGCCATACGGCAGGATATAGACAGTCTATTTAAACATCTGAAACACAATATCGAAAAACAAATAAGAGTTTGGTGGGATATAGCAACTATTGAAATGTACATTACAGAGAAAATCACCCCAAGACGTTTGAGGTGGGATATCTCACCCAACGATGCAGTTAATGATAAAGGATTGATGGAAGATTGGTATAAATTCTTCAATGATAGCGAAAATGCACTGCTCGGGAAAATAGTAATACGAAGACGACATAAATTAAAGAACATAGAAACAGAAATACTACAAATAAGAGACCAACTCGTACCTTTCTTGGAATCCAGAGAATATAAAGAAAAAGAGAACAAACTACAAGAAGCCATGACTAAATATGATAAAGAAATACAGCTGAAGAAACAAAAAAAGTTTAGAAGAGATGTGCTGGACTACAAAAACCAGCAGGTATATAAATGGCAAATAGATGAGAATTACATGGAAGATAACCACAACATCTCTATGATAGACGAATCAAGGGAAAGTTCAGTAATAGAAGATACTACACCATGGCAAGAGATAAGACCCACAGAAATTAGGACACCAAGAACAAGACCAGAAGAACTACCAAATATAAGAATGAGAAGAGAGGGAACTAGCCCGGAACGTCGGTACTACAGGGATCAAGCTGGAGATGAGAATAGACCACAACAATGGAACAACCCCTCAAGTATTTTGAGGACACCAAGATATAATAATAGATACTCCCCTCTGAGGAACGAACAACATTACACCCCCTATGAAGAACCATCACATAGGCGGGGTTTTTTTTCCCAGGGAATACAGAGGGAGACCCCCAGTCTTCAGAAACAGACGGTCTCCCTACAGGGATACATATGGGCCTCAAGACAGACAAAGGGGAGGGCAACCCTTCAGGTTTCCCACCAGGAACCGAAACAACGGAGACCCTCGACGGAGCTGGAACATGAGGACCACCAGGAACACATACATGGGCCCGAGGAACAGAATGCAAGAAGAAACCCAACGAGAAGAAAGAACAGAGCATACATACAGACCACAGAGATGGGAAAGAGGAGAAGAGCACGCGGTAAGAGAGGAGGAATCAAGAAGAAAAAGAAGAAGAGAGTATTAGGTACAGGAATTTTTAACCTAAGCGAAGCCAATTTTAATGAGGAAGAATTGAGAGTGTTGGATTTAGGCTTAAAATATGCCCCTGATAAGAATCTTGACCCCTTCGAAGTATATATAGACCTCCAAAAATTCGTAAGAAAACTTAACATAAAAAAATTTTACTTAATGAAAGGAGATATTAATAGGAACGTACGAACAGATGATGACCCCCCTTTATTCCAACATTCAGGACTAAGAAACAATTCAACATTCAATCCGAATATTCAACAAAATGAGAGCCTGATGACTTTTAAAAAAATGGTCGAACAAGATCTTAGGAAGATGAAACCGAAGAAAATAAAAACAAACATATGGAACATTATTAAAGAAATAGAGAAGAAGAAAAATATAGTCATCCGACCGGCCGATAAGGGAGGAGGCCTGGTCATTTTAAACAAAAAAGACTATGAGTCAGAAATGAAGAAGCTACTGGAGGCACCCAACACATACAAGAAACTGAGGGGCAACCCAAGAACAGAATATAAGAAAAAACTGAAGACCTATGTCAAAAAAGGAGAAGAAATGGGGATTCTAACAAAAAAAGAAGCCAAATATCTAACCCCTGAAATAGCCAAAACTCCAATTATATATTACGTACCAAAGATCCATAAAGACCAAAAGAACCCACCCGGCAGACCGATAATCAGTGGCATTGATTCACTGTTCTCCCGGTTGGGAGCATACCTGGACGGCTACTTACAGCCCCTAGTTAAAAAAGGGAGATCGTTTCTGAGAGACAGTAAACAGCTAATTGGGGAATTAAACAACTTTGAAATAAATGATAACGACATACTAGTAACCGTTGATATAAATTCTCTGTACACCAACATCGTACAGAAAGATGGCATTAGTGGTGTCGAATGGGCTTTACACACGCTAACGGATCTAAGGGTAACACAAATCAATTATATCTTGGAGGGACTAAAATTGGCCATGAGCCATAACTATTTTTGGCACAAGGGTGACTTCTACTCCCAAATAAAAGGAGTAGCCATGGGGGCTAAGTATGCCCCCAGCGTAGCCAATTTACTACTCAATAAATGGGAGGAGGAACAAATTTATAGTAAGGAAAGAAGAAATCTGAAATTATACAGGAGGTACATTGACGACATTGTCATGGTATGGAGGGGTACGATAGAGCAATTACAGAATTTCTTCAACGAGATCAATGGCAATGCCTATGGACTGACCTTCTCAGGAAACTGGAATAAAGAGACTGTGGATTATCTGGACCTACAAATATATAAAGAGGATGGACAGCTGAAAACAAGAACATATTTCAAAACTACGGACAGAAATGGGTATATCCCAACTAGCAGTTGCCATCACCCCCGTTGGCTAGGAAATATACCTAAGGGTCAGTTCATGCGGTTATATAGGAATTGCTCCAACAAACACGATTATGAGAGACAAACGGACACTCTAATAAACAAGTTCGTGGAAAAGGGATATAAAAGAAAGGACCTAGTGGCAATGAAACACACCGTCGGGAAAATGGACAGAAACAAAATGTTAGACGAAACAGGAATACAACATAGAAGAACAAAAAATGAAAAACCGGAAGTAGCTTTTCTAACGGGGTACAATAGACAATACAAACATGTGGAGACTATAATTAAAAAACATTGGCCCATTTTACAATCTGATAGGACCCTTAACTCTATATTGCCTAGGAAACCAGTTTTCATCTACAAAAAAGCACCAACTCTGAGGAACAAACTGGTACACAATGCAATAGATCCACCTAGGGAGATAAAAATAGGAAAAGGTTTAAAAGGGTTTTTTAAATGTGGCAAATGTTTACCTTGCAGAACCAGTAAAAGAACCAGCAAGAAAACAACGAAATTTAGGTCTACTGCTAATGGAAAAGAGTTCAATATTCGAGAGCTCATTACCTGCCACAGTACCCACGTCACTTACGTGTTAGAGTGCCCATGTCGGAAGCAATATGTAGGAAGGACAACGAGAGAGCTGCATGTCAGGGTCAGAGAACACATTAAAAACATCAAGAAAGGTTTTAACAAACACAGCGTGTCCAGGCATTTCAGAGATTACCACAATAGAGACCCGGCACAGATGACCTTTTACGCAATAGATAAAATCAAGGGTCACTGGAGAGGCGAAAATAAAAAAATTAAGGTCTCACAAAACGAAACCAAGTGGATATTCTTATTAGATACCCTGCAGCCTATGGGCATGAACATTGACCTCGACCTCAACTGCTTCCTAACAAATTATTAATATTCATATCAAATATGGGAGACATAGAGCACCTATACTCTCGACACATAAACACTCTGACATCTAATTACCCCCTTTTTCCTTCTTCCCTATAAATGAGCAGAAAGTACCGCAATAGGATATAAACATGAAAAATAACCAACAGACCCAGTACACTCTCTAGTATATATATATACACGCACGAATAGTATAATACAGATTTCGAAATTAACCCTTCTCCTCCCGTTTTATTCTTCCTGTCTTCCTTAAGCCATTTTATACTAGTATATATATATTTTTATACTGTCTTTTATAATATTTTTATAATTTTTTACATATATCTTCTTCATATAGTCCATGTATGGGACATAATATCCAGAACGAAATGCTAAATATAAAAAAATCTAAGATTCCTTTCTTACGTACGCACTATAGAAGTAATTACTCTTAAAAATAAGGATATATAATGTATAAATGTGGACACCCTAAAAGATTAATATATACAACAAGCCCCCTTAAAAATAAAAATATGTTCCCCCTCTCTTCAGATACACAAAAAATGCCATATAATATATGAAGTTAAGTTTTATTTATTTAATTAATTTTTTCCAATTTTTTCCAATTTATTTTATTTATTTTAATTTAAGAACGATATGTATTTAGTAAGCTCCCATTTAAGTATTCCTCATGATCCTCTATGTGCTCCTCATGATTTTAATTTTAATTTTAATTTTTACTTGCATTGATTTTTATGTATTCTTTATGTTTTTTTATGTATTTCTTATGGGTTTTAAATCATTTTGAATTTAGTATGATTTTTAGCGTCATATAAAGCAAGCCGATTAATGTACAATAAACCTTTTATAGTGTGTGATAGATTTAACACCATATATCTGCAGTTGACATCAATAGGGAGATCTATTTACGGTCTCCATTGTCCACAAAAACACAGGCAAAATGGCCGCCGGACTATGCAATACAAACAATGGGGAGAATTGTTTACGGTCTCCATTGTCCACAAAAACATAGGCAAAATGGCCGCCGGTCTCATCAATAGGGAGATCTATTTACGGTCTCCATTGTCCACAAAAACACAGGCAAAATGGCCGCCGGACTATGCAATACAAACAATGGGGAGAATTGTTTACGGTCTCCATTGTCCACAAAAACATAGGCAAAATGGCCGCCGGTCTCCACTGTCCACAAAAACACAGGCAAAATGGCCGCCGGACTATGCAATACAAATACACAGAGACAGGTAACTTGAACTACTGTCTAAAAATAGCTCAGGCAAAATGGCCACTAGTAGTCCCACTGCTATTAACACAGGAAGTCGGACTTCTGTCTGCAAAATACAAACAAAATGGCCGCGGACGAACTTCCGGTCCGTGGGAAAATGGATGCCAATTGAAAATTTAACAAGGGGACACCACACACACTATATAAGGATGGGAAGACACAACACAGGTCACGCTCCCGTAGACGTCCTAACGACGAAACGCGTAGGGCGTGGCCTAATCTGTGCTTCCCAAACATCACCTCCTGTATCAGCGCTGAAGGATATTAATGACGGTTTTGACGTTTTTACCATTTCGCTTGATTTTTACTGCAAAAGTGTGAGTACCCTTTCATTTTGTGTAATAAAACTTTTTTTAAAGCAATTTTACGCTATGGGCACTCCCTCTCTTTTTATATATGATATACCACGATCCTGAGCCCGCCAGCGATCGCTGTACAGTGGCGATAAAACTGTAACTGCCTACTACCCCCGCAGGGGTGAAGTGATCTGGTGAGTGGCTGCACTTTCAGAGCAAAGAGATATTATAAATGAAGGATTATCACCACAGCACAAGAATATGACACAAGAGACTTACTAAAGAATTTTGAAGCACGTTTGCACTTTTATCTTGTCACTGTTGCCTTTTGGATTGCACCAACACATTTGCACTTTATCTTGTTATTGTAATTTTCCTTAGGAACAGATTTCCTACACCCCTCCCCACCTTCCTATCTCACTCCCTTCTCCCTCCCCCCCCCCCTTTCCTCCTTCCCCCCCCCCCCCCCTTTTCTTCCCTCCCTAGCAATATTACATATGTAAGCATTTAAGTTATGTCTATGTATCACCTATGATTGCACAATATTGCAACAGAATATTTAATTGACACATGCACGGTATACTTGGGAATTCATATTGTTAATTTGTATTTAATATTTGATATATGCACGGTGCACCTAAGAATTTATTTTAATCTAGTAACCTATATGGAGGTAGGAAACTAAATAGGAACAGCGCCAAACCCTTCTATCATTTCTAATATATCTCAGCTGTCCCCATTTTAGGGTGACTGCCTGTTGGGAGGCAGCAGTTCCAAACTTTACCAATTAAGTCTTTATGTCCACTGCGCGGGTTCACCATCCCCTTATCTATAGAACATACATTGAGCTGCACATTGCAGCACAGTGCCTCTATGCTGGGATGACTCAATTCATTAAATATACTACTGCATTGCAGCCAGGTAAAAAGCTTCTGACAGCATTCTAGGTACGAAAGATTAGATGAAACCACCAGATTGCTGCATGCAACAGTCTCACTTCATGAAATGTACCCTCTTCTCCCACACTTGCCTCTTTTGCGCCAGAATCCTTCAGCAGCTTAATGATCGGAGAGATGGTGTTCCCTCTCACAATGGAATCATCAACCAGCACTATTCTTTTCCCAACAAAGTTATCGGACAGGACTCCAAACTTTTTCGCAACCCCAAGCTGTCGTAATCTCATGTTTGGCTGAATGAAGGTACGTCCAACATAGCGATTTTTGCACAGTACTTCAACATACTGAATGCCACACTGAAAAGTTGTACAGGGAAAAATTAGCACATATATTCTGATTAAGATCGGGGAGGGGAAAGAAATTTAAAGACCAAATGATTACCTTCTCAGCATAGCCCAAAGCTGCAGGAGTTGCTGACTCTGGCACAGTGCTGACTAGGTCAGCTTCAACTGGAGCTTCAATAGCCAACTGCTGACCGCACCGCCTTCTAACTGAATACACCATCTGTCCTAGAACACAATTTAAATAAATTAAAATCTGATTTTCTCTGTAGGTTCTACCAGCTAAACAATACAGGAGTACAATATCCTATCTAATCACCACGTTGCATTGTATGCATCCATTTCCTATGAATTCACTTTTGAAGGAAAAACAACACCTTAGCCTGGCTTCATGATCCATTGGGATAAGGTTAAGCAAAGGATGCTTATTGTCAAATCGTAATTCGTTTGCTACCCATCTTAAAGTGGGAGTCCGGCGACCAATCTTTTTTTTTAGGTCATTGAGACACTTTGCTAATCCCAAAATAATACTCAGTTTGGATGTAATATTTCCGCCTCTGTTTTCGTACTGAAGAATAACTTTAAAAATGTGATGCTGGCTGTTTCCATCTTGCTTGTGGGCATGTGAAGCCCACAAGCATTGATTTCCTTGATGCTGTGAATGCTATTCATTGACAGCTTGTTCACACGCATGATCATTGTTCCCGCACTGAATTTTGGGAAGTCTGACACTAAGCTCCCAGGAGACAGTGCGGCGCCGGGGAAAGGCAATAAACACGCCTCCTCCCATGGGAGGAGAGACAGGAAGTGCCACAATAAAGTACAATATAAAGGTAATTACAACGATAAAAAAAATTTTCGTGCAGCATTTGAACATCTATGCAACTGAAGGGGGTAAGATTAAGTTAAAAATTTGAGTGGAACCCCGCTTTAATTTCTCATTCTGTTATTTGGTATCCAACAGTGGGTTGGAAAACCACTAAAGAACTATTGTTCCTCCATAAATGCAACAAGCCCAAAATTAATCCTGAAATTATCAGCCGTATTTGGACATCTGCACTTGGTTATTACACTTCTCAAAAGGACATCTATGCCCCAGCTTGAAGGGGGAATGTATAGTTTTCTGTTTAAATATTTGACACACACAAACCCCTTTTACCCAACAACTGACCCAACACGATTAACAAGCCCTGTGAATATTTTACTTATTACCCCACAGGAAAACGCTCATTATTCATGCCTACCTTCAAAAATAGAGTCTGGTCGTGCAAAGTAAACATATTCAAATATACAGAATGCAGATGGGTCCTTCTCTTTATGTCTGGGGACAATATCCAGCGTTTGTACCCCAGCCTTAGAAATCTTCACTATTTCTCCAGGCAAGACTTCTCTGTAATATCTAAAAACGTACAGAGATAAAGATAAAATTTATTAGGCATTCTAGTCAACCAGATGGCACATGTTGCTCTTTGTGCAGGAATGAGCATTCATTACAGCTTATTAGGTGCCAATTACTATATGTGCGAAGAGATTTGTATTTCTGCCCATGCATTTGTGAGGCTTTCCAATTTGGGGACCCAACTGCCCACTACCAGCCTAGGATTCAGCAGGGAGGGAGCTCATTGGATTGCTGCTGGTCCCATTATTCCCTCTGCTCTCCCCTCCAGTTAGCATTGCCTTGTCACAACCTATGGATGCAGTGCACCCAATTGTATCAGAACACTAAATCCTGGTACAGTTTTTGTACAAGTAGTCACAACAAGCTGATATTAAGCCAAAAATTGCACACTTTAGTTGTATTTAAAAAAAACACATTTTTTATTGAACATATACAGTAAATGTATTCATTGGCAATTTGCATTTGTTTGCATTTTAGCTTTAAAGCAGTATTAAACCCAAAAAAGGTTATACAGTATATTGCAGCTTACCAATCAGGTGTGGTGGGCCACTACAGTTTACAGGCAGTCCTTGGGTTACAAACAAGATATAGGGGTTTATTTACTAAAGGCAAAGCCACTTTGCACTAAAAGTGCACTGCAAATACACTCGAAAGTACAGTAGCTGGAGATCTGAGGGGGGACATGCAAGATAAATAAAACACAGCATTTTAGCTTGCACATGATCCCCTCAGATCTACAGTGACTGTACTTAAGTGCACTTTTAGTGCAAAGTGGATTTGCCTTTAGTAAATCAACCCCAGTGGGTCTGTAGGTTTGTTCTTAAAGTGGAGTTCCACCCACTTTTACAACTCTTCAGCATCCCTCACTAAACTGTGCACTGTAAACGAATTGGATATTTAAAAAAAAATTCTCAGCACCTACTGTATATCTGCTGTATTCATTTTTCCACTTCCTCCTCCCTAGCCGTGGCTCATCGCATCATTTCCTGTTTGCAATGCCTTCAGGGAAGGGGCGGCAACTTCCTCTGACACTGGCGTTGCTATGGAAACCTGACCTGAAACCTATTACACTGCTTGTGCTGCACTGAGCATGTGTGAGATCTGCAAGGATGAAATACAGTCTGGCTTCAGATGCCCACACTTAAGATGGCCACGGCCTGCTGCAAGTTTATAAAATAAACTACTGCTACAAACTAACAAAACAGACCTTAGTTTACAGACTAACTTTACTAGAATACATTAAGCTTGTGTATTATAGGGGTATTTTTATTTAAAAAGTATAATTTCGGCTGGAACACCACTTTAAGTTGAATCTAAGTTGGAACAGGTACTTTTTTTTTAGTGTAGCTCCAGCCAAAAAAACAATTAAGCTTTTTGGATAGCATAGGGAAGGGTTAACACCCCTGTAACATTTGTTTTGCTGTCTGTGCCCCTGTTCAGAAGATCTCATCTCACTTTCTGTCCCAATGACCTTTTGATTTTGAAAATTTTGAGTTGTGGAAACAAGCCTTGGTGATAAAGCTTCAGTGGAGACACATTTTTCCCATAATCGCTCTTACAGGAGTTAATTTCCCTTCCTAGGGGTAGATTTCCTCTCACTTCCTGTTGTCTCCTTGCATTTGTAAGTAGGAGTCGTTTGCAAGTTGGATGTTTGTAACTAGGGGACCGCCTATTCTTTGCATTGGCTGCTTCCCCCTCCATCTTCACCTAGGGATCCAGCCAGTAACACCTCCTGTATTAGGACAACTCTGGAGGAATCAGCACAGGAGGCACATAGGGCAGCACAGCATTCATTGTCAGTCTGGATCACCAGATAAAATAGAAATAAAGCCTAAAAAGACAGCAGTCACATCTGATTGGTAAGCTTCAATTTAAACAGTTTTTGGGTTGAATATGGTTTTAAGGTGATTTAGTGCTTAAGCAATGGTCTTGTTTACTTTAATGTTAGCGTGAGGTTAAGTGCTATGATTTTCTACACCTAGTACTAAATGCAGAGGCAGTGTGAACACATCCATTCAATATCACATGCTCCCCTGTGTACAAATTGGCATATGCTGGCTCCAATATGTCTCGTGTAACACAAGGTTACAAAATCACGGTCGTTGGATTCCATCCATAACCACTCCAGTCCCTGTATCATGAGGGATCTTGCATGACACTAATCTCTAAATATTAACAAAAATAGCTTGTTTAGTTGGACAAAATGTATGAAAGCAGAATTTGTTTCAACTTAAGACCTGATCAGAATGACCCAAAGCCATCTTAATTATATAAAGTCTGACCACACCAAATTGCTACAAAACACAATTAGTGTTCTGCAGAGTTATGGAGGTTTGTGAAGCGGTTTCAGAAATTCAGGTGTGCTCAATATGACATTTACATTCTCAGTTTGTTTCATGTGTACAATTCTATACTAATACTTACTCTGCACCAATAGACAAAAAGCTACAGGATTCAGAGGAGACCACCCAGCCTTCTGTCTCTGATGGATTTTTTGCTAAGAAAAAAAATAAAAAAAATAAATAAATCTTTAAAATCAGTAAAATAATCTGGAAATGCAGTACAGCATAGTGTCTATAGGAAGGACATTTCATAGATTTCCAAATGTATTGTCCCAATAGTGCACCTTCTAATGCACTGGGGGGAAGTAATGGACGAAAATATTTGTCAGTTTGTCTGCTGCATATTTTCAGTGTCAAAAACGCAACAAATAATTAGAATAATTCAATTGTCAAACTGACGAAAATCAATTCCAATTTTCATTTCATAGTCAACTAAAATCTCCAGGACATTTTTGTCGACTAAAATCAAATGGGCTTAAATTGTAATGCATTTTTTGAGTTTGTTCCAAACTCATTACTTACTCCTGGAGTAAAAAAAAAAAAAAAAAAAAAAACACATTTATGATATGAAGGTTTGAACATGCACTACAGCTACAGATTTAGTCGTTGATATAAAGAGTCTTTATAAATAAAACCAACAAATAAATGAACAAAAATATTGTTTGACAAAACAGAAGTGCAATTTTAAAAAACAAAAACCCCACCAAACTAAACTATTGGCTGTAATGCCAGGCTGCAGGTGGGGGTGGGAAGTAAACTGAAGCGAGGGAGTGCACAGGGCAGGGTGCATTATAACGTACTGGAAATTTTAGTCGACTAAAATGACATTTCCGTCATTAGAATGACTAAAACTAAATCAAAATTTGTCAAGATGAACATTGGGGCTTAGGTGGATAGGGGGGAACTGACCTAATGTCAGATTTACTTCATTCATGGGTTTATGTAAACCTAATGTACTGAATACTTTAGCTGAAAGATCTGACATCTTAAATGCAGAAAGACAAACCCCACAACAGAGAATATCTAATCTATGCATATGAGGTTTGATAGTCACTTAAAGCCAAACCATGTAAAATCACTCAAGCAAAAGATTTAAAATGCTGTCCAGCCTAAAGCCAAGTTTCGCACTTTTAGCGTTTGGTCACACTATTGGCCAGAATGTTCATTTATTCTATCCACGTGTGAGATTGTTTTTTCTAGCTCTGGGGCTTGCACGCGCACCACCGGAGCCCCGCTCCTACCGTGATTGGAAACAGTGGGAGCCATTCAGGAAACCTGGCAATCGTTCGAGAGGCAGAACGGCGGTCTGCCTATGTTAACAAGGCAGATCACCGTTTTGCTACCCTGTTTCCCCGAAAATAAGACCTAGCGTGATGGCTGCAATATAAGCCCTACCCCCCAAATAAGCCCTACCCTGTTTCCCCGAAACGAAGCCCTACCCTGAAAATAAGCCCTACTAGGGCTTATTTGGGGGGTAGGGCTTATATTGCAGCCATCACCGGCAATCACGCTAGGTCTTATTTTTGGGGAAACAGGGTAGGAAGACCTGAGATCTTGTGTTTCAGCCAAGGAACACGGCTCTGTCTTTCTTCAGTTAAACCATCCCGCACAGGAAGAAAGCACGCCCAAGAACACATTTAACCCTTGGATCGCCCGTTAACCCCTTCCCTGCCAGTGTCAGTAGTAAAATGACCATGCATTTTTTTTTAGCACTGATCACTATTAGTGCCGCTGGATCCCAAAAAACGTCAAAAAGTGTCACTTGGGCATGTGATTTGTCCACTTAATAAAATGCCACCAAAAGAAAGCCATTTGTGAGAAAGAAAAAGGAAATCATCTGTATTTGGGTACAGTGTGGCGCTCCCACACAATTGTCAGTTAAATCAACGCAGTGCCGTATCACAAAAAATGGCCTGGTCATGAAGGGGGTAAAACCTTCTGTAGCTAAAGTGGGTAAAGGACAAACCATTCTACAAACACGCTAAAGAGGATAAGCACAGATCAGAGAAGAGCCATCTCATGGTCACAACTACATTGTTGTCCCAGGGCTTACAGCACAGTTGCTTGCTATTGGTAAACTGAAGTTTGTTCTACTGAAATGCTGAACAATTTGTGAGGCAAATACAGGAGATAAGATTAGAGGGAAGTAAAACAACCCAACACCATGAAGGTCACCAAATATCACCAACACTGTGCCTTGGCGTCCTTCCAATTATGCTAACTGTCTAAAAACACAAATGGGCAAATGGTGACATTTTAAGGGCTCCAAAAAGCAAGACAGATCAGGATGGTCTCAAGAAAGTATAAAACAATAAAAATGTACTGTATCTATCCAGGCCAGGATGGATATAAATCAATGAAAAAAAAAAAAAAAAAAAAAAAAAAATTTTTTTTATTTCAATTGATTATCAATTTTTTTTTTTTTAAATAAAATGCTTTGAGTAAAAAATCTAATGATAGTTTTCTATTTAGTATACATTAATAATTTAGTTTATTCAGCATGAAATGGAGCTTAGTTATGTAGCTGTATATTCTGCAATATTTACATTTTTGGTAAACTCGTTCAATGAATCCAAGCTCTGGAAGCGTTGATGCACACAATTTCACAGTAACCACGAGATAAAACAAAGTTCAGGAATATTCCCTTATCCCTTTGTTTTGCAAATCTATGTACACTACAAACTGTATGATTGAATTGGTTCCAATATCACCGTTTTACTAATCTGACAGCTTATTCTAAAATGGGAAACCTTCATTTTGTTTGCCACTATTAACAATTCTAACTACCAGCAAGAATAAGTCCTTACATTTAAAGAGCACTTGTCATTTCAGATCCATCATGGCAGCGCCTGTTAGGGGCATCCACTCACCTGCTGCCACCACGTCCCTCACCTTGTGTCACTGCCACATCACCAGCTGTCCCTTTAAAGTGAATGGGACTGTCAGCGAGTCAACAACAGGTCAGAAGAGGAGCCGCTGTGAGACAGATCAGTCTATCAATTAAGGGGTGTGGTTAATTGCTCACAGGTGCCTATTTAACTTGTTGTAGGACTCAGTCTGAGCGTGCTCAGTTTGAAGCTGTGGAGCTTGGTGTAAGTGGAGCTGGATTAAGTGGGAGTTAAAAACAAGTGTTAGAGTGGGTGTGTGTCGCTGTCTGTGGGTGTGTGTCGCTGTCTGTGGGTGTGTGTCGCTGTCTGTGGGTGTGTGTCGCTGTCTGTGGGTGTGTGTCGCTGTCTGTTGGTGTTTGCTGGGTTGCATTTTGGGGACTTTTCCTTTTAGTTTTTAATTTGCCTTTTGCTGTCATTTTTTAAATAGCTTTTTTTTTTTCTTGTTTCATCAGTCTATCAATTAAGGGGCGTGGTTAATTGCTCACAGGTGCCTATTTAACTTGTTGTAGGACTCAGTCTGAGCGTGCTCAGTTTGAAGCTTTGGAGCTTGGTGTAAGTGGAGCTGGATTAAGTGGGAGTTAAAAACAAGAGTTTAAAACAGGAGGTTATAACAGGGGTCATAGTACCTGTGTAGTGTGAGTATCTGAGTGTTGTCTGAGTAGTGTGTGTGGATCGTTAGTACTTGTGTATTCTGTACCTGTGTATTGTCTTGTCGTGTACCTGTGTATTGTCTTGAGTATTAGTGCCAGGAAGCTAGTTGTTAGGTAATTTGGACAGGGTAAAATCCCCAAATCCTCACCAAATTTAATAGGTACGATGCCCGGCGGGTGTGGAGAGGCGACTCTTTGTACATCTTGCCGCATGTATGCGTTCCTTGATCATCCGATCGAGGGCGAATAATGCTGTGCAAAATGTAAGCACATTGTTTCCCTGGAAGCCCAGGTTCTGAATCTGGGGAAGCAACTGTCAGCACTGAGAAGTCCCTCCATACTAAAGGTGAGCCAGGAACGTACACGGCAGGTGCCGGCAGGGGCCAGCACAGAGGCGGGTGGAGACAAAGAGGTGCAGGCACTAGCAAAGAGTAGATGGGTGACAGTCAGGAGGGGTAGAGGGGGAAGTGCCAGGGAGGCCGATCCAGGACTGGAGCATCCCAATAAGTACGCTCCATTGAGTGACATTGGTGAAACCAGTCAGGGACCAGCACTGCTGGAGATGAGGGACTCTCCTAGCTGCCAGGGGAAGAACTCCTCCAGTGAGAGTGGGGGGGCAGCAAAGGGAAAGGAAAGACAGATTCTGGTGGTAGGGGACTCAATTCTTAGAAGGACAGAGAGGGCAATCTGTAACCAAGACCTGAAGCGCCGAACAGTATGTTGTCTACCGGGCGCTCGGGTTCGGCACATCACGGATCTTGTGGACAGATTACTGGGAGGGGCTGGGGAAGACCCGGCTGTCATGGTGCACGTTGGCACCAATGACAAAGTCAGAGGCAGATGGAGTGTCCTAAAGAACGATTTTAGGGACTTAGGAGCTAAATTGAGGAAAAGGACCTCCAAGGTAGTGTTCTCAGGAATACTACCGGTACATCGAGCCACACCAGAGAGGCAGAGGGAGATTAGGGAAGTAAACAAGTGGCTGAAGAGCTGGTGTAGTAAGGAGGGGTTTGGGTTCCTGGAGGACTGGGCCGACTTCTCAGTCGGTAGCCGGTACTATAGAAGGGACGGACTGCACCTAAATGAGGAGGGTGCAGATATGCTGGGAATGAAGATGGCCAAAAAGTTAGAGGGGTTTTTAAACTAGGCGATGGGGGGGGGGAGGGTCCAGAGACAGTGATAGCCAGCGCGGAAGATATTCCAGAGGGTAGTATTGGGGGCATTAGTGGTAGGTTAACCAAAGCACAAAAACACAAGGTGAGTATAGTAGCAAGTCCAAGTTGCAATCTTGAAACACCCAATACGAGGACAATATGCGACCGGTCTAAACTATGTGGCGTGTTCACCAATGCCAGGAGCCTGGCGGACAAGATGGGTGAACTAGAGATACTGTTGTACAAGGAGGATTTGGATTTTGTGGGAATTTCAGAGACATGGTTCAACAGCTCTCAAGATTGGCTGGCAAACATTCAAGGGTATACCCCATACCGCAAGGACAGAGAGGGTAAAAAAGGGGGAGGGGTATGCCTATATATCAAGAATAATGTACAAGTGAATGTGAGAGATGACATCACTGAGGGGGCTAGGGAGGAGGTGGAATCTTTATGGGTAGAGCTCCAAAGGGATGAAGCTAAGGGGAAAATAATACTGGGAGTATGCTATAGGCCCCCTAACCTGAGGGAGGAAGTGGAGACGGATCTCCTATCACAAATTGGATTAGCAGCAAGGATGGGAAGTGTTATCATAATGGGGGATTTTAATTATCCAGACATAGACTGGGCGGAGGGAACCGCGCATTCATTTAAGGCTCGCCAGTTCCTTAGTGTCTTGCAGGACAATTTTATGGGTCAGATGGTAGACGCACCAACTAGAAATAAAACATTACTAGATCTACTGATTACCAACAATACAGACCTGATAACAGATGTGGAAATACGGGGCAATTTAGGTAACAGCGATCACAGGTCAATTAGTTTCAGTATAAATCACACAAATAGGAGACATGAAGGGAACACAAAGACACTGAATTTCAAAAGAGCCAACTTCCCTAAACTACAAACCTTGCTAAAAGGCATAAATTGGGATAAAATATTAGGAACAAAGAATACGGAGGAGAGATGGGTTTGCTTTAAGAGCATATTAAATAAGGGCATTAGCCAATGTATCCCATTGGGTAATAAATTTAAAAGAGCGAACAAACATCCTGGATGGCTTAACTCCAATGTAAAAATGCATATAAAAGCAAAGGAGAAGGCCTTCAAAAAATACAAGGTTGAGGGATCATCCACAGCATTCAGAATTTATAAAGAATGCAATAAGAAATGTAAGGGTGCAATTAGGATGGCTAAGATAGAACATGAAAGACACATAGCGGAGGAGAGCAAAAAAATCCCAAGAAATTCTTTAAGTATGTAAACAGTAAAAAAGGGAGGACAGACCATATTGGCCCCATAAAGAATGAGGAAGGACATCTGGTTACAAAGGATGGGGAGATGGCAAAGGTATTGAATTTATTCTTCTCCTCAGTCTTCACGAGTGAATCGGGGGGCTTCAGTAACCAAAACTGCAGTGTTTATCCTCATGACACAACACAGGAAGCACCTACATGGTTAACAGAGGACGGAATTAAAATTAGACTTGAGAAACTTAACATTAATAAATCACCGGGACCAGATGGCTTGCATCCGAGGGTACTTAGGGAACTCAGTCAGGTGATTGCCAGACCGTTGTTCCTAATTTTTACAGACAGTCTATTGACTGGAATGGTACCAGCTGATTGGAGAAAAGCCAATGTAGCACCAATATTTAAAAAGGGCCCAAAAAACATCCCTGGGAATTACAGACCAGTTAGCCTAACATCAATAGTATGTAAACTCTTGGAGGGGATGATAAGGGACTATATACAAGATTTTAGTAATAAGAATGATATCATTAGCAGTAATCAGCATGGATTCATGAAGAATCGTTCTTGCCAAACCAATCTATTAACCTTCTATGAGGAGGTGAGTTGCCATCTAGATAAAGGAAGGCCCGTAGACGTGGTGTATCTGGATTTTGCAAAAGCATTTGACACAGTTCCCCATAAACGTTTACTGTACAAAATAAGGTGCGTTGGCATGGACCATAGGGTGAGTACATGAATTGAAAACTGGCTACAGGGGCGTGTTCAGAGGGTGGTGATAAATGGGGAGTACTCAGAATGGTCAGGGGTGGGTAGTGGGGTTCCCCAGGGTTCTGTGCTGGGACCAATCCTATTTAATTTGTTCATAAACGACCTGGAGGATGGGATAAACAGTTCAATCTCTGTATTTGCAGACGATACTAAGCTAAGCAGGGCAATAACTTCTCCGCAGGATGTGGAAATCTTGCAAAAAGACCTGAACAAATTAATGGGGTGGGCGACTACATGGCAAATGAGGTTCAATGTAGAAAAATGTAAAATAATGCATTTGGGTGGCAAAAATATGAATGCAATCTATACACTGGGGGGAGAACCTCTGGGGGACTCTAGGATGGAAAAGGACCTGGGGGTCCTAGTGGGATGATAGGCTCAGCAATGGCAGGCAATGCCAAGCTGCTGCTAATAAAGCAAACAGAATATTGGCATGCATTAAAAGGGGGATCAACTGCAGAGATAAAACGATAATTCTCCCGCTCTACAAGACTCTGGTCCGCCCGCACCTGGAGTATGCTGTCCAGTTCTGGGCACCAGTCCTCAGGAGGGACGTACTGGAAATGGAGCGAGTACAAAGAAGGGCAACAAAGCTAATAAAGGGTCTGGAGGATCTTAGTTATGAGGAAAGGTTGCGAGCACTGAACTTATTCTCTCTGGAGAAGAGACGCTTGAGAGGGGATATGATTTCAATTTACAAATACTGTACTGGTGACCCCACAATAGGGATAAAACTTTTTCGCAGAAGAGAGTTTAATAAGACTCGTGGCCACTCATTACAATTAGAAGAAAAGAGGTTTAACCTTAAACTACGTAGAGGGTTCTTTACTGTAAGAGCGGCAAGGATGTGGAATTCCCTTCCACAGGCGGTGGTCTCAGCGGGGAGCATTGATAGCTTCAAGAAACTATTAGATAATCACCTGAATGACTGCAATATACAGGGATATGTAATGTAATACTGACACATAATCACACACATAGGTTGGACTTGATGGACTTGTGTCTTTTTTCAACCTCACCTACTATGTAACTAAGTTGCTCTTTAAAAAATGATGATTTAAAATAGAGTTGATTTAAAGCAAGCCTTTTTACTAGCGATTTAAATAGACATGATTTAAATCAAATCCACCCAGAACCAGGTCATGGCTGCATTAAGATGACATTTTCAGGCTTTTTTCGCCTGCTGATCCTGCCAGTAATACACTTATCCTAGGGTGACAGCACACGCTTTCCATACTTCAATAGAGGAGCAGCGTTGTCACCCTACTGCAGAAGGATGTTGGGATCACCTTCTCATCTATACAATATGGGGGAGGTGTGCTGTAACTCGGAGGTGAAATGAGCAGGACTGATAACACCAACTGAGATTTCAGTGCAGCATTGTCAGCTCACTACAGGAGTGAGAGCACACAGGAAGCAGCGGCAGTCTCTCCTCTGTCTGTAAAAAGATTTTCCAATCAGCAAACCACAATAGGAGTTCACACTTTACTTGCTGCATACTTTATTCCTGTTATCACAAAATTTTAAAGCCAGAGACAGCCATGCAACTAGTTTGTCATGAAATGCTTTTTTTTTTTTTAACAGCACTGTTACAACTGAAGTATATAAGCTGATTTTCCCTTTATGGTAGGCGATTAGACAAATCACTGCAAGGATAATCAATTCAGTATTGTAGATTGATACATTGTATGCAGTATCCCAATACTTCCAAACCATGCCTGTATAGTTCTACACTACACAAATACTTTAAAAAATGTATGTATAAAACGCATAATCAAACAGTCATAACATTATGACCACCCACTATAACCCTTTGAGGCATGGAACTCTACTAGATCTCTGAAGGTATAGTATCTGGCACCAAGTCCTATATGTTGCAAGGTGGGGCCTCCAAGGACAAGACTTTTTTCCAGCGCATCCCACAGATATTCAATTGGATTGAGATCTGGAGAAATTGAAGGCCAACACCTCAACAAGTTCCTGATTTAGACCAGGCCACCTTCTTACATACAGGAAGAGTAAAGCATGGTATACTAGTATTTTGTTCAAACCAGCAAGGCTGAAGAAAAAAATATACCAAAACTGACAGCTCAGGAGGAGCAGCTGTACTAACTATGCAATGTTAGTACATCCATCTCCCTTGCTGTTCTATCGTGTTCTGACTGGGACAACCCGATTATCTCTTACCACCCCCCCCCCCCCCCCCCCCCCCCCCCCCCAGGAACACTCTGGCCACTGGCTGAGAGTGTTGGTCGGGAGCCTTTCGGCAGACCTTTTTTGGGTATGCCCCATTAAACACCAGTCTGTCGGACATGGGCCAAAGGTGGGCCGGTTACTATTGAACCGGTCGATGTCATCAGACATTCAGCCTGTGTGTACTAGGCTTTAGGCAATCCTTATTGTGAGGACATTTGTACGTAAAATTACCTTTTATTTCATAGTTCACTGGGATAAGCCTTCCAATGCACAGAGGTCTGTTGCCATAGGGGTCACGTACCGCATAGATGAAATCACTGTGCATAATGAGCAGTGAGTAGGATGTTGGAGTCTCATTCATCAAGTTCCTAATTCTGAAATAAAAATCATTGAATGTAACAACTCACACCACACACAAATCTATGAATGACCAACATTTTGCTTGGGCAGAAGATTGCTTGTAACAAATTTAATTAGGAGTGAATTAGGGGTGATGGTGATAATTTCCTCCAATGTCTGCTTTAAGGCCTATTCAAATCTATGCAGGTGCATTTTTGGAAAAGTTTGCCCAGCTTGCTAAAGCAGCTGGTTCATTTGGTAGCAGTCAGCAAAACATGAGACGGCCATCGAAAACTATATTGAGCAAGCATCTTGAAAAAGATAAAACTTTTCTTGCTGCCTCTTCTCTTAAAAGGGGGTTATCATGGACGCACTTTAACCCCCTGCCAACTGCTCACTGTAAAGATACTGAGTGCAGGATTGCCAATGTACATTGCCATCTTGTTTCTGGGTTTGGGGCACACGTGCGTGCCCCCTGCTGACCTGTGCTGTGTTGGACACAGCACGAGTTTGATAGATTTCAGCTGAAACCCGCTGATCAGTTGTGTTCAATCCAACTGTACAGTGAACAGTGATCTGGCCGTTTCTTCTGCCTGAAAAGCAGGGAGAAAAATCAGCCAGATAAGTAAAAGCAGCACGCATTACACATTGTTAAACCCTGGATTGGCCCATAGACGTTAACTCCTTCCCAGCCAGTGTCATCAGTACAGTCAGCGTAGTGTTATCACTGATCATTGCATTAGTCACCAGCAGTGGCAGTAACCCTCTCAGCCAGTGCCCATTAGCGCCAGATTGCCTGCCACTCCATCAGTCTCCGATCACCACCATTGAAGTAAAGTGTCTATTAGGTGCATACATTCCAGTATATATTCCATGTAGATACCATTTATAAAGAAATTTGATTGGCTAGGCTTTATAAAACAAAGGAGAAAATTATTCAAATTTTAGATTTTTATTTATAATGATTAAAAATAAACTGTGATCAAATAAAAAAATTCTTTTGGTTACACAAAAACTATATTACAGTTAGGTCCATATACATTTGGACACATGCGTAATTTTATTTTTTTTTTCAGTTATTTACCAAAAACATATTCAAGCTATAGTTCTATAATGGATATGGGCTGAAAGTGCACACTCAAGTTTAATTTGAGGGTATGTACATCCAAATCAGAGGCAGGGTTCAGGAATGACTGCTCTTAATAGCCATCCCCCTCCCTTTTTCAAGTGACCAAAAGTAATTGAACAAATGAATCAAAGGCTGTTTCCAGGTGTGGACTACTCCTTCGGTAGGTCTGGAATTGATTCTGAGTGTGGTATTTGCATTTGGAATCTATTGCTGTGAACCTACATCATGCATTCAAAGGATCGGTCTATGCAAGTGATTTAGGCCATTGTAAGGCTTCAAAAAACAAGCAAATCCATCAGAGATAGCAGCAACATTAGGAGTGGCCAAATCAACAGTTTGGTACATTCTGTGGAAAGAAGAACGCAGTGGTGAGCTCAGCAACATAAGGCCTGGATGTTTTACACAGAAGACAACAATTGTGGATGATCGCAGGATTCTCTCTATGGTAAAGAAAAACCCATTTACAACAGCAAGACAAATGAAGGACACACTCCAGGAGGTGGGTGTATCATTGTCAAAGTCTACAATCAAGAGAAGACTTCACAAGACCAAATACAGAGGGTTCCCCACAAGGTGCAAACCATTCAATAAGCCTAAATAGAAAAGCCATATTAGAGACTTTGCCAAAAAAAATTTAAAAAAAGCCAGATCAGTTCTGGAAAAGCATTCTTTGGATGGAACCAATATTAATCCATACCAGAACGATGGGAAGAAAAAAAAGCATGGAGAAGGCTTGGAACAGCTCATGTTCCAAAGCACACAATGTCACCTGTCGTCACATGGTGGAGGCAGTATGATGGCATGGGCATGCAATGCTTCCAGTGGCACTGGGTCATTGGTGTTTGATGTGACAGATGAATTCTGCAGTGTTTAGAGATATACTGTCAGCCCAGATTCAACCAAAAGCAGCAAAGTTGATTGGATGTCGCATCACAGTACAGATGGACAATGAAAAACAAAAAAACAAGCACCACGCTGCAAAAGCAACCCAGGAGCTTTTGAAGGAAAAGTGGAATATTCTGCAATGGCCGAGTCAATCACCTGATCTCAACCCAATTGAGCATGCATTTCACTTTTTGAAGGCAAAGCTAAAGGCAGAAAGGCCCACAAAGAACTAAAGACCGCTGCAGTTAGAGCCTGGCAAAGCATCAAAAAGGAGGAAACCCAGTCTTTAGTAATGTCCATGGGTTCCAGACTTCAGGAGGTCAAAGGATTCTCAACAAAATAGTAAAAATGGGGGGGGGGGGGGGGGGGAGACTTTGTATAAAAATGGTTGCGGTTCCTAAAATTTGTACTTGACATTTATGTTCAAACCCTTGAATTAAAAGCTGAAAGTCTGCACTTCAAAATCATTTGCATTGTTTTGTTTTAATTTTATTCTGGTGGCATACAGAGCCAAAAGTATGAAAATCGTGCTAGTGTCTAAATATATATATATGGACTTCACTGTACATTTAATTTGCATACAGTGTTGCATGACCGCGTAATTGCCAGTTAAAGTAGCACAGTGCTGAATTGGAAAGACTGAAGGGGGTAGAACCTTCCAGAAGGGGGTAAAATCTTCGAGAGGTCAAGTGCTTAATTGGATGGAGTGGTGGGGGCGACTAAAAACCCATCACAGCTGATTGCTTCAGTTAATACTATAGCTAACCTGGAGTTATATTTCTGGATGAACCGCCATTAAACTTGTAGTTGTAACTGACCTTTAGTCGCTGTGCTGACAGCAGATTGAATTCTCTCTCGGAAAGATGGCAATATATCCACATAACAGAAGCCAAACAATGTTGCAATATCATAAATCATTGCAGTGTAAGAGATTTTAGACAAAGCCTCATTTCACACTAACTTCAGAAAAACTGATGGAGACTTATGTGCAGATTTCACTTGCAGAGACATGAGTTTACCTTCATGTTTCAGTAAGTTTTATATGTGTTGGAGATTCCTGCACAGAGAAAAAGCCGCACGCGATACCAGTGTTGGTGTGAACAGGGCACACTGAACAATGATTTTTTTTGTGCCCTTGCAGAAAAAGTTAAATCTCTGCACCATTTTGTGAACGAAGCCTTAATGTACAATGCCATCAGGGCCTACTCACCATATGTGCTTGGTTGTCCTGGGCACCCTTTTTTAAAACATGCAGTTGAGATGTGTTTTTACTGCCCTCTAAACACTCTCCTTTAAGCTGTAGGCACAATGCAATGCAGCAAAAAATTATCCCTTCCGATGTGCAACCATCCACCTCAATGCCTGTCAAACACCCTCTGAAGAATGTTCTACTGTGGATAATTCTTCAAATGGCAAAGTGTAATTGAGCCCCATGACCACACTCGGGGTTACATGACCATGCACTAAACCACCACCCTACTAACAGGCCACTTCATAATGTGTTGCAAGGACTCCTGCAGCTCATTTGAAGAGTTCTAGAGCCTCTTGAGATAGAACAGGAGGGAGCCTTCCAGTTCCTGGAAAAACTTCAGCTAAAAACAGAAGTGAAAACTCACCGTGCTATCCAATCAGGTGTGTGATCTTCTTCCTCAGGAGGTGTAAAGGCCAGAAGCTGAGTGATGAGTTCACTATCGGAACTTGTAGACAGGCCAATTCCATGTCGCATCAACTTAAAAAAAAAAAAAAAAAAAAAAAAGTGTGATTGTTATAACAGGTGCTCCACACAACTAAATATAACCGGGGCCTGTACACCCTGAACGAGCCGTTTATGTATATAGAGCCACCAGGTGCTGCACGCACAAAGCCACTTGTCCCAAATTTGACAGGCCTGTGGGTGAGTGGCCCAGTACAGTGTGCCATGGACGGCTGGCAACAGACACCCTGCTAGCACCCTGACAATTTACAGCCTAACACATTACCGTAGCCACCTACAGTCTTATTCCTACCCAAGACCAGATGTAGTGGCTGAATTTTTTTTTTTCAGGCTACTCTCCAATATTTTCATCTGGCAAGTCTGCAAATCGCACACTTGCTGGTCTCAGGGTGGCTACACTCACACATACACCATCTATTGATGGATAGGGGTGGAGCAAAACATGTCAGGGGTGTGGCCTTGGCTGGAGTCCAGGCTGAGGCTGCCATTCATCTCACTTCATGCACATGGGTCTGCGTCATATGCAGCTTATGGATCTTTTTCCTTTGACATTGCTGCAGCTTAGAGCTAGGACAAGCTCCCCGTCCCTGCCTGCACTCACAGCGGTCTAGCTGGACTTACCTCTCTAACTGAGCATCACCTAAATTGTCATTTTGGGTCATCTAAGGATGGAGCCACTGCATTCAGCACCATTACATGGTGGAATGATGATGCTGGTAGTTTTTTTTTTTAGAAGAAAATATTGAAGAAAAGAAAATATTGAATTACAAACCACGCGGTTTGTGATTAATTTGGTAATTATTGGCCCTTTTAAGAAAATATTGCAGATTCCAATTAGGGTTACACTGATACTAATATCAATACCGCGTATTAGCACAAGTACCGGTACATGTGCAAATGCACCGATACCTGAAACCGATACTTTCAGGCTCGGCTCTTTGAGCTGTCAGTGGGCACCCCCAGCGTTAAAGTCGTCGGGTAATTGGAGCTGTCAAAAAAAAAAAAAAAATTATAATCTCTCTCGGCAATGTTTATTAACATTGCTCAGCCCTGAAACACCAAAATAAAAAAACTTTTTTTGTACATTTGTTTCTTTATCTGCAGATCAAAGGGATGAACAAATCTTCTGTTTAACCCCCTAATTTACTCCCTATTCTCCATTTATTAATTTTCCTGCTTTTTTGTTCACATCTATTGTATAAACGATAAACAATTAAAACTTTTGCAACACCTCTTTTCTACTGAAAAGTAAGGTAGTTACCAAAGGTTGCGACAGACCTTTGTTTAACAACTGCTCCTCAGATACCAGGCAATGAGGCTTAGACTGGTCACTTCCAGATGATGTATTGGACCTTGGAGAAGCAAGTCTTGCCAGAGAGGCAGCTGCCAAGATGGTTTGACTGCCATCTGCAGAACGGTGGTAAACTATGCCCATTTGCCCAAAATGGAGTAAATAGAATCACTGGCACTTTCTCCCCCTGTATTTTCCTTAATACTAACAGGATTAGTTAAAACAGGGGAAAAGCGTAACCCAGATGAAAATTCCAAGGCTGGAATAACGCATCTAACCCCTGGGAACTGTAGTTTCTGTGAATGGAGAAGAAAACCATAAGTTGTGTATTTTCTTCTGACGCAAACAGGTCTATTTGTGGCTGGCTGAGGATTAAGTGAAAACTTCCGGACGGCTTCTTTATCAGGAATATATGGGAACAGAATCCCTGATAATGCTCCCCCTGTGGAACCTGAGTCACAACCCCCTGCTTTATCAGATCCTTTAATAGGTTCTTCATGGCTAGAGCTTTTGTTGCATCTCTTGGTAGGTTTGTTATAAAGTACCTTTCCGAGGGGAGATATTAAAATTCTATTCTGTAACCTTGGGCCAGCATGCACAGAATGTACTGGTTTTGTTATGCTTCCCCAACAGGGGAGAAAACTTTTAAGTCTTCCCCCCACTTGTAACCAGCTGTCATTGTGTCTTGCTTGTTGACACAGGAGGATGGAAAAGAGGCTTGTTTTGTTCCTGAGCCCTTTGAGGACAAAATAGTTTGCCTAGCTGTTTCTTCTTGACAGGAAAAGATTTTTTAACCGCAGTTCTGTCAAGAACTGAATCCAAAAATCAGGGCCAAACAAATCCCACCAAGAACGGGACCCCGCATACTTTGTTTTTAGATGCCGCGTCGCCAGGTTAACCACAGAGCCCTCCTGACTGAATTAGTAAGGGCTGTGGCTTTGGCTGTCATCCTGATAGGCTACAGCTGCTGACAGGGTTGAAAAGGAATCAAGGATTTTTCATTTAGGAGCATCAGCTACTATGTGAGCTTTAAGCCGATTCACCCAATACTCCATATATCTGGAGACACAAGTAGTTGCCATTGCTGGCTTGAGGTTGCCCATGATGGATTGCCAAGCCCTCTTCTGTTGATCCATCTTTTTATCCAAGGGGTCTTTTAAAATCCCCATATCCTCATATGTTAGATCAGTTGATCTTGACACTTGAGAAAAGGCTGCATCGAGTTTTGGAACCTTATTTTTGAGTGTCGCTGGGCTCCTTCTCTTATGAGCCCTTAAGAAAAGGTTTTCTTTCAGGCTCAGTCCATTCTCTTGATTGTCTCAGAAAGCTCGCCGAGTTCTGCATACATTCTGTCATGCAAAGAATTCTTTACGCTCTTCCTCTAGGCCCAAAGTAGCATAAATTACCCTCAAGCGGCCTTCTACTTGGTCCAAAGACAACTTTTATTTGGAAGGCATATTCTCCAGCCCTCATCTTCATTAATACGTGAGGGGAGAAAGCCATTCCTGGTTCAGGGGACCCATTTCTGCCTCCACTGCCGGGACTAACAGTGAGCCTTGAGAGAATTGTGAGGTAGTAGGCTGACTGGAGGATGGATTTGTAAGTGAAGATCTAAAGGATTGAATGGTAGCATCCAATTCCTTTGACAGATGCGATCAGATCGCTGCATGCGGAAGAAGCATCTTCCTTCACCAAAGAGCCAATGCATGCTTGACAAAGTCTTTTTCCAGCCTTCAGGTAACTTAGTTTTGCATGAAAGACATTTCTTTTTAATCCCTGAGTCAGAGCTCTTGGCCTGCTATAAGGGGGGAAAAAAAAAAAAAAAAAAAAGGAAAAAGAAACCATCCTTTTGAGTCAGCCTGAAACCATTCAAGATGCTCACCACAGGTGCACAGTAAGAGAAAACACCAGACTCATGTGTCCAGGCATGTGTCCAGGCAGGCCCCCGCCACCAAGGGGGAAAAAAACTCAAACCCCACTAAGAACTAGGGAGAAGAGAGCTAGAGAGACCCCACAGTAAAATAGAGCAGAACATCCAGTCTGCTTCTTACCTGGGCCTTGCTGGTGCCTGTCCCACTTGCTGCGGTTCCTGAGTCCATGCTAAGGCAGCAGAGCGATGCTTGTGGCAAAAATTTAATATAGTATAAAAAAAAGTAAGCATAAATATTTAAATCAAAAACATCTCATGTGAGCATTTGTGACAGTGACTAGTGAAAAAGTAACACATATGTGTATATAGATGAATTACGCATCAAAGGCAAAATCAAATATAGAGTCCATAACACCAAAGGGAAAAGTCCGTGATAGCAGTGTGTAAATGGTATACAGGTATACTTCTTGTATATGCAGGAAGATCAATTAGACCCGGTAGCCTGGTAGATGAATGGACCTTAAACGACCAGAGGTACACAGAAATTTAAAAACGGTGCCAGGACCATCACCAGAAGATATGGAGGCTTACCAGAAGTAGTGGCCTGAAATAGCATATGCTAGAACAGGTCAAGTAGGCTTGGTGACCAACTGGTCTGGATGTATTGTCTGGATAGATGTCATCACCACACCAACGGAGGGAAGGGGGGGAAGCAATCAGCACGATTTCCTCGAAAATAATCACACCACCAAGCCAAGCGAAAGATTCATGTACCATATGAGAGATGAAGACACTCACATAGTGTAATAACGTATTAACTTGGATTTATTAAAAATAGCAATAAAAAACAAACTCACATTTTGTGCAGATCAAACAGGCATGTAAATCGTATAGCGGTAGTTGTGAGGGGTCCACCCGACATGTTTCAACTAAAAAAGTCGTCCCCCAGAAGACGACTTTTTTAGTTGAAACATGTCGGGTGGACCCCTCACAACTACCGCTATACGATTTACATGCCTGTTTGATCTGCACAAAATGTGAGTTTGTTTTTTATTGCTATTTTTAATAAATCCAAGTTAATACGTTATTACACTATGTGAGTGTCTTCATCTCTCATATGGTACATGAATCTTTCGCTTGGCTTGGTGGTGTGATTATTTTCGAGGAAATCGTGCTGATTGCTTCCCCCCCTTCCCTCCGTTGGTGTGGTGATGACATCTATCCAGACAATACATCCAGACCAGTTGGTCACCAAGCCTACTTGACCTGTTCTAGCATATCCTATTTCAGGCCACTACTTCTGGTAAGCCTCCATATCTTCTGGTGATGGTCCTGGCACCGTTTTTAAATTTCTGTGCACCTCTGGTCGTTTAAGGTCCATTCATCTACCAGGCTACCGGGTCTAATTGATCTTCCTGCATATACAAGAAGTATACCTGTATACCATTTACACACTGCTATCACGGACTTTTCCCTTTGGTGTTATGGACTCTATATTTGATTTTGCCTTTGATGCGTAATTCATCTATATACACATATGTGTTACTTTTTCACTAGTCACTGTCACAAATGCTCACATGAGATGTTTTTGATTTAAATATTTATGCTTACTTTTTTTATATTGTATTCACTTAATAGCGCCACACTGTGCATTTTTTAGTTGCTTTGTTTTCCCTGAGTCTACGGGTGTGTTGGCTGCTTACTTAGTTTGTTTAGCGCAGCGCTGTATCATATTTCCTGAAATTTTGTTTAAAAATTTAATATAGGCATTAGACCTATTCTTCCCTCCCCCCCCTGCGCTTTCCAGCGGAAGTGACACCCTGTGCCTGCTCGTAGGATGCCGCCCCCTTCCGGTTACCTTACTTCTGGTGGAAGCAGTACCTCTGACTGCCCTTCCCAAGATGGCGGCGACGTCCGGAAAAAAAACAAACAATCGGACCAGAACGTCTGCATGCCGTCTGCCACCGCCTGGGAGCAGCGTCCCTGGAGCAATCCCGGCTCTTGCCGAGCACTGACAAGGGAGGAGCCGCCCATCCACCAGGCACTACATCAGCCTGTGGAGATGGGAGGAACCAGCTCTGAGGCAAGTAAAAAAAAAAAAAATTAAAACATAGTGGAGTAGGGAGCCTGGCCTTTCAGGACAGCACTTTGAGAGCTCCTAACTCCCCCATGTGTTCCCTCCAGAGGAAACACGAAAACTGGTGATAAGTGGGAAGGAGACTCCTTTTAAACAAGTTTGGTGGAGGGGCGTTTCCTAACAAGTGGGTGGAGCCACTCAAGGTTCTGTCCTGAAAGATATTAAGGAAAAAATGGTATCGTGCATCCCTACTTCCAATAGTGACAATTACATAACTTTTCTGACAAGATCGATGTTTTATGAACTTTCTAAAAATGTTCTTCGCCTGAAAAAAAAACGAATGCAGCCGCAATATCTAAACTAAAGCTTATTAGAGTGCCTCCACTCTGGTTGAAGGAGCACAGGAGGGACTTTTGGACAGCGTGTGTGCGTGTGTGTGCGTATGCGTGTGCGTGTGTAACAAAATTGAGGTGAACCTCCAGCTCACACTGTAGTTGCACAAGCAGTTACAGCAAGTCCCCCCCCCCCCCCCCCTTTGGAATATATGTGTTATATGAGTAAATAAAAACTGACCATCATTCAATCATCCCAGTCAGTGGTAAATGGTTGGTCTCAACACTCTAAACTACTACATTTACTGTACAGGAGAGCTTTTTCTGTTGGAAAAACAAACAGGCAAGCCTAAAAAAGACTAATGCAGCCACCACATCCAAGTTGTTAAGCTGCAATAGATTGCTGTAATACAATTTTATAATCTATATAAATCCAATAAAGGGGCCATGACCTAAGGTTTTCCCACAATTCAGTGCTGTATATATTCTTTAATGTTCTGTTGGCATGTACAATCTCATGTAAACTGTGCATTAAAATATGCTGAAGTCGGTCTCGTTTGTGTTCAAAGGTGGTTTAACATTCATTTAGAAAGTCAGTGAAATGTACTTTTGTACTGAACAGTTCATATACTAAAAACAACCTCATCACAGGGGGTGCAAGAGCAGGAACAGAAGTGGTATAGATTATTAACATGCATGTATCCAGCCATGTCCAATTCATCTAGTCTTATGCAAGTCACATTTTTGCCCAAAGGCGACAATTACCAAAGCAAGAATTTCAGATTCTGGAATGTAGCGTGCTGATCATAATTTATAAAGAAAGCCATAGTAAATATATAAAACAATCCAGATTAAAGAATGTAAGGCATGTGAGCCAAGCAGTGCTCCTCTAACATGAACAGTTATTACATGACTGGTCTAAGAATTTGGGGTCTGCAGGTGCAAACATGAAATTGTTACCCAATACAGTCATCTAATAGCTAAGGGCACTATTTGTGTCTGTAGTTCTACATTTAACTTAGCTGCTTTACTTGCATTTTAAAAAGTAGCCGTACAAGAACTAGGCTCTTTAAAAGGGATTGTAAATTCTCATTTTTTTAAATTAAAAACACAACATGTTATACTTACCTGCCCTGTTGCAGTGCATTTCCATAGAACAGCCTTTTTTCGGGTCCCTCTTTGGTGCTCCTGGCCCCCTCAGCTCCTTGTGTCCATTCAGACATGGAGCTGCAGCCCAGCCCCCTTCCTATTCTTACTGGCTGACTGACTTTGATAGTAGCGGTTGCCAATGATGCTGCGCTGAGATCTTAGACAATTGGGGGGGAATCAGGGGGAGAGATGTCCCATGCATAGAAAATAAAAAACCTTCTGCTTTTACAAACACTAAGCTACGGTTGACACTAGTGCGACTTCCGATGCGCTGCAAATGTTCATTGAGCTTGCATTGCCATGAATTCACATGTGTTTTTAAGTGACAACCCACACAAACTCCATGCTTTGCCACATTTGAGACTCACATCGCCATAATGGCATGCTAATCGCAAGTGGGGCATCATTACCAATTAGGCTGCATTTACAGCGACGTGTTTTCAAATGCACAGAAAACACCTGATTTGCTGCGTGTTGTGGAAACTCACTGCAAACGCACATCGCACTTGTGTTGCCATTATGGCACTGCAAGCGTGATGCAGATCTGGTTTGGTGCGCTTTTGGAAGCAGCCCAATTGTTGACAACTCAATTGTGGTTAGCAGATGATAAATGAGCTACAAAAAACACGCACTGAAAAGAGTCCAACACGCCACAAGCAAAAAGGTTCTTGAGCTACTTTGGGGCTTTTTTGCACATAGGGCAGCCCACTCAAGTGAATGGGCTGCCCTATGGATGACCCATGTCAGATGCAAGTGGGATCTCGGTTTCTGCCAAGCAGGGTGTCAATGGAATGTGCTTGGGAGGAGAATTTTTAGACAGCAAGGATGAACTGGGAGGAGAAGTTCCAGCCAACCCCCCCCAAAAATACGTTTTTTTGGATAGCATAGAAAAGGGTTAACACACCATTAACATTTGTTTTGCTGTCTGTGCTCATGTTCAGAAGATTTCACCTCACTTTGACAATTTGATTTTGAATTTTGGGTGGTCATTGACACAAGGATCGGTGATAAAGCTTCAGTGGAGACACCTTTTCCTACAATAACTCTTACAGGAATTAATTTTCCTTCCTAGGAGTAGATTTCCTCTCACCTCCTGTTGTCTCCCTCAGTTTGTAAGTAGGAGTCGTTTGTAAGTCAGGGACCGCCTGATACAAGCAAAAATGCTGTTTTTTATTTTCTTTGCATGTCCCTTTCAGATCTACAGCAAGTGCACAGTAGAATGGTTTCTCATCTTATGTGAGCTCTAAGTAAAGTGGTAAGTCAAAAAAACTACAGAGAATAGTGCCTTAGAGGGACATTTTCATTCATAAGACATAGGAGCATGGCCAGATGCCTTGTTGCTGTTTTTTAAATCACATTTCACCCCCTCATGAGGTTCAAATTAAAATGGGTCTGAAATGTACTACTCTATTTGGAGCATTTCCTCCTTGGCAGACATTTCCTACAAAAGCACATTTTAACCATCTTGTGATAGTGGTCCTGTTTTTTGGGCGAGACGAGGACAGCACAAGTCTGAGGGTTTGCGCGTGATTTAAGCTCTGCTCAGACAGTCTGAATTTAGCATGCTGCCTGACAGTGTACTGAGCCACAGGTCTTCAGCAAGCCAATACTCTCGTTAAAAAAAAAAAAAAGAAAAAAATAAGTTTGTTCTACTCAGCAGACTGTCCCCCATAGCAATTGTAAAATGTACATTTCTTTTTTTAACAGTAAAGGTTTTTATTTAACAAATCAGCATTACAAAATCATCAGTGTGCGACAGTTAGTATTCAGTCATTACATCATTATGGTAAAGCATCCCTTTAAGGAAACAGTGCCGGATCTCACATATGCATATTTACTAGCTTCCTGTATATCTTGTAACATATAGAGAGAATGGAACAACAATATTGCGCTTTTTACATATAACCCGTTCTATCCTATTTCCAACTTACATCCAAGTATTGGGCAGCCTTATTAGTAATTCCCCTTCAGTCTTCATCCGCCTATTCCCCATCTCCCTCCCCAATGAGATCGTAGGATATTCCTATTTGGAGCCAGCTCTGAGTATCAGCAGGTTGCGTGTTCACCACCCCCCCAGAGCCAGTATGTGTGTGAACAGTTCCTCCGATTAAATACAATCGTCGTCTGTCACGGTCCGACGACCCCCCGTGTCCGAGGGCAGGGCAAGCCCCAAGCCAAGACTGGGGAATCCGTCACTCGGTCCCCAGCTCCCGGTCCCTCAACCACGCGTAGCCATCCAGGCCGACCAGACCTTATTAAATTTAGCAGGACACTGTCTGCTTTCATATGTAAGTTTGTACAGTGGTAGCACTGAGTCTACTGCCTTCTTCCAGGACCCGAGGGTGGGGGGCTCAGCTGACTTCCAATGTAGCATTATCTCCCTCCTTGCATAGAACAGCATAAGTGTTAGAGAGTTTAGTGTATCTGTCCCCTTCAACATCACCCAAGTAGCTCAACAGAAGCAGCATGGGATCAGGTGATAACTCAGTTCCACATATGTCATTTAACACCCCTGTAACCCCTTCCCAGTATGGTCCGAGCTTCGAGCATGCCCACACCATGTGCCAAAATGTCCCCTCTCCGCTCCTGCACCGAGGGCATGATGGATCGACATGGGGATAAATTTTTGCCATCCTATGCGGAGTGAAGTAGGCCCTATGAAGAAACTTCAACTGCATGAACCTGTCCTTAGCTGCCATCACAGTTGGGATGTAGGTTGAGACACAGTCCTCCCATTCCTCCTCCCCCAGTGCTTGAATATCCTCCTTCCATTTGTCAAACGTACGGGTGGGCTTAATGTCATGTGCTACCGTCAGGTACATGTACAATGTGGATAGGGGCTTCCCCATTGCACTTGAGGTCAAAAGTCGCTCAACTGAGTCCGGTTCCAGAGTCAGTTTATCCGGAAATTGCGCCCTCATCGCGTGTCTCAATTGCCAGTATCTGAACTCAAAAGTTCGTGGGAGAGAGTACTGTCGTTTAAGGTCGTTGAAGGACGTTAGCCTACCATTGGTTATAACATGTTTTAGAGTGGTTATTCCCCGTGTAGCCCACTGGGAGGGATCTGGAATATCATAGAGATGGGATAGGGTAGGATTACCCCAAAGCGGAGTGTGAGGAGATACGCGATTTGGCTCAGCATATATTGCCCTGGCCTCCCTCCACACTCTAATGGTAGTTTTCATTGGGGTCGTCAGAGGGTAGGGTGCCTTGGAACCCCTGTACACTAGGTTTGACAGGGCCGCGTAGGAGCCCAAGATGGCAGCCTCGAGTCTAACTGCAGGGTTTTGTCTGGGCTGAGAGAACCACCAGCGCACCGTAACCAGTACAGCGGCCCAATAGTATATCAAAAAATTTGGCAGGGCAAGTCCCCCTCCTGATAGAGGAAGGTAAAGCACCCTCTCTTTGCCACTCTGGGGGGTCTCCCAGCCCAGATGAAAGCGGTCAAAATCCCCTCTAGCCGTCTAAAAAAGGACTTGGGTATGTGGGATGGTGTGTTACGGAAGAAATACAGAAATTTCGGGAGAAATACCATTTTAAGCAAATTAATTCTGCCTACGGGGGTGAGCGGTAAGGAACGCCAGGCCGTGCATTTTACTGTGAGTTGGGAGATAAGGGGCTGCAGATTTTTTTTCCAAAAACTCGTGGGTAGCGTTTCTGATTTTCACACCCAGATACGTGAACTCGTCCACCCACTGTAGTGGGGTGGCAGTGTCCACTCTGGGAAGCATGGGATGAAGTGGAAACAAGACCGACTTGTCCCAATTTATGCGGACACCTGAAAATCGGGCGAAGTTTTCAAATAGGTTTAAAGCTTCCTGCAATGATTGATTGGGATCAGCAAGATAAAGTAATGTGTCGTCCGCGTACAGGGACACTTTCTCTTCAATTGTGCCTACCGTTATTCCCTTCACCCTTGCTTCCGCCCTCAAAGTGATGGCAAGGGGCTCTATCGCCAAGGCGAAAAGCCCCGGCGACAAAGGGCAACCCTGACGTGTGCCCCTACCCAGGGGGAAAGAATCAGAGAGGGTTCCGTTAGTGCGAATCCTAGCTGTGGGGTTGGCGTATAGCATCCGTAACCATTTTAGGAAATTCGTCCCGAATCCAAATCTCGAGAGGACCTCCCATAAAAAGACCCATTCTACGGAGTCAAAGGCCTTCTCGGCGTCAAGGGAGACCACCACTCCCGCTGACTCCGCCTGCGCCCTATCCATATGGGTAAAAAGCCTCCTGATGTTGATGTCCGTTCCCCTCCCCGGCATGAACCCCGTTTGGTCCGGATGTATTAGGGCTGTTATTACTGTGTTAAGTCTCATGGCCAACACCTTGGCCAGGAGCTTAGCATCAACATTTATTAGGGAGATGGGGCGATAAGATGAGCATAGAGACAAGTCTTTCCCTGGCTTGGGGATCACGACAATCACTGCCTCACTTAATGATTTTGGAAGTGTCTCCAGTCGTTGCGCCTCCTTTAGCATAGCCTGTAATTTCCCTGTCAGCTCCTCAGCATACTGTTTATAGAACTCAACGGGTATCCCGTCCGGACCCGGAGATTTGCCCGACTGGAGTGACTTAAGGGCTTTAAGTAATTCGTCTGTGGTGATGGGGGCATCAAGGTTGTCACGATATTTTACCGTCAGGACCGGGAAGTCAATGGGCTCTAGGTAATCGGTCAGTTCGTCTCTAGTGTATGTGACCCTAGTGCCATAGAGCTTCCTATAAAAGGAGGCAAAGCTATCGTTTATCTCTTCTGAGTCGTATGTGAGACGTCCGTCAGGTCCTTGAATGTGTGGTATGCACATCCCCCCCTGTTGTTCCCTAGACAACCAAGCTAATAACTTCCCTGACCTCTCCCCCTGTTCGAATATACGTTGTGTCTGGGCGAGAAGGCTTTTTCGAGTGAGGGAAGTGCAAATCTGGACAACCTCCCCGGTCAAAAGTTGAAGCGTGTCATAGTCACCAGGGTCCTTCGTCCTAAGGAACTGTGCCTCTAACAGGTCTGCCTTCCTCTCTGCGTCAGATAAGTCCGCTCGCCTCTCCCTACGAACCCTGGCTATAATAGTCTGGTATCTCCCTCTGGTGTATGCTTTGAAAGCATCCCAAACCGTCAATGCACTGGCCGAGCCAGGGTTGGTATCCCAGTACTCCCTCATAGCCCATCCGAAGTGCCCATCCACCGTCTCGTCCGACACCCAGAATCTGGACAGTCTCCACAGGGATAATCCTGGAGTGTGAGATAGTTCCAGTGTCAGGAGGAGTGGTGCATGATCGGACACGCCCCTGGGAAGGATTATGATGTCTCTAACTCTAGACAGGGCGGTACGGTCCACATAGGCCAAGTCGATCCTGGAAAAGGATCTATGTGAGGCTGAGTGGCAGGTGTAGGCCCTATGGTGAGGATTCCTCCATCGCCACACATCCGTCAGACCGTATAGCTCCGCCCAGTCTGCGGAGCCGGGGTGGGGGTGCCCAATACTGGACATCCTGTCCACCTCCGGATCGGGGGCCATATTAAAATCACCCAAAATAGCTATATTGTCACTTTGAAAGTCCGCTATCTTAGCGGCTACCTGGTGCAGAAGAGGTATCGATGCCGGGGGGGGGGGTAGGTACACCCCCACTATCACCCATCTCATAGAATGTATCTGAGCGTGAATCACCACATATCTACCCTCCGGGTCGAGTACCAGGTTCAGCAGCCTAAAGGGGAGAGATTTATGGACTAGGACACTTACGCCCCTCGCAAAGTTAGAGTATGTGGAGTGATAATGATATCCAATCCAGGGTTTCTTTAGGGCCATAGTTTTCCTACCCACTAGGTGGGTTTCCTGTAGTATACAGACATGTGGGCTGTGAGCTTTGATGAATTGGAACACCAGTGATCCCTTAACCTCAGAGTTCAGACCCCTGGTGTTCCAGGACAAAATACTAAGGGGTGCCATATTTGTACGGTATATTGGGGATGCGCAAATTACAAGGGTACTCTTCCCTCGAGGCTGCCAACCCGACGAATACAACACATAAAGCCATACATTACTGACATTTGCAATGCATTTATAACCCATTTTTGCAAAACCAAACTTTTCAAAAACAAACGTTTAACCCAAAACAGTAAATCTGCCCTTATGGGGCCACTAACCCCTCCCCCCACCCCACCCAACCCCTTGAAACTGAGGCAGGCTTCCATCCCAACAAAAATCAGCACGCCGGCTGCAGAGGGGGTCCTGTGCAAAAGGCGGTTCAACCCCCCAAGAGTCCCTGGGGGTCTCAGGTGAGCCGAGTCGCTGTCCTCTAACCTGGGGCCCCGCCGGGGCACCACCAAATCTTTCGGGGGGGACCCGCAATACGGAGGGTAACCGAAACAAGTCAATGAAACATTGGGCTGGGCCCGACCCTGCATATATATAATAAAAAATAAAAGGAAAAAAAAAAGGGGGGAAAAGGCAAAAATGGTGAAACAGATTTTTTTTAGAAAAAAATGAAGAAGAAGAGGGGTAATGCCGCCATCTGAATGTGTGTAGTGAACCGGTTCCCTGAGGTCCCTGTAGGAGAGGAACATTACTACTTCCACTTAGAAGTTCTCCTGGTGTACGCCACCAGGGGCACTGGCTTATTAGTTGTGGGTCCCTCATGGAGGCTGTCACATTTAGGATCAAGTAAGCAGGTGGAACTGAACTGCCTCATATTAATACTCAGGGCCCAGTATATTCAAACGTGAACAGGTGGTGATTCCATATCAAGCTCTCGGTTGTCGGTCCTGGGGTAGTGTGTCAAGCCAGGCGGATGCCTCCCTGGGGGAGGTAAAAAAGCGGACTGATTCGCCATCCTGGACCCTCAAACGCGCTGGAAATAGGACACTGTAGCGGATGTTGCGCGTCCGCAATGCCGCTTTCACATGGTCAAATGACTTCCTGAGTTTGTGTTTCTATCAAGTAGTCAGGAAAGATCATCAATTTGTTGTTTTGAAACCGTAGGTCACCCACATTCCTAGAAGCTCGCAGGATCTCGTCCCTATCTCGAAAGTTGAGAAGTCGAAGAATAAAAGTACGAGGAGGGGCCCCTGGAGGGCCAGGTTTTGGTGGAATTCTATGCGCCCTTTCCACTGCATATTGGGGGGATAAACAAGCTTCCGGTAGAAGGCTGCGTAGCATGTCCTCCACAAAGCATGTGGGGTTGTTGCCCTCAGCCCCCTCCGCCAATCCCACAATGCGCAGGTTGTTGCACCTGTTCCTGTTCTCCGCGTCCTCTGCCCTGTACTCCAGGGCCTTAACCTTAGTTTGGAGAGTATGAAGTGCTGCACTGTGTTGAGCGACTGTGTCCTCTGCGTCACTGACCCTCTGTTCTGTTTCTGTCACCCTGGAACGGAGCTTGTCCATATCCTGTCGTAAGAGGCCCACATCCATTTGTACTGCGTCTATTTTTGCAGTAAGCGTGGATTGGCATGTGGCTATAGCTGCCATGACCTCTGCCAGCCAGGGGGGTCTGGCCTCAGCAGCCTCCATTAGTGCAGTCTGCAAGGCCCTGTGTACACTGCGTGTGGGTCTGGGTGCTTGTGAGGGTGCATCTCTGGGGAGGAAGGGAATTTATAATTTTTCCCCTTACCGGCCGCTGCGCCCGACTGGCGTCACCTCATTCAGGATCCGCTGGGGTCCCCTGCGTCTGGAGTTCCAATCAGGTCCAAACGGAGTGACCCTGATGGTGCTGGGGCAGGATGAGAGAGGGCTCCCTGGGTCCTGGAATCAGCTCCGGCTCCTCCTCCGGCGGCTCCGGCCGCCCTTCTAGGCGAGACCGCGGCTTCACTTGGGGCCTAGTGGAAGTAGGCCTCCACGTCCACAACAAGGGAGGCCCAAGTCCGGGGGACGGCGGCCAGCCGGCGGCCGCGACGGAAGGGAGAGGAGAGTCCGTCAGCGCCCGCTACCTCCGCCGATAGTTCAGGCCGCTCCTCTAATCGAGACCGCGGATTCACCCGGGGCCTAGTGGAGTCGTAGGCCCCGCGTCCACAGCAAGGGGATCTCCGGTCCGGCGGATGTCAGACCGGCGGCGTCCGAGGCAGGAGGGGAGTAGGATTAGGGTGTCCACTGGCCTCAGGGTTCAGTTTGTTTGCCGATTTGGTGCCGATGGCTGCGGATTTTAGAGTAGGCCTCGGCGGAGCTCCAGAACAGGCGACTGCTCACCTCGCCATCTTGGACACGCCCCCCCAAAATGTACATTTCTAATCTAAAGTGGGGTACACACTAAGAAAATCAGGCAGTCTGATTTTTCTCGATGTTTCACAGCAAATCAGAACCGATTAAATAAAATTTGTACGAAAATTCTTGTACTAAGGCTTTTTTGCTGTTTATGGTTTCTGATCATGCGCAGTCTGATTTCTCTTGTAAGACAATTTTGAATTTTGTCCCTTCGGCTGTCTAAAGTGGTGTACACACCGTACGAAAATGCTTTGGACGAAAATGTTCCCCCGATTTTCTTAGCGTGTACGAGTTCTTGTCCATTAGTACATGGGCTGCATAGGCCCCTTTACCATAAGTCCTTGTTCTGCATTCACCTCACACTCACCAACCGCAGTCCTACTACAGTCTGATTTCAGGGAACAAATCGCAACTTTACAACCCTTATCAAATAGATAATAAAATGCTAAGGCAGGGAGGAAAAACTCAATTTTCAAGGTCTGCAAAAGCTCTCTCTACATAGAGTGAGATTAAAAGGCCGAACTACAAAATTAAACATGTACAAAGCAGATTCATTTATAAAGGAAAAGCTATCAGCAACCACTAAAAGTCATGAGATCAGGAAACAGCTGAGGAGCACAATGTTCTCTAAAGACATCCTGACCATGATGTGTGAAGTTTAGCTCTGAGGTGTAAGAACATAATATAGACCACCAGTGCAATGTCACTCATAAAAAGGGGACTGAAACACAAACATCTGTATCAGTAAAGAATAAAACATAGCAAGACTGAATTAGAATTAAAGATAACACTTTTTTAGTTTTAGATAGAGTGGAGAGGTATTAGAACACCTGTCTGATTTACTGTTAACACAGAGGCAGCAGTAAAAACTGACAGAGTCGGGCGGCAGAATGAAAGCCCATTCAAAATTTTGGGTTGGCACCAAAACCAGGAGAAAAGAAAAAAAAAAAATCTTCCAATGGACATACTGTTCCTGATAACCCTGTTGGGTGACAAATAGGGTTTCCCTCACACTTCCTGTTTTGGCTATGAAAGGAGAAGTGAAGGGAAATCTCAAAGAGGAGAGATAAAAAAACCCCAAAACAATCAGATGTTCTAACCCTTTTGCGTTTCCCAAAATTGAAAAAAAAAAAAAAGTTCCTATTTAAAGCCATTTATAGTTGTGCAAGTTTTAATTGTAGCAGTGGGTGGACAACCTATGCCACTCCAACCGTGATGAAACTACAAGTCCCATGAGGCACTGCAAGACTGACAGCCACAGGCATGGTTCCCAGAAGCATGGTGGAATTTGTAATGTTACTAGAGCTGAAGGGCTGCGGCTGCCTGCCCCATTATAATGAAAACTTACACCACTATAAATTGTTTTCATTAAAGCTTACTTAGGTTCATCACAAAGTGGTGTCGATGTGTTATAATTAAAGCGGGGTTCCACCCAAATTTTGAATAATATCTGTATGTATTCTCTTCCTTGCCTAGATGCTGACATGCTGTTTAAAAAAATTTAAATCGCCGTAATTACCTTTTATTTTTCTATTCTTCTTTGCACTTCCTGGTTCTCCTCCCGTGGGAGTAGGCATGTTTCTAGCCTCTTCCAGACTCCTGGGAGCTAGTCTCAGGCTTCCCAGGATGCCACTGAGCATGTGCGGGAACGAGCGGTGAATGCTGGGAGCACAACATTCACCACATCCAGGAAATAAATGCTTGTGGGCTTCAAATGCCCACAATGAAGATGGAAACCGCCTGCAGTGAATAATATAAGTTATTCTTTCCGACGAAATCTGACACAGGCGGACATATTACACACAATATGTGAGTATGTAATGCTGAGAAGAAAAGTTTGTGAATGAACTCAAAAAAAAAAAACGATAGATAGGTGGACCCCCGTTTTAATGGGGGAAGCCTTTTTTATGCCCCTGTGCTTCATGGGATCGCAACGTCAGAATTTTAGACATTAATATAGGGGTTTTTAATGGGGCTCATTCTAATTGGTTAGGGTTATGTGACCAAGGTAGGGATTGGTCAGTTGAGGTCAGATGACCTTTCAGAACCTTCTAGAAGGCCTTTTTGGCCTATTTAAGGAGCTGCTTCCCATGGTTTTCTGTCAGTCGCCAGAGAAGAGACAGCACAAGGAGGAATTGAACCTTGAAAAAAAAAAAAAACACGCATCACGCTGTATAGCCCAGATGGACAAATTCAAGAAGAGTCCATTCAATTGCACAAGGATCATCTATTGTGCACTCTAACACCCCCCGGCATTTTTAGTGCACCGCGGAGGGACAGATGCAGCATTCAGCACCACTGACAGGCTATACCAATCTGTGGCTGGGCAGGACTGGCCCTATGCATTCAGAGACAAATGCCTAGAATGCAGAAGACCACTTCTGTTCCGGGCATTAATCTAAAAAAAATTCAGGTGAACATACAAACTGCATTTAAGTGGATTTAATGTGCACTTTATCAGATTACCTTTCGCCTAAGTCGAGCTGCATTTATTAGTTCTCCATTATGTGCCACAGCAATCTTTCCATGGAGCGTTTCAACGACAAACGGCTGACAATTCTCCAATGCAGAATTTCCTGATGTCGAATACCTTGTGTGCCCAATTCCCAAGTTGCTCATGTTCAGTTTCTTCAAACTTTCCTCACAGAACACGTGATTGACCAAACCCATTCCCTGTAGGAGAGATAAAAGCATTAGCATAGCACTGGAAGACTTGATGGCCATCCAAGCCATAGAGTAGTTCTACTACACCAACAGCCCAAAAGCTAGTCCCTGTATGGCGGACAGATTGCAGTCCGAGCATAGCACTGAAGACTGTACGAAAGCCTACAGTATTTGTACGCTACAGTCCCAAAGTTATTCCCCGGAAGGGGAAGAAACAAATTATAGTTCATTCCATTCAGCAGTGGTGATCAAGTTTCTTGATATAAGGGGCTCCAAGTGCAACCTTATCACCAAAAGGCCACCCATAGTGTGAATGTAATTCTCCCAAAAGCCAGACATACCCCAAAAGATGGTCAGACTGCAGAAATGCTTTATGAGGTGGAGATTTGGACATGCTTTGGGAGACAGTTATAGCCTGGAGAAACATAACAAGACTGCTGGAGACTACATCTATTCCAGCCCCTTAAAGCCATGCTTCCACATCTGTGTTCCCTAAAACCCACTTGTGACACAGCAAGATCTATTAAAGATCAGAGAAAAAAAAAAAAAAAAAAAAAGGAACCATAGCACAGAAAAAAGTAAGATAGTATGAAAAAGCCACACATAACCCTGCCACAGGTCCTCCACCTAATTCAGGGTTTTGATCAATATTCAGAATTCAAGGTTATTGATCAAAATCACTTTTTTAAAAATGGAGAACCCCTCTTTACCACCTGATTGCCCACTGCAAATCAGATCTAAATTTAAAAATCTGGGTATTGATAGTCAACTATCGCGGTTTTAGGATAATAGTTTGACCTCTTGCATTTCCCTCCTTTCGCACCAAGGTTGCTCAACGGGTTAAACTGCCTCTTTGATGAGACGAGTGAACCTATTGAAATGGTCTTTTTCTTCCCAAATTTTTATATATACAGTGTTAAACAGCAGAGTGAATTTTTTGTGCGATTGACTCAATTGTTACAAATTTGAGGCACCCCAAGTCTTCCTGGGAGTCGTTAGCTACCTTTCAATTGCCTACTAATTGAGGAGGTTTGGCACTTCCCAATCTCCTCATGTATTACTATGCAGCCTAAATCATTTATGTACATTGGTGGATGTTTCCACAACTTAAAGCAGTGTTTCTCAACTCCAGTCCTCAAGGCGCACCAACAGGTCGTGTTTTCAGTATTTCCCTCAGATGAAACAGCTGTGGTAATTACTAAGGCAGTGAAACTGATCAAATCACTTGTGCAAAATAATGGTAAGCCTGAAAACCTGTCCTGTTGGGGCGCCTTGAGGACTGGAGTTGAGAAACACTGACTTAAAGAATAAGTTCACCTTTGGAATCATGTTACACGTTCCACTCGGTTTTAGGGTGTAACATGATCCCTGCACTCCCTGTGACAGCAGTACAGGCAGAAGTTCACCTGTACTAGCGGTCACTTTTTGAAAACCGCAAAGCCGTGCAGGACTCCACCCACACGGCAACATTCACACCGCTCGTGTGTGAATGAACTACATACTTTGCAGATGTTTGCTTGTAGTTCTCAATGAACTACCACAGCGCTGTGGCACGCCATGGTAGTTCATGGATTCTCCCTGTCAGATTGTATCTGCTTGCCATATGGAATGTATGGGCACACAAATACACTGGCAGATCTGCTGGAGACCAGCATGGCACCAGCAATTTGCTGATCACTGGTATAATGCTTTACAGGCTCCCAAAAAATGCACTTTTCTTTTTTTCCCCAGGTAAAAAGTGCACTTATTCTTTTTCTCTAAGTGAACTTATCCTTTAAGGCCACTACTGATATGGGGGCTGCAATAGTCTCTTGGTATGAAAGATATCTATATATCTATATACACACACACACACACGGTCATTCTATTATACGCAGCTTCGACACGCCACGGAGGCTTAATTTGGGCTGCACGATGTATGCCTCAGCAATACAAGGCTTGAACGCTCCCTCCTACACTCTGATCACACAGGCCTTATCTCCTCCTATTACAACTTCCTTAAGGATCAGCAGTCAATATCAATACTTAATATGCAAAATAGATGGTTGGGGGGACATCCCGAATCTTACTTTAGAAAATTGGCAGGAATTTTACACACACTCTAATACAGTTCTCGGCCAGGGCCAGACTTATCCAGCTACGCTATTTGCAAAGATTATACTATACACCAACACATCTGTTTCATATGTGCAAGAAACCCACCCCAACAGGTCATAAATGTGACTGAGCAGGGAGACTGAACTGGCCACGGGTTACAGCATATCGCAGATACATTTGCTCTCCAACATCTTCTGCCCTAAGTGGTGCCTTCTTGGTATATCTGAGCAGCTGGAAGCCTCCGCTGTAACCAAACTGACAGACTCACCCAGGACAGAGGCTTTGGAGGGACTGAATGCTAGCCTCTTGCCTACCGACTATGGGCCCTGGCATTTGAGGGAGCTACAAGAATTTAGGAAGATATTCTGTTATATAATGCAAAAGGACGTTATTAAGGAGGCCATGATGGTCTCTGCCACCTTGGGGTGGTTGGTATATTGTCTCATTTTGTTGTGTACTCTTTGCTGGGTCGTTTGGGGTGTGGCTGTATTTCAATGTTCTATTGTGTGTCTGCCTTGGATATTATAATATGTGCATGTAGATTAGCTGTGAGATTGGTGGGGGCAAATTCCTCCAACAGCTCTCACTGCTGATTGGACAATCTACCCTGCCCGGAATGCAAAGGTGGGGGGGGGGGGGGGGGGGGTATGGGGTGGAATTGTCCAGAGTATTACTTGTGTTTTCCACAAACAGTCCATGTTCAGCAACCAAACAAGTATTGTCTTGTTATGTTTGTTAGGAGGAGCTCCCCACTCCCTCATTAAGTACCTCTCATTAGTGTCCACTTGTGTCATGGGTGGAGACCTCAAAGTTCTCCCATATAGAAGAGTGTATTGCTCTCATGGTTCAGAGAAGCAGGATCTCCCAATCTATGGATAGTGTGGGACCCACCAATCATGGGGTACTTTGCAGTTAAGTGGGCTTGGCACCATATAGCAATATGGTGTGACCAAATCCCCATATTTTTGATAATGTTTTTTGAAAATGTTTAAGCGTTTTAAACTAGCCTTGCTGGAGGTAAATCTTTTTTGCATATGTGCGCTGTAATATTTTTGTTCTGCTGTATGGTCTTATGGCTACACCATCTTTAATGCATCTTTTAGGGTTTGCCCCCCAAAATATTTTGTTTCTCTATTTAAAAAGGTCTAATGCGCTTTTGGGAGATCCTGGATTGGATACCCTAGGTTACCAGATTAATCCTCTAATATGACCTCTCCACCAAAATATCCAATATGGACCTTAACTGCTTTCTGACCAACGAATGAAGACCGTTCCATTTAACAATTTAGGTTTGCTTACAATTTCATTCTCTTAATATGATCATGGTAATGTGCTACAGTTTATAATATCTATCAGAGTTCATGCTATAGTGATTGACCATTTTAATTTAATTAACCTTTTATTTATTATGCATTATAATATTGTGGTTTTCCAAGAGGCAATATTTGTTTACTGGCATGAGTAGGCAATGCAGAGTGGGTTGTTTTGCATGGATAGCCATGCAAGATACATTGTGGGGGTGGAGATTTGATGCTCCAATCGCAACTTCCTAGCCATTGAAGTTGAGCATGCTCAGTGATCTGTACGCTTCCTGATGACGTATTATTTACGAAACGTACGTCCATGCACGTGTGGACCGCACAACGGCTCTGGACGTGAGCCCAGCAGCAAGCGGTTCCATAATACAATTTCTGCAGGCTATGGCACACCTAAATGTAAGCAGACAACCTTCATGTACGATTTTAAATAAACCAACAGTATTACGCTATGTAGTGTCCCTTTGTTGCTTCCATATGGGATATTTTGGTGAAGAGGAGGTCATATTACAGAGGATTCATCTGGTAACCTAGGATCTCCCAAAAGCGCATTAGACCTTTTTAAATAAGTAGAGGTCACATCCATCTGGTAAACCACTTTCAATTTAGAGCACATTCGGTGGAGAGAGATAGAGAAATATATCTATATATGGAATTCCTTCTTGTTTGATATAAGGAAATATTGCACTTTATGCACACGCTCACGTTAATTTATGTTATATGACATATAAGCAACAATACAATCACTTGGCGCCCCCTATCACTTAATTTGGTTTTACTTGCACAGTGATAGGTTCACTGTTTTTGGGGGAGCAGCTTTGTACACAAAGGTATATATATATCTTGGCGCAAGGTCTCTTTTTTTACAAACATTTTCTTTGCCAGGAAAACAATTTTTCTAGGCTGGACCCATACAAAAGGTCCTGCGCCTTGGGTCATGAAAAAAAAGTTAATTAATCAGGCCCTGCCACTCTATAAATTAACATATTAGGCAAGAGGATGTCCTCAAACGTTTTATAAGGTATGGGGTCCATGGTTCGACACTCAGGATACTAGCGATTCTATGCTGTCCAATTTCAGACCCCATTTAGCGAAGGGATGATTACAGGACCTTGATATTTCTGAGCACAAAGAGCTCCATGGCCACCACATTATTTCCTAGATCTGTACAAGTCGCTGGGTGAATGAAAGTGTATACACTATATTGTCCAAGTAGAGGTTTATACATTCAGGCAAGTTCCTGCACTGTTCAGAGTTCTGTTTCCCCCATTTTTTCTTCTCTTCACCTTGCACTTTATCAAAATTTAATAATGTATTTGAGATGCTCTTTTGGGTCATGTCCCGTTTGTCCTCTATTACTTTACTGGGATACAAGTCCTGTGGTGCCCATATGTATTATGCGCTAACCTTTGTCTGCATCTTCTGTATGATTGACATTCCATTTTGCAAATGTACATTTGCCTATGTTTGCCTTGCATGCTTTTCAATAAAAAAAAAAAAAAAAAATATAGTATGAAATAAAGCAAACCCTTTAGCTACTGAAACCTAGGTCTACAGACATTTTTCTTTAGTGGTCCGAGTAAGCACCCACGTAGGGTAAACAGACTGTCTGCAGGGGCCCAGAGGGCCACAAAAGTGCCAAAAGGGGTGCAGGTTTGCCTTAGGGAAAATTAAAGCAAAAATTGTCTAGTCTCAAAAACTATAGAAGCATTCACTTCCATGTGTGAACAGGATGCAAGGGGAGTAAAGAACAGGCAGGTATAAGCAGCTCATTGAAATGAATGCATAACTTTGCTCTGCATGGGCAAAACACAACTCGCTTTTGGCAACATCTCCAGCAGGCTGAATTTTCTTTGCGACAATGCAGCTTTCAATCTTCTCAAAATACTTGTCAAACTTCTGTATGTACTTCCAGAATTTCATAGGGACCACCTTTATGTGTAATTTAGTATAAAAATTGACTCTTCGGTGCAAAAGACATTTACAGGCATATAGAAATCATGTGCCAGTATGGTCTACAGCAGGGGTCTTCAAACTATGGCCCTCCAGTTGTTCAGGAACTACAATTCCCATCATGCCTAGTCATGTGTGTGAATGTCAGAGTTTTACAATGCCTCATGGGATGTGTAGTTCCATAACAGCTGGAGGGCCGTAGTTTGAGGATCCCTGGTCTACAGAAACCCTTGGGATTTGGTGCAACACAATGCTGAAACCCCATGGGAAATGACTGGGTACCAGGTCAGCCAATTGCCTGCACTGTCATGTGGAAGGCAGGGAGCAAATCACATGCTCTTAAAATACCTAAATGTATCAGGTACATCACTTTGCTTCACTGAATGAAGAGATCATTTTAGAAAGTTCCTTGGCAATCATGGGTGTCAGTGGGAAACCCAGGTACGCAATGCTAATGAGACAGTCAATGTAAACCTATGGCTTCTAGGGAGAATCTAGGGAGAATTAAATTGGGACTGCCCAAGTCAAACCACAGACATTACAGCAGGTTAAGTTTTTGGGGTTGGCTTTTAGACTTTGGGAGGTCTCATAGGCCTCGCAGACACGGCTTCTAGGACTTGTCTATTCTTCAAAAGCATAAAGATGATCAATTTTACCTTGTGCATTCTGTATGTTGGAGCAGCACCTCCATCACTTGTCACAATGCCAGCACTTTCCTGTCCCCTGTGAAGATTAAATTAAACAAGCATTAACAAATTAGATATTTAAATATTTGTATAATTCTCTGCATTTCATGTCCTTGCACACTTGTACATGATCAGTTTTCTGATAATACACAAAAATGTATCAGATAAAAAAGGTGACAGGATGTCAAACAGATGCAAATTTTAGGGAAACTCAAAATTGGACTGCTGCCTCTCCCCCCCATTTTATCATAAACATAGATATGAGCCTTGATGCACTCAGATTTTTTTTTTACAAGATTTTAATAGGTATTTCCATGCTTTATCAGCCTACAGTTCTTTAAAGCTGAATGCTGGAAAACACCTTTGCTGCCACTGTGTTACATGCTGGATGTCCAGTGTGCTCCTGTTCCTTTAAGGGGGATTGGGCTGCCTCCAGGCCCACTTGGTCCCTCATCTATCCACTGAATGCATGTGCTCCCACTGTGGAGATGCTCATAAATTCAGTAGTGTTAGGACTGCAAGCATACACAGGGTGCCGTGAGGAGGCCTTGCAGCTTACGCATGCGTTTGCAAATGCGTGCTAACTAAACCCCTTTTTTTAACGCAGACTGTTGGACAGGTTAATTCGGTTTGTCAGCAAACTGGTTGGTGAGTTGAACTATGGAATGTTCCGTTTGTCTTTTATGCGTTTGCCCTTCCATCTGCTCCTTGCTGTGAAGGCCAGTTGTAGGTGGGGGCAGGGGCCATTTGTTTGTTACTGGAAAACTGAAATCCTCCTTTGCAGTGGGGCTGTGCCCACACTGCAAAAGTGAACTGCCCGTTTAATCTATAGGATTCTAAGAACATTTTTTACAAACCCAATCTCTGCTCCCGGGGCAAACAGTGTTTCCACCCAGCAGTGGGCTGTCCTTTGGTGTCCTCAGGTCTAATGCAGGGCTATAGGGGCTGCATCAGTCTTGACATCAAAGGACCCTTCCATAGGAGAGTGCAGGGAAGGAGACGCTGCAGGGCCTGATCTAGCAATGTGAAGGACCCTGTAGAAGCAAAACCTCTTTTCATGGTCTCCTAGGCATAAAACAAGTAGTTAGCCTTAGCAGCAAGGGTGCAGTCCCACTGCAAGGAAGGACTTTGTTTTCCCCAAGTTCAGTTTAACAGGATAAGCTCACCTTTTGTAAAATGTTACACCCATATTCAGAGTGCAACATGTTACAGATGTACCGGCCCCCCGGTTACCCGCTTCGATAGCTAGCAGGAGACAACGACCCCCCCCCCCTTGCTAGCTGTAACAACCTGCAATAGACAAGGCCGTGTCAGCCATTCACAATGTTCAATGCACAGTGTTGCAGCCTTTGCAGCAGTCGGCTTGTAGTTCTCAATGTGGTAGTTCATTCATGCTTCCTGTCAGAGTGCAACTGCCTGGCTGTATCAGGAGGTATGGCCAGACAGCTACACAGACAGTCTGAAGGACTGTGGCATTACACCCATGATCTACTGATCATGGGTGAAATGCTTTACAGATCCATTACAGAAAAAAATTCATTTTTTTTTACATGCAAAAAAATTAGCATTTCTAAAAAGGAGAACTTCTCCTTTAAGCTAAGCATTTTATTTAAGATACCCTATTACAGCACATAATATAAAAACAAATGGAAAGGAATAAAGAAAAAATGTTTGAGTTATTGTCTTTAATGTCAACTTTAATGGCCTTTACATTTTTTTTTTTATCCATATGTTTATTGAATTTTTCACAGGGTATCAGTACAGACGGTTGATGTATTAGCAGGGTTACATAGATTAGTATACAGTGCGGTAACTAATGTCATTCTGTAACAAATATATGTAGCGAATACATAATCTTTAGGTTGTAGTTTGATGAGTGTAGGCGCCATCTCCAATCCCCGGCACCCCATCTGGGTAGGCCTTTACATTTTTTATGGGCCTAAGTGTTTACAATTTCCTTTTACATTGTAATATTCTTGCTATTCCATATTTTTATTGTTGCATTAAATGTAGAACTACCGTATGTAGATCAGTGACTAGAGAAGGCAGCTTAGATTTATCACCCTGCCTTTCTTCTAAACACATTTTAAGATAAATCAATGACGCAGGAGTGTAATGAGTCCACTGACCCATAGATTTGCATTGTGAGTAAAGGGCCACCACGGAGGCAGAAAACACAATCTGTGTAATAAGCAAATATGGCTGCCCACAATCACATTCATAAAAACCCTAAAACAATATTTGTAAACCATTTTAACAAACAACCTATCAGATTTACATATATGAATCAGGACGGTAGTCTGCGAGATAGTAAGTGACTTGAGAAATGCACCAAGGTGGACATTGACATCATTTGAGTGCCTCCTGCTCATTTAATAAGCCTAATGATCTTCGGCATACAATCTCATGGACCTGCATTTCAATTCAAGTTCCAGTGGGGCTAGGCAAAGTTCTTGCACTAGGGTCCTCTATTCAAATCCAATCCAAGACCCTATCTGCGTAGTGTTTCCATGTTCTTTCCTCCCACACCCCCAAGACATGCTGGTAGGTTAAATCTAAATTTTGGGTACAGTGATACTCGCGCTCTTAGTCCTGTGTCCAGCAGCTATCCTGCGGCATACTGAACACCAGGTGTTAACACCAAAGACACCTTACTTTTTTTCTCAAATGAACCCAAAGCATTTTCTGACGAGCTGGTGATTGTGACATCACCACCTTTTTTCTGCAACTCATCCAGAGAACGATGTGCATTGAGAAAGTGCAAGGCATTCTCTGAATAGTATGGCACACGCATACTGATATTGGAGCAAGCTGGATGAATCTCTCCTTTTACCACCACTAGCCCAGCCATATTTGATGGGTGAGCCACTTTCAGGACCTCTTCACAGGCCTAGGACTCGGAGCTGACCTCTGACCAGTATCAAGATAGCAGTCTATCTTGGGAAGGTCATGTGGTTTTCATAGTCAGCACCATTTTGTTTGTCACAGAAGGTTGTCAGCAAAGATCATGAAGTGTCTATGCTAGCAACCTGATCCACTGTATATATACACACACAGTCATGGAGATATTTCTAAATCAATGGACGGGATGGAAACACCCTGGGTTAAACCCAAGCCTTCAGAAGTATACAGGCATACTTTGCTCCTGTTTTTGGTAACAGGGTGATTGTAATGGTAATTCAGCCATCGGCCAGTACTGGATGACAAGTCATTGAAAAGGACAGTAGGGCTGTTGTGTGAGGAGCTTTCCTGTCCTGCTAAAATACCATCAAACAAAAGCAGTGGTCAGTACAGTGCACCAAATCAGGTAGAACTGGTAGAACTAGTAGAAACAAAAAAAAAAAACAAACTTTGCCTTAGGAGAAATAACAGAGGAAACAGCCAACAGCATTGTACACATCAAGTGGGCCATCGGAGATATGTCTACAAACATTCCCAATTGTTTGACACCACAACAGAACCAACCCATTTAATATGGTCCAGATTGACTTGACCAGGAGCAATAGTTACATTTTCAGCAAAATTGGATTGACTGTATCAGTTTTCCAGTGGAGTCAATTGAAAAATGCAACAACTTCAAAAAGAAGAATACATGCATAGCCAGGGGCTGGGGTGGGAGGTGCGTTGGCGGTAAAGCGCCACATTTAGCAGCGGTATTCGGCTGCTAGCAGGGCGGTTTTACCCCCAGCTAGCAGCCGAGAAAGGGTTAAAGACCACCGCAAAGCGCCTCTGCAGAGGCGCTTTGGTGGTATTGCCGCGCTGCCCCATTGATTTCAATGTGAAGGAGCGGTGTTATACAGCGCTCCGAAGATGCTGCTAGGACTCTTTTCCCCATCCTGCTAGCGCACCGTTCCAGTGTGAAAGAGGAGAGACAGCAGCGGCTGTTTCGGGTCGGGTTGCAGGCGCTATTTTTAGCGCAATAGCACCTGCAAACCACCCCAGTGTGAAAGGGGTGCCATTGATCACATCACCTTTTTCAAAACAATCTAATTTTGAAAGATACAACTACTGTACTTCATCAAATAAATATATATACACACACACACATACATGCTAGCATTATGGAATAGTATAAGGGTCGTATCGTATTGATCATATCACCTTTTCAGTGCAATTTTGGAAAGCTACAACAACTTCATCAAGCGATAGCTATATACTGAATAATCCTATACACGCATTACACAATATTTAGAAAAGCCCCAGTGCATGCTTGCTAGCATTACAGATCAGCTATAAGGGCTGTACCATCCTTTTGATCATAGCTTTTCAGTGCAATCAATTTTTGAAAGATACAACCACTTCAAAGCGATCACTATACTGAAAAACTATGCATGCACAATCTAGATTAATAAATAACCCTAATGCATGCTAGTATTATGAATGAGCTATAAGGGCTGTATCTTACTGATCATATCACCTTTCTAATTCAATTCATGTTTTAAAGAGCCAACCACTTCATCAAAGTGATTATACTGAGCAATCCTAGGCATGCATGATATATTTTAATTAAAAAAAATGCCAACAATGTATGGCTAGCATTATAGATCAGCTATACGGCTGTATCCTCTGAGTGCACCACCTTTTCAGTACAACCACTTCATCCAAGTGACCACTATACCGAATTGCCAAATGCATGAAACCTATGGATGCAGAATTTCATATTAAAAATAACCCCAGTACATGCATATTAGCATTATGGATGAGCTACAAGGGCTGTATCATCCTATTGGTCATATCAGTCACCTTTATTTTGTTTACAAACTTTGATCTGGTACAAAATGGTGGTACAAACAGTAGAGTATCATACATTAAAGTGGTTGTAAACCCTTATAGACCACTTTTTACTACAGGTAAGCCTATAATAAGGCTTACCTGTAGCTATCCCAGCCATCTCCTAAACCTGCAGGATTTAGGAGATATCCCCTGTATCAGCATGTACCGCACATGTGCACTGAAGCAATGGCACATTCGTGCCATTACTGAAGGCTCCCGCATGCATGCATGGGAGCAACATCATAGCGCTAGAGCCTGCGATACCCAGAAGTAACTCTGGGAGCAATGTCACCGGCCGGAGCGGTGTACGGGGACTTCGATCTAAGGTGATCATTTCAGAATGAGCTAGTATGCTTTGTCTTGCAATTTTCTTTGTTTTGTGGGCTTACAACCACAATTTTTTTTAGCTTGGAAAAAAAAACAAAAAAAAAAAAACAAACACACACCACAATGTGTTACATTAAGCATTAGACATATCGTTGAGGTTGACCAGCACCAAATCTAATATCATTGAAAGGTAGCGAACAGCTGATAATGGCATCAAATGGTGTTATTGACCACAGGTTCAAAAAGTATTTAGAATGTGTGAACCAAGGGTCCAATTTTTATTATATAAATTGTATTATATAAAAAGTAATAGATTTTTTCCATGAGATTATTATTGTTTATTCTCACTTTCAGTTGCAATCAGTTTTTGAAAGATCCAAGCACTTCATCAGTGATCATTCTAAACAATCCTATGCATGCCATAAGAAGTCACACACATGCACAGTTCACATTATAGATCCTCTCTAAGGTCTATGCATAGTGACCAGGCCCCCCATACAACATGTAGAGTTGTGTGTACATCTGAAGACGAGCCTATGACAAGCCGGAGCCCTCCAGAGTCTCAGTGAGGTTCAGCAGTACATGTACAGGATGATCAGAGTTCACATCCAGCAAGCAGCCAATGCACAAGCCAGGCAATGAGGTTCTGCAGCAGCTCCCTATATAGATCACAGATCCACATGCTCCCCGCCCCCCATCACACACAAGTGTACGGTGATCGGTTACCTGTGCTGCAGCCCCACCAGCCCCAGGGTGATGATATGGGGTACATCCAGCTGGGTGGGCCATGAATCGGAGGCGATACAGCCGAACACCCCGCACTCCTCACCGATCCCGAGCTCCTCCAACTCCATGCCAAACACACGTGGTTCTCAGCACACAAATACTTCCTGGGCAGCGGCGGGGGCCCGAGCCGGGATATTTAAATGTGGAGGGGAGGGGAGGGGAGGGGAGGGGAGGAGAGGAGAGGAGAGGAGAGGGGGAGGCTCCTCCCTGGAGGGAAGGAGGGGGGATCGGAGTACAGGGAGGAGCAAAACTCCCACAATGCTGACTATTAATAAACATCAGATCCGCACAGTGATAGGAGCGGTGAACCCCCATATAGAAGAGGGGGGCGGGCGACTATCATCTTAAAACATGCGCAGATAACTCCCATTCTTAAAAAGCCCTCACTGGACCCCACCGACCTGAACAACTTAAGACCCATCTCATTGCTCCCATTCACCTCTAAACTTCTAGAACGCTTAGTCTACAACCATCTTAGCTCCTACCTCAATGAAAATAACCTTCTTGACCCTTAAGAGCCCATTCACACAGGGACGACTTGTCAGGCTACCTAGTCGCCTGACAAGTCGCCTCCCGTTCTGTGCTATGGAACCGTTCTAATAGGAGCGATGCAAGTCGCTCCGACTTAGAAAAAGGTTCCTGTACGACTTCGGGGGCGACTTGCATAGACTTCTATACAGAAGTCGTTTTGCAAGTCGCCGGGGCAGTCGTTTGCAGGTCGCCTCGCTGAGGCGACCTGCAAGTCGTGTTGCCCCTGTGTGAATGGGGTCTTACAGTCTGGCTTTCGCTCGCAGCACTCCACGGAAACTGCTTTACTAAAACTCACTAACGATTTACTAACTGCTAAAACCAGCAGCCAGTACTCCATACTCCTACTACTTGACCTCTCTGCGGCCTTTGATACTGTTGACCACCCGCTCCTTCTCAAACTATATTCCCTTGGCCTCCCAGATTCTGCTCTATCCTGGTTCTCTGCCTATTTATTACAGCGCTCCTTCAGTGTCACCTACAACTCTGTCTCCTCCTCTCCATTGCCCCTTTCTGTGGGGGTCCCCCAAGGCTCGGTTCTTGGACCCCTTCTCTTCTCTATCTACACCTCCTCCCTTGGTCACTTAATAACTGCCCACGGCTTCCAATACCACTTATACGCTGATGACACCCAAATCTATCTGTCTGCTCCTCACCTCACTCCTTCAGTCTCCTCTCGCATTACTAACTTACTAACTGACATATCAGTATGGGTGTCGCTCCACTTCCTTAAACTAAATCTCTCTAAAACTGAGCTATTAATATTCCCCCCCGCCCGTGCCCCCCTCCATGACTTTTCCATCAAAATCAACAATGCAACCATCAGTCTCTCCCCTCACGCCAGGGTACTCGGTGTAATCCTAGACTCTGACTTGTCATTTCTGCCTCAAATCCAATCGTTGTCAAAAGTTTGTAGAATTCACCTCCGTAACATCTCTAAAATTCACCCATTTTTACCAAATGAAACCTCCAAGCTCCTCATTCACTCACTTGTTATCTCTCGCCTTGACTATTGCAACTCCCTTCTCATTGGCTTACTTCTTCATAGGCTATCCCCTCTTCAGTCTATCATGAATGCTGCTGCCAGACTTATCCACCTTACCAACCGCTCAGTGTCTGACAACCCTCTCCTCCAATCCCTACACTGGCTCCCAATCACCCAGCGAATTAAATTCAAAATACTAACCACAACATACAAAGCCATTCACAACTCTGCCCCGAGCTACATCACTAATCTTGTCTCCAAATATCACCCAAATCGACCTCTTCGCTCCTCTCAAGACCTCCTGCTTTCAAGCTCTCTCATCTCCTCCTCCCATGCTCGTCTCCAGGATTTCTCCAGAGCCTCTCCCATCCTCTGGAACTCACTACCTCCATCTATCCGGCTATCCCCTACTCTTGCTACCTTCAGGCAATACCTGAAAACTCATCTCTTCAGGAAAGCCTATCACGTCTCCAACTAATCTCCTACCACTTCCACCAGCTCATTCCCCACAGTTACAACCTTTTGTACCACCTGCCCCACCCTATTAGATTGTAAGCTCTTCTGAGCAGGGCCCTCTTAATCCTCTTGTATTTTATTGTATTATAACTGTATTGTCACCCTTTTATATTGTAAAGCGCTGCGTAAACTGTTGGCGCTGTATAAATCCTGAATAATAATAATCTACATAGATTCCCCCATAGAAATCTACTCTGTGTGCACCAAACACCTTTACAAAACCAGATACGACTCTATAAAACCCACTGTGACATCATCCCTATGCTGTACAAAGCCAATGCCGAGGACTGAGCTGTGGGAGGTGCCCCATAAGCTCCACCCACTACTGTCTGCAGGAAGGGGCGGAGACGAGACCAGTCATCCTGCATGAGGAGAGAGAGCAGCCATGACTGGTCTTTATTTACAGGAAGTTCCTACACACTGGATTACTGCACACACCTGGAAGAATGACACAAAGCACACCAAGACACAAGGAAGAATACATACGATTCTTGTATCTTGGAGTTCACCTTACTTTACATCAGGGGTCTCTCCAAACTTTTTAAAGCAAGAGTCGGTTTATTGTCTTTCAAAATTTGGTGGAGCCATACTTTAGAAAATGTCTCAGGCTTGATGGTCAGTGGGAGTAACTATATTACATATAGCCTGTGGTCAGTAGGAGGAATAGTGTCCCATAATTGCCATACTTGAATGGGATAGTGCCCCATCCTTGGTGTCAGAGGCAGGAATAGTGCCCCATCATTGATATCAGTGGGAGGAATAATGAACAATAGTTGGTGTCAGAGGGAGGAATAGTGCCCCATCATTGTTATCAGTGGGAGGAATAGTGTCCCATCCTTGGTGTCAGTGGCAGGAATAGTGCCCCATCCTTGGTGTCAGTGGCAGGAATAGTGCCCCATCCTTGGTGTCAGTGGCAGGAATAGTGCCCCATCCTTGGTGTCAGTGGCAGGAATAGTGCCCCATCCTTGGTGTCAGAGGCAGGAATAGTGCCCCATCATTGATATCAGTGGGAGGAATAATGAACAATAGTTGGTGTCAGAGGGAGGAATAGTGCCCCATCATTGTTATCAGTGGGAGGAATAGTGTCCCATCCTTGGTGTCAGTGGCAGGAATAGTGCCCCATCCTTGGTGTCAGTGGCAGGAATAGTGCCCCATCCTTGGTGTCAGTGGCAGGAATAGTGCCCCATCCTTGGTGTCAGTGGCAGGAATAGTGCCCCATCCTTGGTGTCAGTGGCAGGAATAGTGTCCAATAATGGGGAATCCCTTAATAGAACACTGCCCCTTTGTTGGTGTCAGTGGGAGGACTAGTGCTCCATCATTGTTATCGGTGGGAGTAATAGTGTCCAATAATTGGGATCAGCGGGAGGAATAGTGCACCATCGTTGGTATCAGTGGCAGGAATAGGGCCCCATCGTTGGTGTCAGTGGGTGGAATAGTGCCTTATCTTTGATGTCAGTGGGAGGAATAATGCCTCATCATTGATTTTAGTGGGAGGAATAGTGCCCCATTAATGGTGTCAGTGGGAGGAATAGTGCCCCATCATTGGTGTCAGTGAAAGGCAAAACATTTTTGTATAGATATAAAAAAATACATTATAAATACCTTTTTTTATAAGTAATCACATTCCTTCTGTTCTCAGCTGCATAAGAGCTGCAGAGAGGAGAAGCAGCAGCAGCAGCACACTGAGCTTCCCAGTGAATGGTTGTGCAGCAGGGGCGTGTCAGGACAAGTTTAATTATTGGAGAGCACACTGAATTCCCAGTATAGTTAGAGAACTGACCATAGTGTGTTCTCCTGCTTAGTGTAGTCAGTTTTTACTAGGAAAGCAGAGGGACTGATAGGAACACCAGGGATTTCACATAAAGAAAGCAATACAAAGAGAACAGGAGACTTTCTCATACAAGTACATGGTACAGCAGGCACATTTGAAATGCTGAGGCAACAAACACTTTAAGGCCCCTTTCACACTGAGGCAGGAGGTGCATCGGCGGCAAAGCACCGCTATTATTAGCAGCATTTTACCATTGTTTTAGCGGCAGTATTCAGCCACTAGTGGGCGGTTTTACCCCCCGCTAGCAGCCGAGAAAGGGTTAAAAGTCAACGCAAAGCGCCTATGCAGAGGCGCTTTGCCGGTGGTATAGCCGTTCTGCCCCATTGATTTCAGTGGGCAGGAGCGGTGTATACACTGCTCCGAAGATGCTGCTAGCAGGACTTTTTTTCCCATCCTGCCAGCGCACCGCTCTAGTGTGAAAGCCCCTCGGGCTTTCACACTGGAGACACAGCAGTGGCTGTTTCGGGTCGGTTTGCAGGCGCTATTTTTAGCGCAATAGCGTCTGCAAACCGCCCCAGTGTGAAAGGGGTCTAAGCCTCACTGTTGATGTCAGTGGGAGGAATGAGTACCCCATTGTTGGTGTCAGAGGGAATGCTATTGTGTTGTGGACTGTGTCAACTGTCAAAATGAGCTCAGAGATATACCAGGGATTGCGTATGCTTCAGGTAGAACTTTTCCTGATTTATATGCCAGACTTTTGAAGTGTTTGAAGAACCTGGCCCCTGTGATTCAGAAGAAGTTCTTGAGAGAGAAGGTTGTCTAGATAGTGATAAAGACTTTACTTTTTGCTATAATAAATATCCCCCAAAAAAATACGTATAAAAAAAAAGTTTTTTTTCCTCAGTTTAGGCCGATACGTATTCTTCTACATATTTTTGGTGAAAAAAAAGGATTATATATATATATATATATATATATATATATATAGCGCAATAAGAGTTTATTGATCGGTTTGCGCTAAAGTTATAGCATCTACAAAATAGGGGATAGTATTATGGCATTTTTATTAATCTTTTTCTTTTTTTTTACTAGTAATGGTGGCGATCAGCAATTTTTATCATGACTGCAACATTATGGCGGACAGATCGAACACTTTTGGTGCGATTTTGGGACCATTCACATTTATACAGCAATCAGTGCAATTAAAAATGCATTGATTACTGTGTAAATGTGACTGGCAGTGAAGGGGTTAAGTGTGTCCTAGGGAGTGATTCTAACTGTGGGGGGGCGTGGCTATGTGTGACGTGACACTGATCACCGCTCCCGATTACAGGGAGCAGTGATCAGTGTCCTGTCATTAGGCAGAATGGGGAAATGCTTGTTTACATCAGCATTTCCCCGTTCTTCCTCACCGTGAGACGATTGCAGGTATCCCCATGGACCCGCGATCACACTCACGGAGCTTGCGGCGTGCGCAAACCGCTTCTTAAAGGGCATCGTACAGGTACGTTAATCTGCTTGTACGTGCCCTTCTGCCAATGTATATCGGTGTGAGCCGGTCGGCAAGCGCTTAAAGGCATATATATCTACATAACAAAAATTTTTTTTGAAAAAGATGTATACAGATCTGTAGTACAGAACCCAAAAAAATTACAGCACATGACTGAATGTGGTTCTTCACCCGACGTGTTTCAGTTACATTCTTTCCTCAGGGGTGTTCTTCAAGAACTCACAACTGTGCATCTATAATATTATTAAATATACAATAGGAGTACATAGAATACAAGTAAGACCATAGTCATATATAGAGATTTTTTCATATAATCAATGTACTTACATGGGCTGAAATGGTGTCACAGAACGACCATTCCAAAATAAAAACATAAGAAAGGATTGTGCTTTCGTGAAACGATCCTAGTCACCCCAGTGAGGACAATGCCTCTGGATGGAACTTGTGTCTGGCAGTCAAAGATGGCGGGCCCTTTCTCCCCCCACACACGCATACATTGAGAGCCGCCCAGGACACGGCAAACATGAGCACTGAGGCCAAGGAATGAAGGGTCAGCCTAGATGTAAAAAATGATGATAATTAATATCTGTGTACAAATATATATTAAATATTAAGCCTAATAATGGGAGATATAGATATAGAGGCATGTATACCTGATTATAGTATTAAACCCCAGTGGAAAACATCAAAGCCACAAGGATGGCCAATATCTGTATAATAGAGGCAGTTAATTAAAATTAATTTTACCTTAAAGAATGATTCAGTCTAAGTATAGGAAGTTTTTTTGAAAAAGATTATAGACATTGTGGCATTGGTAGCAATATTGATAACATTATTTATCTCGAACAGCATCCTAACATCCATCTGCAATGGAGTGGATGCCATTGTGGGACTGCTGTGTTTTTATAGCTGTTTACTAATTGCTGAATCAACACAGCTGAGCGATGTCAGACGTGTTGATCAGCAGGTCGATCCTAATAGAATGAGCTCAATCTATTAAGGATCAACTTGTCTGTAGTGAGTTTAAGGGCGAATTCGGCAATGACCCCTGCAAATTTAACCACTTGCTTACTGGGCACTTAAACCCCCCTCCTATCCAGACCAATTTTCAGCTTTCGGCGCTGACGCACTTTGAATGACAATTGCGTGGTCATACAACACTGTACCCAAATGAAATTTTTATCATTTTTTCACCACAAATAGAGCTTTCTTTTGGTGGTATTTGATCACCTCTGCGGTTTTTACTTTTTATTAAAAAAATGTAAAAAACTGATTTTTTTTTTAAAAAAAAGTTTTTTTTTATATTTTGTTTTAAAAAATTTTAAACGGGTAATTTTTCTCCTTCATTGATGTACGCTGATGAGGCGGCAGTGATGGGCACTGATAGGCGGCAGTGATGGGCACTGATGGGTGGCAGTGATGGGCACTGATAGGCGGCAGTGATGGGCACTGATGGGTGGCAGTGATGGGCAGCACTGGCAGGTGGCACTGATTGGCACTACAGGTGGGCATTGATAGGTGGTACTTGTGGGCACTGTTAGGTGGCATTGTGGGCACTGTTAGGTGGCACTGTGGGCACTGTTAGGTGGCACTTTTATTGGGCACTGATGAGGCAGATGTGCCTCTTCCACTTGGGGACCGATGTCCCTCACATCCGATCCGGTGATCGGCTTTTTTTTCTACTCGCGCTGTCAGCGTGAGTAAAAAAAAAAAAAACAATTACCGATCTTTTGTTTACATCATGTGATCAGCTGTCATTGGCTGACAGCTGATCACATGGTAAGGGGCCGGGACCGGCCCCTTACACAGATCGGTGATCAGCCGAGTCTCAGTGACTGGGTGATCACAACGCGCCGCGTTGGCGGTAAAACGCGCTATTTATAGCACCGCTTTACCGTCGTTTTAGCGGCGGTATTTGGCCGCTAGCAGGGCGTTTTTCCCCCCCTGCTAGCGGCCGAGAAAGGGTTAAAACCACAGCAAAGCGCTGCGGTTGATTTCAATGGGCAGGAGCGGTTTAGGAGCGGTGTATACACTGCTCCAAAGATGCTACTAGCAGGACTTTTTTTAGCGTCCTGCCAGCGCACCGCTCCAGTGTGAAAGCCCTCGGGGCTTTCACAATGGAGACACAGCAGCGGCTCTTTCAGGGCACTTTGCGGGCGCTATTTTTTGCGCTGTAGTGCCTGCAAAGCGCCCCAGTGTGAAAGGGATCCAAAGGTACCTTTATTCGCGGAGCGTGCAACTACTGTAAATACATGCTTACCCAGAAGGATCCAATTCTCCTCAATGGAAGAATTTTCCGCCCTAAGCACTTCACCAATTGGAAGACCCTTGGGGTGATTTACCTCCTGTCCTGTGAATGCGGGTGCTTTTATGTGGGAAAAACCAAATTACAATTTTGGAGACGTGGGTATAGACATGTCAGAAGTATGCAAATTTCTAATCCAGATTTGCCACTTGGTGGGCATACAAAGGTAGTACATGGAGGTAAATTTCCAAAAATCTAAATTTTTGATTTTGCATCGCATCCATCCTGATCCAAGAGGGGGGGGGGGGGACTGGAACAAAGTCCTTCTACAATTGGAATTAAGATGGATATACAGTATAATTTAAAAGCCACATGTTTTCCAGGTCTAAATGAAGCAGTATGCTTCAAACCTTTTCTGGAAGGTTTCTTTTTAGGGGGGGATGGAAAAGTAGAAATTTGTCAGTTCTTGCATGTTTAAATTAACCTTTTAGGTATGTCCCTCTTATCGTGCAAATGATAACGGTGGAAAAACGGAACCCCCACCAGTGGTAAGAATGGCAGCTCACTTCACTGCGTGGACCCTTTGGTTATGGAGGGTCAAACACACTTTCCCACTCGGGGTGTAAAATGATGTATCAGCAAGCCAATCCAGGAAGATCCCCTCTTGGATCGAATTTAAGATCAGCAATCTCCACTCCAAAGCCGCATGAATCATGCAAGTAAAATGCAATACATAGTGCTCTCCGCAGAAAATGGAATTTTAATGATAAAAAAACAAAAAAAAAACTAACAAAGGTGGCACTTCAAACCAAGTGCCTGGTAAAACAGCATGTGTACAAGATCAACGAAAGCCGCGGGTGACGTCATGTGACTTCCGTCTGTCCGTACACGTTACATTCCTGTAGGCGGGACTTCGTCAGCGGATATGGAAGTGACGTGAGCACCCGCTTTAAATAGTGTATAAGCAATCACCATGGTTACGAACGCCCCGTCACGTAACACAGTGCCGCATCACAAAACGCAGAGCTGAGTCACATGACACAGTGCCGCATCTCATGACACAGCACAAGACGGGGGAAACCAAGACGAATCCCGGAATTGTCTAGTAGGCGATTTAGGAGCAAAAAAAAGGGATGCAGCCACACCGGCACTTGAAAAACATCCCTCATAATAAAATATTATGCATAAAAAATATATATGTGCAATAACCTCATAATACATTACGAGGGGATACAACGTACACAATGATATAAGTGAATATTAAAATATATATAACAATATTATAAAAATATTTACAAACAGTAAAAATTACTCATATTAAAAAAATCAAAACTAAATATATTAAATAAACGTGACGTCACTCGCGGCCATCAGATAAAAACATTACAATCACCACGCAGTACATTTGGGGAGGCTTATAGATTGGTGTCGTCACAAAGAGACAAAGCTCTGGACTCAACTGGAGCAGACACAAAGTATTATACCCCTTCGTAGAGCTCCGTGGTGCCACTCGGCCCTACCAGCAGAAGTCAAACGCCATCCGCTCATTGGCAACATGACACAAATCTGTGCCAAGCTCATCTCCCAGGCATCCCTATCCTCCCAGAACTCCCCATTGTACACAATACTGGGAAACCCCCAGTTTACACCAGGAGTGCAGGATGGGTTTTTTCAGGGTCTAGACAACGTGGGCCTACACCAAGCCTCCCACTTTAGCTCAGGAGGGTGTTGGAAAACAATCACAGAACTTTTTGACCCCACGGCCTCGTTCCGCCTGGACTTCATGAGATCGCTCCAGCTGAGCCATTTTCTTAACTCCATCCAATCCCCCATGGACAGTAACCAACCACTCACCACTTTAGAAGACATCTGTACTACCTCGAGAGTTGTGCCACACACGCTCTCCCTGACTTACAACCTCTTAAATACGCCCCCAGCAGACTACATTCCCCCGGGCCTACTTAAGTGGGAAAAAGACCTGGACAGAAGATTTAACACCACCAAGAGACAACACATCATTAGTCTTACACACAAATCCTCCATATGCACCAAAACTCAGACCAACTACAAAATTCTATCAAGATGGTACATAACCCCAGTACTACTAAATTCTTCCCGACAACGTCTGACCTTTGTTGGCGATGCCGGGAAGATAAAGGTACCTTTAGATATCTTCTGGTCATGCCCTAGACTAACACACTTCTGGCGAATAGTCAGAGAAACAGTACAACGATTCACAGACCGTAACATTACAGATGACCCAGCATTCTTCCTTCTACATGCGACAAACATTACCACGAGAATATACAAGAAATCTGTGATCCGTCACCTACTAGATGCAGCAAAAGCCTGCATCCCGCTGCACTGGAAATCCCCACTCCCACCAACCATTGACCTATGGCTCCAAAAAGTGGAGGATATCAAAAAAATGGAAGACCTGATCCTCATAGGGCAAAACAGACGAGAGACGTTCTCCAGAACCTGGCAGCTGTGGAATATGTTCATTTATTCAGCTGAGGGTCAGGCTCTGAGAGAGCCCACAACTGATACATGAACACACATAATATGATGCATCGCCCCCAATCTCTGATTGCAGAGACACAGAAACTCACAGAAGTACTTCAAATCAGAACTCCGCAGCACTCTATGCTCGGGGGGAACAACCCCCCCCTTAACCCCCCCCCCCCACCTCCCAGTCCTCTCCTTCCACCCCTCTATCATCTTCTATCTACTTCGCTATCTCCTCTTCTACTATACTTCCCACCTCCTTACAGTAGGACTCTCCTACGCTAATTTAGAAGAAGGAAAAAGAAGGGACTGAGCCAGTGGGACAACATAACCTAACCACATCGCACCTTAAGCGCACATTTAATTCCCTCCACAGTGGAGGACTCTATAACAGCACCAAACACTCCTCACAGGGGTAACCACAGGATCGACACAAGACGAATGAGAGAAGAGTCTTAGACTCAATGTACCAAATGTGCCTACCATGATATAAATTGAATATCAGCAGTATTGTCAAACTACAACATACAACTGTACCATGAATCCTGTTTATACGATGATACTTTGTATTTTGCTTTATGTATTACTCTGTATTATGTTGGTCCATGTGGGCCTCTTTCCTGTTATAAATAAATAATTAAAAAAAAAAAAAAAAAAAAAACATTACAATCATCGATCTGTGATAAAACAACTAATATCAAAATCAACATTCAATCCTCCTGGAATTAATACATTGGTTTCATATATCCAGTAGGATTCCCTATGACTCAACTGACGAATAAAATTACCACCCCTCCAATGTTTGGTTACTCTTTCTATCCCCCAAAATTTAAGACCCTTAGGCCCCTTTCACACTGGGGCGGGGGCGGCATCGGCGGTAAAACGGTGCTATTTTTAGCACCGCTTTAGTGCCGTTTTAGCAGCGGTACTCGCCCGCTAGCGGGGCGATTTTACTCTCCTGCTAGCAGCCGAGAAAGGGTTGAAACCAACGCAAATATGCCGGCGGTATAGCCACACTGCCTCATTGATTTCAATGGGCAGGAGCGGTGAAGGAGCGGTCTATACAAAGCAGGACTTTTTTTACCGTCCTGCCAACACACCGATCCAGTGTGAAAGCCCTCGGGACTTTCACACTGGAGACACAGCAGCGGCTCTTTCAGGGTGCTTTGCAGGCGATATTTTTAGCGCTGTAGCGCCTGCAAAGTGCCCCAGTGTGAAAGGGGTCTTAGGGTTTTGTTGATGAAACTGTTTGAAATGGCGGGATACATTGTGAGTTTTCAGGCCCTTTTTAATGTTGTTAATATGTTCTGCCAAGCGAAGTGCCCTGTCCATTATTCCACGCAGAGTGTGCTTCAACAGGTGGACAAGGGGGACAGTTTCACTGATGCATACACTGTCACTGCTCACCATCCTCGTGGCCTCCTCAAATAGTGACAGGACAGTGCATGCATCCCTGATCATGGCCCACTGGCGTGGGGAAAAAAAAACAAGCTCCCCTAACCCTGTCCTGGTGCCATAGTCGCACAGGTACTCATTGATGGCCCTCTGCTGCGTGTGCAGCCGCTGCAGCATGGCAAATGTTGAGTTCCACCTGGTGGGCATGTCACAGATTAGGCGGTTCTTGGGCAGGTTAAATTCCTTTTGGAGGTCTGCCAGCCAAGCACTGGCATTATATGACTGATGGAAATGCACACAGACTTTCCTGGCCTGCCTCAGGACATCCTGTAAGTCTGGGTACCTGCCCAAGAACCGCTGCACCACCAAGTTAAGGACGTGAGCCAAACAGGGCACATGGGTCATTTGTCCCTGTCGGAGGGCGTAGAGGAGGTTGGTGCCATTGTCGCAAACCACCATTCCTGTCTTAAGTTGGCGTGGCGTCAACCACCTCTAAACATGCCCCTGCAGAGCTGACAGAACCTCTGCCCCAGTGTGGCTCCTGTCCCCCAAGCACACCAGCTCAAGCACCGCATGGCATCTTTTGGCCTGCGTACTTGCGTAGCCCCTTGAACGCCTACGGAGCACCGCTGGTTCAGAGGACAAAGCACAGGAAGAGGTCATGGAGGAAGAAGAAGAGGAGGGGGTGGAGGATAGAGGTGTGTCAGAATCACTAGTAGTGGCATTTTGGAGGCGTGGTGGCGGAACAACCTCCAACACTACTGCCCCTTGTCCTGCATCCTTCCCAGCTGCCAGAAGTGTCACCCAATGCGCCGTGAAACTTAGGTAACGTCCCTGTCCATGCCTGCTGGACCATGAGTCAGCGGTAATATGCACCTTACCACTGACCCCCCTGTCCAACGAGGCCAAGACATTGCCTTCCACATGCCGGTAGAGAGCAGGAATCGCCTTCCGTGAGAAAAAGTGGCGTTTGGGAACCTGCCACTGAGGAATCGCACATTCCACAAACGCACGGAAGGGGGCAGAGTCTGCCAACTGAAAAGGTAGCAGTTGAAGTGCTAACAATTTTGCCAAGCTAGCATTCAACCGCTGGGCATGTGGATGGCTGGGAGTGAACTTCTTTTTGTGGTGCAGCAGCTGGGGCAGAGGAATGTGCCTGGTACAATCTGACGTCGGTGTACCGATAGAAGATTGCCCGCAAGTACTTGGCTGTGACACACCTAATTCTATACCTTCATTCCTCTCAGTGCAGGTCTCAGAGAGGACTGAAGGCATAGTGGGGTTGGAGATCCCAGCTGATGAGGAGTAAGGAGAGGTCCTCCTTGTTTTTTGGTGTGGGTCTTTTATGTACGCTTGCCAACGAACTGCATGGCAGGTCAACATATGTCTGGTCAAGCATGTGGTGCCCAAGTGGGAGATGTTTTGGCCACTCGAGATACGCTGGAGACATATGTTGCAAATAGCAGCGGTGCCATCTGATGCACTCGTCTCAAAAAAGGCCCACACCAAAGAACTTTTGGAATAACGTGCAGAGACAGCAGCGCCCTGCACATGCGGAGCTCTGAGGTGTGATGCAGTCAGTGTGCTGCCCTTAGGCTGGCCCCTGGGGGGCATCCTGCCTCGTCTGTGATGTGCCTCCTCCTCCTCCTCCTCTCTCCTATCAGGCACCCACATTGAGTCAGTGACCTCATCATCCCCTCCCTCCTCATCACTGGAGCAAACCTGGCAGTATGCTGCAGCAGGGGGAACATGACTGCCAGATTGCTGTCCTTCTTGGGCACCCCCTCTGTCCGTGCTCATGTTACTGCCTTCATCTAGCTCAGTATCATCATCATCAGAGTCTTCTAAACGCTGGGCATCCTCCTGGAGCACGTACCCAACACTGTGGTCAAACAGTTTGCGGGAATCCTCAGGAGGACATGGTGGTGCTAGGGAAGGAGTCACTGATGCCATTGAGCCGAGGGAAAAGGCCGCGTTGGTAGCTGCTTTGCCAAAGTACCCTGAGCATGGGTGAGAGAAGATGAGGAGGAGGATGACGGCTTGGTCATCCACTCGACCAAGTCTTCTGCATGTTGCGGCTCAACACGGCCAGCTGCCGAAAAAAAGGCCAAGTGTGTCCCACGGCCACATGCTGATGAGGATGCACCGTGTCCACGACCAGCACTGTTGCCTCTAGACACAGAGCCTGCTTGCCCTCTTTTATTGGCTTGTGACTGTCTGCCTCTCCTTGCTGGCCTTCCATACATACTAATGGCCTGCAGTGAGATGTAGCTGCACTAAGCTGGGATATATATATATATATATATATATATATATATATATATATATATATATATATATATATATATATATATATATATATATATATATATATATATTTATTTATTTATTGGATACTGCAGCTAGCAAAATCAACTGCCTGCCTGTAGTGTTATTAGTACACCACCAATCTTCTACAGGTAGCTTTAGCTGAACACTGTGCAGAGGTCGCACTACACTAACTTGGAGCTTTAGCTGAACACTGTGCAGAGGTCGCACTACACTAAAAAATAATGTAGCTGCCTGCGGTAGTGATAGGATCAGAAAAACACCACCAATCTTCTACAGGTAGCTTTAGGTGCACACTGTGCAGAGGTCGCTCTACACTAGCTGTAAATACTGTAGCTAATAGGACTACTAGGATCAGAAGAACACCAGCAATTTTCTTCAAATACTGTAACAACACCTGCCTGTCAGTAGGAAGATAACAACAGGAACGGATCTAGCTAAACTGAATACAGTGTGTATATATATATATATATATATATATATATATATATATATATATATATATATATACACACACACACACACACACACACCTGGGATGCATATATATACACAATACACTGTAAGTGCAGCTAACTGACTGACTGTCCTGCCTAATCTATCTAACTTAAATCAAATGACACTGTCTCTCTGTCTCTGAACGCCGAAACACACTACACAGGGCCGACGTGCAGGCGGCCTTATATAGTGTGGGGCGTGTACTAAACCCCCTGAGCCATAACTGGCCAAAGCCACCCTGGCTTTGGCCAATTACAGCTCTCTGTACAGACGGCACTGTGATTGGCCAAGCATGCGGGTCATAGTGCATGCTTGGTCAATCATCAGCCAGCAATGCACTGCGATGCCGCAGTGAAATATGGGCCGTGACGTGCTACTCGAATTTGGCGCGAACGGCCCAGATCGAACACGAAACTCATCCCTACTCACAAGGATTAAGCAATTACTGTCAGCCAGGCTGCTCAATCTGCCAAAAAATCTGAATCTGAAAAAAAGTTTTTTTTTTTTTTTTTTAACAGTAATTCCAACTTTATTCGTCGGATGCCTAAGCATATGAATATTGTCTGCCAAATAACAGTTCTTATTCACAGAGGATATACTGCGTTAATTGCTGGTATGCTGCACTTAGTGAATTTCCTCCACCATAGGATAAAGTGTAAAAACTTAACTAGGAGGAAAATAACAACATTTACCTGGGAAATCTTCTCAGAAACAAAAAAGGCTTTTCAAACAATAAAAAGGACAGGAAAAAATCATGCACAGTCTGAGGAGGCTGTAATGAACCCAAACACTTAGTTAAGGGAGCATAAATGTGGAGTGGACCATTCAGCAAGACACCTCAGAAGAGGAGCCATCAGCCTCACCACGGTCCCCTGAGGGGATTCGTCTTCTCCCACCCCTATTCCCCCTGTTTGAGGGTCCTGGGCAATGAAAGAGAATCTGTGCGATTAAAGTCGCTAAACTTTTATTTTATTTTTTAAAACCCATCATCATGGCTGAGGGGAAAAAAGAACCTTTGGTAAAAAACACAGGGGCTGCAGTGTTGAAAACAATTGTAAATATTTCATGCCCCTGATGCTCACTCTAACCAGTCACTCCCTCTCAGGGGAGGATGCCATCTGTAGAGATGAGTAGGCTTACCAGAGCTAGAGGGGGACTCCTTTAGCGCTATTTCTGGGGGTGTTTTACACCCCCCCCCCCCCCTTTCTGACCATAGCCACACAGCAGAGGTACCACCAGAAGAAATGGCATGCACTGCTTGAGTGATAGTCCAG